>NC_139344.1:199942508-200485008 GCF_055883805.1 Amblyomma maculatum | reverse complement strand
CACGCAACCAGGACCAGGCGTCCCGTCCTGGACGTCCTTCCTTCTCATGCTCCTGGTTTTCGTCACTGTTGCGCAGCCGAACTACCACATTTTGCACCACAGCGATCCGCATGTCGGCTTCGCCTTGAGCCAACGATGCGGCCTTGACAAGGTCTGAGCTCTTCGTAGTCGGCTAGTCGTCGTTCTAAACTGTACTTCAGCTTGCAGTGTTTGTTTCATAGGAACACATACAAACGGCACAGGAAAGGGCTGTTTGATAGCCCTCTGTATAGTAGCCTGCCAACTTGACTCCCTCGCTTCCTTACAAAAACAGTACAAGGCAAGAAAGAGAATCAGAAGAACAGAAAGTCAGGGAGGTTAACTAGGGAAAAAGAGTGCAAGGAAGCAGGAGCCTGTAACTCTCAACTTTAGTCTGACTTTTAGCATGGTGGGAGTTAAACGCAAACGAATGGAGCTGAACTTAGGCGCGAAGCGTGAAATCTGTGAATACAAGCGGCAAAAGCAATCTCAGTCAATCCAAGCCGTGAAAGACTGGACCCAAGTTCAACTAGGCCTCAGCCTTGTCAGGTCGACGGTATACCATCTGTATATACTACAGGACTCCGATAAATGGCTGAACGTCGGCATCACAGCGTAAGCCACAGTCCGACAGCGCCTAGCACAGTTCGAAGAAATGGAGTCAGCCTTGTTAATGTGGTTCGGGAATGTGCTCGCGAATGGTGCTGTGGTGAGCGACGAAATGCTTCAAGAGAAGGCTCGCTGCCTCGGCAACATTATGGGTGCTTCTTCTTCTCCGTCTTGATAGGTTTTACCTGTGATGACTTACGGAATTTTTGTTCAGTAAAACAGGGAGATGTTTACTGAGAAATAGTATACGCTCTGTCTAGGCGTTACTGACTTCAGCTACTCAAGAGGATGGCTGACAAGGTTTAAGAACAGACATGACGTTTCGCGTCGACGGATTTTTGGAGAAGAGGGTATCATCGACATCTCGGCGGTGTTTATATACCCAAATTAATTAAAACAGTAGCCATTAATTATAAATATTTTCTCAATTATATACTTTTCGTTTTTATTCATGACTCGTTATTATGGATGACTCGCTTTATGGACAGTTTTGGTCAAAAACCAAAGCGTTCATACTAACGAGGCACGACTGTATTCCTATTTTTTCTTAATTTAATGTAATCTGTCGCAAAACAATGTACAGTGTATTTAAAAAAAGCTCGGCAATCATCAATCTTTTTTTTTTTCGAATTAAGAAAAAGAGCAAGGATGAAAGCTTGGGCGCGTTGGTGTCGGTTTTCTTCTTGCCTCATAGCCCTAAACAGACAGGGACACAGCCAGACATACGGGATGGGCGATAAAAAAAGTGCCCGTCCCGTGTGTCTCGCTGTGTCCTTGTCTGTTTAGCGCTATGTGGCAAGAAAAGAAAAATAGCATATCGTCATTGTTGTCGTCGTCACTAGGGTCAACAGCATTTGTCTTTTCAGTTTATAGTAAGAACTGGCTTGTTTTATTTCTAATACGAATCTTATTCACGTGGGTCAGATGGGATAAACTCTTTGTATTGCATTATGGGCCTATGCGTAGTAACGTGGTACCCATGTAGGCCTTAGATTGAAACCGACCACAAAAGGGTAGGCGAGGAGGGGGAGAGGATTGCCACTTTAGTGCAGAGTTGGACATGTAGTGTCCAGAGTTTCTCTGCTTTTATCCAGGATATTAATTGTAGCATAAAATTAGAAGTAAAATACAGCATACGATAAAATTCTGGCTAGCCTATATATACCCCAGGATTACCGAGAAATGTATATTTGCTTTAAGTTACGGTTTAATTTAATGATTCTTTTTTTTTTTTTTTTTGAGGTCGAGCGCCCGACCTCAACCTCACTTTTTGAGTTTGAGGTGAGGTTGAGTGAGGTCGCCAATGGTCACCTGAAAAGTGAGGTGAGGTCGCCTGGGGGACCTCAACCTCAATTGATGAGGTTGAGGTTGAGTGAGGTCGCCAAATATTTTTTGAGTTTGAGGTGAGGTCGAGGTTTTTGAGGTCAAATGCCCACCTCTGCCTGCACGTTCCGTTTGCCACCTAGTTGTTTTTTTTTTGTTGTTGTTGTTGTTTTTTTTCCTGTGCAGCTGTAGACTGGAACGACTTATCTAACAACAGCGCTTCCAGTTCCCGTCCGACTGCAGACACCGCAAATGCGGGCCCTATATTATGTTGACACTTGGCGAGTTATTTCTGCCACTCTTGATGCGATACATATCGCGTGGTCTTTAAGATATTAAAATGCGATGAAAGAATACGCCAGTCAAGGCGCCGCTGACGTGCTTTCGAATCTATTCCGTCCACTAGGCTTATATGGAATAGCCTATACATTTAAACTTCTCTAGTAAATGTCAGTTATCTCATTGGCTACGATGACGCAACCTATTATCAGCTTGTATTAACCGCCAGTGCACAACATTTCTCGTTTTAAATTCGAGCTAACAGCGGTGCCCCAGCTGAAGCTGTTAAGAACGCTCCTGTGTACAGTGCAGAATTCTGAAAAGCAGCCACTTCGTTCGTCAGTCTTTCATAAAAAAAAAAAAAAAAAAAAACAACGAGAAAATGACTGAGGGGCATTGGTAAATGAGAGAAACAAATAATCTGAGCAAATCCAGCGGTCATCAAATTTGGGTATGCTCGAAACAGAGAAAGACCGCATGCCAGCAGTTTTACGCATAGGTCTGCGCTCCTATAACAGTTAAGTGGGGCAAAGGTAAAAAAAAAAAAATAAAGAAAAAATGTGCACCTTTTGATATTCAACGTATATTATGATACCCCAGCAGCAAGTAAATTAAACCCTACCGGCGAACAAACAATTTCTACAACTGTGAGTCATTGAAATATTAAGTTTTTCTTTGCATTCACTTTTTTAAGCACGGGGGTTCTCTTTGCATATCGTAGTCGAATAGCACTGTGAGCGAGACAGTAGGCGCGCAAACACGAACTTGTGTTTTTATATCTGTGAATCCACGGTGCTATTTTCGAAACGGTTGTGACTGCAAAAAAGAAAACAAAAAGCCTATTAAAAGGCATGATCGATGGGTCTGTTTTTTTCGCTTGCAACTACGCAGCTCCAAATGCAGTTTGCTGCGTCGAGCTAATAGCATCCTCTTTTTCGCAAACAAGGTAATATTTTCCGCCATATTCTATGGCCGCCTTGTCTAAGCTAAAATCCTGCAGCGGCAAAGTAAAATTAATCAACCTAACTTCTTCTGCCTCAGAATATTAAAGCAGAAAATGATGTAATTTAAGCTAGTTTATATATTTGCTGGAACGCGCTGCTTCTAGTTCATTATAGCACGACACAACAGTCGCTCACGTATACACAAGTTATTTGGCTACAGTATTAAACAAAATATCGTTGTCGTCCACAGCTTCGCCCATTCTTTCATCAAGACCTGCAGGCACTAGAACACCGGTGCTAAAGGTGCATGACCTCTGTTGGGAACAATGGGGAGCTATATCCTAATGGGAAGTGCCCCCCCCCCCCACACACACACACACGCACGCACATTTCAAGTTTAAAAGGCATGATGCCATTTCAAGTTTTAACTTTATTGTAACGTCATATAAGTTCGTCGCTTAAAAACTGCGATCTATCATGAAAAACTTGTAAACAGCCCTCTTATGTTGGCATTGTGACTGAAGCTGAGATGGTTAGGACGCTGTGATTTTACGTTCCAACGCATGCCTGCAGAATGCGCCAGATTATTATGTTCATCCCAGAATTGTTGGGGGGCTGGGGGGGGGGGGGGGGGGCAGTTACACTTATGTGTGGAGTACAAGTGTGGCGTAAAACGGGTTCATTGTTGACCGGAACTACTTGGAACTACTGGCAATTTCATGGTAAATGTAAATGTATTGGTGATGGTGACAGCCGATGGAAAGGGTCGAAGTGCGAGCAGGGAAAGCCCCGCGGTGGTTGGCGTGTCTTTGAAGCTCGTGCAAGCCACAAAGGGCATTTGCCATCTGACAGTGGCTCCTGCGTAATGGTTATTTGTATATGCAGGCTTCTCAGGACAGCGAACTTTCACCTCCTGAAATGGCTATCCGCTGGCTCCGCCGTCGTTTGGAGCTGACGTGGCCGCGGCCTTCAGACGATGGAAAGACGACACGACCTAGAGTGCGGCTTCTGCGTTTCTTCTGGGACACCGCAATGTTCGCTATGTTTTTGCTTGATGAAGCAGGCGCTTTGAAGTCCATAACGAGCTTTCAACACGAACGACTCAGTGTCATAGTATAGAGATAATGATGTTGGTGAAGGCGGAGGCGAAGAAAAGGGGGGCGGTGAAGAACGGCGCGCTTTTCTATTTTTTTATTTATCACACGTTGCCTTGCGCACGTGTGTCAGGCATCACAGTGAACGTTGACCATAGAAAACAACAGCGAGTAAGCAGGGGTCCTTTTAGTTGTTAAGAATCGTACAGCGCCGGCCCCTTCACGTTCCACTGCGTGGATAGCATACAACTCGTATTTACTGGTCAGTGGCACTCACCCACAAACCCACGAAAAATATGATCGTTTTGAGTGGCCACAAAAGCAATTATTTAGCATAACAATAAGATTTCTTGTAACATGTGTCGAGTGAACTGCATTCATCGTCGCCCTAGAGTAATCAAACGGCGCTTGCATCCACTGTGGAGCCGCTGATAAGGGGGACACGTGCCAGTGAATTCTTCAACGCGCCGAATACAGTGCTGCTAAGTACGGTGATGAGGAGGTAGACGCTGAGGTTGAGATGACGCGGCTGTCTGCAGCACCATGTGACGAATACGGCGCTGGTGCGATGCTACGAGTGCTTTTGTTTTTTAACTACCTGAAGACGGCGGCTGTGTTGTGCGTAGCATACTCGTCGGCTCGATGTACGTACTCTCATGTCTTCGTCCGCCTCCTTCGCACTATTTTAAATAGTACCAACAACCAGCAAGCCCACATTTTTACCCTTGTAAGATTTGGCTGGTTTTATTTATAGGGTTTCAAGTCCCAAAGCAGCTCTGTCAATGGGGGACGCCGTAGTGGAGGGATCCGGATCGCTTAACGGACACTGACATCGCATAGTACTCGGGCTCCTTACTTTTCGCCTCCGTCAAAAAGCGACCGCCGTAAGCGGGATTGAACCCGCGTCCTTGGAATCAGCACTCTAGCGCCTTAACCACTGAGCCACCGTGGCATGGCAGTATAATCGCGAAGAACTGAGTGCGTGTCATTCCCCTACCTCCTATACGAAACCCGCAGCGATTACTGGGGTCGGAGTCGTCTTCTCAATGCTGGTTAACCAGGAGGTTTCTTTCCGATTAATCTTCTTCCAAACAGGTGAACTGCAATTGCGGCGCTCCGAGCGCTATATTCGCTAACTTGCCGCTGAAGCTTGTTCGTCCGCTGGCCACAGTTTCAACAAAAGTCCAGTATTCTGTGATGTACGTCTTTTGGTTGTGAGCCAACTTAGACGAAATATGCGAATCCCGTTATGCACATGTTGACGGGAATGATGTTAGCTTCAGATGCTTGGCAAAAATTTACTTTTAATGTTTTTCCTGCGCTCGCAACGATTAGTTAAAACTGGTGAAGAAATCATCGGCCTTTATTTTTTTTTTTTTAATAATTCTGAAACAACCCTGAAGTTTTGTAAACAAGCATTTATGAAAATGCAGATAGAAATGATCTGAGCTTCCGATAAGTAGCAAAAGTTTGTTTCTGAAATTTGTCCTGCGCTCACAACGAGTAATTAAGACTGTCATGGAAAACGAATGAGGAGAGTTCTTGAAAAATTTGAGGCGACTGTGGAAATATTTTATTAACGCATTCACAGAAATGGTCTGAGCTTCCCACGCGAAGCAAAATTTCGCCTCTGAAATCAATCCTGCGCTCACAACAAATAAATCAGGCTACCACTGAAAACCAATGAGGCTCGTTTCTTTGTATTAATTAGTAGTTTCTTTTGTGTGTTTTTTGTGGGGTTTAACGTCCCAAAACGACTCACGCTATGAGAGACACCGTAGTGGAGGGCTCCGGAAATTTCGACCACCTGGGGTTCTTTAGGGTGCGCTGACTTCGCAAAGCACGCGGGCGCCTTGCTTTTCGCCTGCAACGAAAAGCGGCCGCCGAGGCCGGGATTCGATCCCGCATCCTTGGAAACAGTAGTCGAGCGCCGTAACCACTGCGCCACCCCGGCGGGGCTTTCATTAATAGCGAATATCTTGAAACCTGTAAAGAGAATATCTGCGGATATGTTCATTGTTATCCTGAAGTTGCGCAGAATGTGAAAAAAAAATCACGTTCGAAAGCCCTGTCGCAGAAAAATGTAAAAAAATGTACGAGTATGAAGAAGGCATGACTTCATTTGGAAAACTCGAGTTTTTTTATGGCGGAGATTCTACAGACCCCTCACTCGTGGTGAGTGCGGTATATGAAGGGGGAGGTTGAGGGGGAGGAGATGCCAGGATGGCTATGCTATTGGTCTTGAGAGGCTATTACTTTGGAATATCTTTGCTGCTACAGCTGTTGCTGTGCTTAAAGCTTCGAATTGCTTTTGAGGCTCGGAGGTTTCTAGTGGCGCATGGACGCAAGAAGCCAGTGTTTGGAGTCGCTAATAAAGAAAGGGGGAGAAATAATTTTATTTAAGGCTAGAACATAGCGAATCCGCCCCGATTCGCTGGCGTTCTTCCGTCCAATACCAGGATAGCTGGTGGTCGAGGCTGCCATGGAGGCAAAATACGGGTGTTTAGCATTATTTGACGACTGTGCCAATGGCGCAAGTGACGTTGCGACTGCTTCCGTTTTCGAATCAGAGGGGTGACGGCAGGTAGGCCGTTGTGCACGCTTAGTTACTGTATAAATTTGCACAGCCCTTTTAGTGGCTCGATATTCAGTCAGGCGCTCACCAGGGCTCTTGCGGCGCCCACATCTGCTCGACGCAAGACACCAGTCGTGTTTCGCAGTTGAAGGATTGTGTGAATTGTGTTGTGTAAAATTGGTTCCGTACCACTTGGAACCATTACGACTTTTCAGGTCACATTCACGCGTGCTTACAAACCAGCAGGTTGCTATTCCGTTGCACCTTCTCCACAAATGAGCCAGAGACGGACACATCCATGAGAGGGAATGCTTTCCTCTGCTAAGGGCAGAGCCGCGTATGTATAGTGCTCGGACATCCGTCGCGAATATGAAGAACCTTGAGTCAGCTAAAATGGGACTCACTTTCTGCAGCAAACCCGACTTGAATGCTCAGAAGCCTCAACTAAAGGTTCCTCAGGACATGAAGATTTCATTTCTTGCTATGATGAGCTTTTCTGCGCGACCCTTGCTTCGAGCTTTGCCGAGCCAATAAAGAGCCAAGGAATTCGTTCGAGTGCAAATAAAAAAGTCATAACGTGTTGGGCTTGAGCTGACCCGGCGTGCCGCTTTGCCACTGTCACTGTGACCGCAAGGAGGCAGCCGGATCTCTCGCTATCCACACTGGACACACAGCAGGTACAAGCTCATGTGCCGTGACGCCGATAATGGTGCTGAAGAAATCGACTAGAAAGGGGCAAAGAATTGCGAGGAAAAAACAACTAAGCCTTCTTCAATCACTTTTCATTACACGTTTTTCACTTTCTCTTTTGATGTCTTGCTATCTGATCACTTCAAAGCTACAGTTTTTATTTCATACGTCTTAGTTGATGGGTCTCCTCGTATGAGCCAAACCAAAGCGTCCAGACGATCTGCGTGCTTTGCTCGCTGAGTGTATAGCACGAAAAGGTCTGCAGGACTATCGTTGCGAACAAACCTGCCAGGGCTGCCTATAGCCACAGCTCCAAACTTACTTCGACGTTTCATCACGTTTTAAGACTTCAGCTCTACTCCACTCGTGAGCAAACCTCAAGGTCAATGGATGGTGCAACTGTGGCCATGAACTCTCGAGCTGTGCAGTAAACATAGTCGTCTTCATCAAGTTCCAACTGCAACACACTCTCTCGCTTTGCAGTGAACATCGCAGTCTTCATCAAGTCCCCTCTGCGCCGCTCCTTCATTTGCGCCATCTCGCTAAAGAGAGAGACCACAGCAGTGCCAGACAGGCTACCGAGACCATCGAACAGCTAGAAGCCAGACTATCCCGTTGACGAGAAGCTTACCGAGCGCGGAAGCGAGCCAAGATCGAAGGGGCAGCAGCGAATGCAGCTACCGCTGGCTAACCCTCGTGAAACTTGGTTCAAGGCTAGTTGAACTTCTACATGCTTTCTTTTTCTTTTTCATACTGAATCGCATATTGCGCATAGCTAAGCAGAATTCGTCCTAAGCTAGAAATCAAAACAATGTTGTGAACTGAGCTACTAAATTTGCGAAAAACGATACAAATTCCCGATGTATTTTTCATGAAACAAGAAACGTAGGAAGTCCTTGAAGACAATGTCGGATGCGTATAGAGTTAAAAAAACAAAACAAAAAACAAGCACGTTGAATGACTTAAATTCAACTGTTTGCTAATATTGCTCTCATATTATTATGACAGCCTCGTCAAAAGTGTATAGGTCAAGGGAATTGCTGCTATAAGATGTTTGGCGGAGCATGCGGTCACCATCAACAGTCCAAAGTTTTGAAGGACTGTGGACGCGAGGCCCTACCTCTTTTGGAGAAATTTCGTGGTTGCTGAGGATTTAAAACAGTCGAGGTACAGTCGTGTCGTGAGCAAAAGTGCTATACAAAAGGCAGCCGCTGGCGGAACTCGCAAAAACTGCATTGCAACCACATCTAACAAAACCTATCTGGAACTGAGAAAATCGTGGCGATGCCCCATTTTATCAACATGCATGTGTCGCTGTCGCTGTCCCTGTCGCGGTCGCTAGATGGCATTTAGATGCAGCTTTCTTGATCTCCGCCACCAGCTGCGTGTTGTATCCCACTTTTTTTGACGACTGCACGCTGTAGGACCCAGAAGCAAACGCCTTAAGCTGTGTATACTTTTGACGAGGAATCTATCATTTATTTGAATAATTCAGCTGGAAACCGCCTCGAGCAATAAATTTCATTCTTGCTTTCTCTGCCTTTTAATGTTTAGAAAATCGTTTGCAAGGTATATTTTAATTTTCTATGCAATAGAGACTCTTCCTGACGTCGTTTCACGGTAAAAACAAAACAATGTTTCTGCTTGCTCTTTATTACGATTGCATTAGTGAAGTTCCGATATAGAATCTTTGAATGCTTTGAAGCTGGGAGCGCCGACAGGACAGTGTACGTTGCTGTGCAGGTTGCTTGCGCCAAGGGCGCTCCGTCAGAGACGGTGTAGCGAAACTTCGCAACAGATCGTTGAGAAAGAGGAACTGAAGCTGTATACAAAGATATACAATATTTACAACAGAGATGCAGGGTGGATGGCTAGAAGGGAAATTTTCCCTCCTCAGCATAGCCGTAGATACAGAGCATATAAACCTAGCCCAGAATTCAACTAACTGACTGGTTTATCGAACGTGGTTTTAAGCCCTCGGGGTCCAGTCCACACTTCAAAAACGAACAATTGCCACGAACGTCAAAATTATTCGTTCGTGACATTCACTTTAGCAGAAGGAAACCCGCTCCTACACAAACACACACACCCGTACACACACACACTGAAAAACACCAAATTCATTACGAACTTTATAAATGTGGAGAGGGAGTCAGCCAAAATCATCGGATTGCTGAATGGCGAGTCCTGCTCGTAGCTTCCACAGTGTGAGTAGAGCTCTCTCCCGTTGTGCAAAAAAAAAAAAAAAAGGAAAATACGCAAACTACAAAATGTCACATGCTGCCAACATTCAAGAGTGCATGCACCTTATAGTTCTCGCCCATCAAAGTCTCTTCCAACGGCGGATCGCCGCCATCTCGAACCCACCATTTTCCTATAACTTTCAAAATCGTGACCGCCGGCTTGGCTTAAGGAAAGGGCGGTCAAACGGTTCTGCCGCACGCGCCTGACTCCACCAGTGCGTCTCCTTTGTTCGGTGCTCGCTACTATGCTTTCCTCGGCGCCGGACAACATCGGCCTAACTGGACGCAGCTTTCTTTGAACGCACCTGCTACAGAGGCGTAGTGGCGGCTCGTGGGTGTGGCCTACATTCACCACACCAAAAAGCTGCCAAATCTCTCATTTACGGGACTTGTTGACTGACAGCCGCCAAGTGGCTCTCAGCCTCTAAGGGCTTTCCATGGTTTGTCCGACGATGCGCTGCATGGCCGACGCCAGCCTGCCTTTATGATATAAATATAACTGTCACGTAGCGCTCGATGCATAGCCGCTCGCGCTAATCCCCTTTGACCATTCGGTCCCTTACAGCGTTAGTATCCCTGCGTCGAAAAACCTGACGGGTGGCGTCGAATGTTAAGCCTCGCAGCCTCGAGAAATCACTATGCCTTTGGCAGGGCAAACAGCAGGACCATTGCACTTCCTATTTGAAGCATGGCAGCCTCAAAAAATCACGAGCATACCTCTGGCACGTGTTGATAGGCAGGTGATATGGCCAGGCACTGATTGACGGTCAAACGCGGTTGGCTGTGTGATGTCACTAGACCATATGGCATGGCAGGGTTGGAAAGAACGTCCAACTCGCACCGCTCCTTTTATGGAAGGCTGAGTTGTGAATCGGACACACCCAGAACCTGTACCCCCCCCCCCCCCCCCCCCCCCCCCCCGGTTTTAAGCACCTTGCAGCCTGGAAGTATCAAAAGCATACCTCTGACCGGTAGTAGTTGCAGGTGACATTGGTAAGAAGATTCCTAAAATAAAGTCGCCACAGCCCAGTAAATGGTTCTGAAACGAGCATTAATGTATCTCTCATTTTTACACATATGCGTGCAAAATCATGTACCACGACGTAGAGAAGTAGCGCTCACGCGTTTTTGCCGCTTGAGTCTCACTGATCGTCTGCTATTTTTTTACAGACTATTAGCCTCGCTCTGAGCTTTTTCGAAGAGAGATACCTTTTGCGTACATTCATTGGAACTAAAAGGGAACACTCCTTTTGATGCTCTGACTCAGCCACTGCCCAGTATCAGTTATTGTCCATAGCCATGAAGAATAAAAGCAGCCCAGCGGAGGTTACTATGGGGCTACGGAGTACTTTCAGCGACTTTCTTTATGTATTCAACCTTGGTCGAGTCTGCAGGCCACATGGTTTACTATTTGTTGCGACCCAGGTGGTCGAAATTACTCCGTAGCCCTCCCCTACGGCTCCCCTTTCTCTCTTTCCACCTTCACTCCCACCTTCCTCCCTTCCCTTACGGCGCGGTTCAGGTGTCCACAGAGCAAGTGTGACAGATACTGTGTCTTTCCCTTCCCGTGAACCAATTATATAAGGACAGGAGCAGTATTACCGTCGCTGAAGCTATACATCTGCATAAGGAAGAGGAAGTCTGGTACTCATCCTTCAAGGATTTTTGCCTATATAGAGGCCAAAATCATTAAAAGATGAGGACCAGACTTGTCTGGTGTCTTCCAACCCTCGTTATTGCACACTTTAAAACCCGCTTGCAATGACGCTGAACTTGAATGCACCAAGCACAGCCTTCATCAAAACTCTCCACGCCACAGTTTTCTTTTGAGCCAAAAAGAAAATTATATGGCATGGAGACTTTTGATGAAGGCTGTGCTTGGTGCATTCAAGTTCAGCGTCATTGCCAGAGGGTGTTAAAGTGTGCAATAACGAGGGTTGGAAGACACCAGACAAGTGCTTTGCCGCAATAATTGGTGCTTGTTCGGTTCGTAAAATGCCTCTCAGCATCGAACACAGCATCGCAGGATCCAGCAGGATCCAATCCCGGCCGCGGCAGCCGCTTTTCGATGGAGGCGAAAAGCCAGCTGCCCGTGTGAGGAGCAATGTTAGTGCAGGTTTAAGAACACGAGGTAGTCGAAATTTTCGGAGCCCTCCACTATGGCCATAGCCTGAGTCGCTTTGGGACGTTAAACCTCTTAAACCAAACCTCTCTTCATCTCCATTCTTGGTCATCTATGTAGATTCAATATTCATCGCGTAATACTTCCAAATGAGCGACGTGTTTCCACGGACGAATTGTCAAAAGGGTGCATGGAAGGGAAAGCCACCAGGAAGACAGCTTCATGAACGCTGTCCCTGTCGGCTTTATCGTAACAGAATTGTGCGCATGCTGTAAACAAGGGTTGAGCGGCACGGAATTTGACGAAACATTGCCTATCCTCTTTTTAATGTCAATCTCCAAGGCGAGAGGTGGTGTGAATCGACTGAATGCTCAAGTTGTCCAGCAAGTTCCTGTAATTCTGAACCAATTATAGCTGCGCTCATGCACGTCCGTACTCACATTAAAACATCGTTGTGTGCAACCTGCACACGTATACACACGGCCTGGTGCGAGTAAAAGAACTGTTCGTTTCAATAAATGAAAGAACAAAAACATGATACCAACAGCGCACGTAGACCGACATTCAACCACAAATGAAAAAGAATGCAGCCTGCGAGCCATTTGCTGCAGCATTCAGGCAACCGATGGGGCCGAATTCGCATGCTTGTTTCGCTCTTTCCGTACACAACACGTTGCCTGGAAAAGGAAGCAAACGGCGCTGCGCTGTATGTACGCGAGAGTTCGTGCACATACAAGCAATCGGCTCCGAATACAACTGGCGAATACCAGGTGCCCCAAAGCAAAGCGCGTGTAATGACATTTGTCCGATTTCACGGCGCCGGGGCGACATGCGCCGGTGAATATGGAAAGCGGAGCCGTAAATCTCAAACGTTGCCGTCACGTCCGCGAGACGGCGCCACGCCTACACCCGACATGAGCGGCGCTCCGCGGCCTCTGTAGTCACCACGCACTCAGTCGCAGCGCATAATTAGCATCGCAGTTGTCGCAGTAGCGTGATGCCACGTTGCTCTCGATGTTCGAGTAGTGGGCGAAGCCCGGGTAAATTCTGCGTTTGCGATGCAAAGATCAACACGAATTATTACTCGAGTTTCCCATTAGCAAAGAGACACGTGCCGAGGTCGTCCTTACCATAATTTAGAAACGGCGCCGACCGCTGCTGTACTCATGTACCATTCTGAATACCGTGCACGCACGCTTGCGCGCGGCTGCGGCCAGCGATGTCGCGCCAGCGCCTTCCACACGTAGCACGTGCCTGGAGGTGCGCTTTTCTTTTCTGCTTGTGTCCGGTGGTATTAGAGGGCAACACGTTCAACGGGGCGACTCGCAAGTGCAATATATAAGCGCAGAATGAGGACACCGATCTCTGAAGGACGTGCGCCGGCACTCACGCGTGTCACTCGGGCATTCGAATAACTCAGCATTATATCGACTGCACAGAGAGCAGTCTATCATCTTTCGCATTCGTTTCCATCAACAAATGGGGAACTCGTGTACTTGTACTTGCGAGCGAGAGCTAAGCTGCTCCCTGCAACTAAAACTGTAAAATTTTACCGGTAATGAACGCTCGCTGAACGATAATTACTGAACACAGTAGCGAGCAAGTACGCATGCTTTTCTGTAACTTGTAAATTTCTTGCTGAAAGGAGCGTTCGACGCTACGTACTCATTATGTCAACTGATTCAGCCCAGCCATCTTCATTTTTTTTTTCAGCGCAGCAGTCTCTGAAGTCCGAATTCAATACATAGTTGATTAAGCGGCACTTAGCACAAAGCCATAACTTTCTTTCCTACGTGAAAATCGATTATCCACCTTCCCGTTGTAATGTTGTAGCTTGTTCGGCAGCAGAAGGCGCGCTTATTGCCAAAACTTTGTCATTTAAAAATAGCACTTATTTCCCATCTCTCCAATCAAGCTCATCGTGAAGCGCACGACATTTGATGTTTGCTTTAAACCGTAAATAACGCCGTAATCACTGTTTAAAACTAAATAATGGGGCTGCACAGGCTAAGAGATTCGCGTGATAAACTTCTGACGACATTGTATAGCTTGCTCGCGAAATCGGGCGGTGATGGCGCCACTGCCATTTCTTTGTTGTGGTTTTTTACCTTCTCTCTTTAATAAATACTCAGTGTGAATAGCCCTTTTTCATTCAAACGCGGTATACCACTGACATATGTCAACTTCATTTCGTCGCCACTGTATATTTAGCAGACTGTTGCCACATGCTCTAAATGTAACCCACTAGTCTGAACAGCCTAATCGACCGTAAAAAGGCAGAATCGGATCAAATTCACCGCCTTTAGCATTTTGTTCACAAAAAAGTTCTGAAAACAAGTTCCTAATCTGAAACTTGTGAATTAATCTTAATATGTTATTGATAGTCTCCGAAATCATTAAAATTTTTCCGCATCAAAATATTGTTTGTAATTACGTGCTTGTGAGACAGAGGGAGGGAAAAAAAAAAAGAGAAGGTGATTTGTTTGGTTTATGGGGTTTAACATTCCAAAGCTATAGCTATGAGAAACGCCGTAATAGAGGGCTCCGGAAATTTCGATTGCCTGGAGTTATTTAACGAGCACTGTCATCGCACAGCACACAGGCGCTTGGCTTTTCGCCTCCATCGAAAAGCGGCCGCCGTGATCGGGATTTGATCCGCATCCTTGAGCGCCAAATTCAAACGCCGCAACCACTTCACAACGGCGGCAGGGGAAAAGAATGAATGAATGAATGAATGAATGAATGAATGAATGAATGAATGAATGAATGAATGAATGAATGAATGAATGAATGAATGAATGAATGAATGAATTTGGATGAAGGGATGGCTCTCGGCCAATGAAATGATCTTGCTTGCTGTCTGCTTCAAAATATCTGGAGCCATATTTTTCTTTAGCTCTTGCATCTCAAAGTGTAAGCAGTGTATGAGCTAAACAGGTGCTATCAAGCCACCTTCTAAGCTCTCCAAGATGGTAATACACTCCTTGGCGAGACCTTTCTGGGGACCAGCCGTTTTAGAAACGTGATAATTGCAATATCGATAGAGGTGTTCACGGCATCGGCAGCAGATCACCATCTACGTCTTCAATTCTCCACGAAAAAGTAGCAGCGAAACTACCACATTACATGTGGTGCACAGGATGTATACTACATGTCTGCTTGCCTGTGCGCTGCTTGCAAGCGGAAGCAGCAGAGAAGGCGGAGATGCAACTGGGCAGGCGACGCTCGAGCGTGACGGACCGGGTAGACCAGCAAGGCATACCTCGACTAGCATTCAAATCTAACATCGGTTGATGGTGAATGATCACCGACAGAGTGTAGCAGTTTCATGTTCAGCGCGGTTCCTTTTTCGCGGCTAACACTCAGACGTTTTACCCAACCGGGGTAAACTCACAAGCCAGTTGACTTTGTAGCCTGCCGGGACGTGCTTGGCCAGCGGTTAAATTGAATTTCAATTCCACATTTTTTTTTATTTCTTTATGGGATATCGATACTTCATTTGGAAAAGTAGCACGCGGGACCTGGGAGATGCTCTTCAATCTCCGCATTGGCGGGAAGTGCGCATTTTTCGACTCCGCGGCTGCGAGCCTTGCGGGTATCCCGGATCTTTTTAACCGAGTGGAGCGGTCACGATTGTTCGCTTTATCTGAGATGCAGTATACCATAGCCCGAATGCGCATTTTGATGGTACATCCACCGTCGTTTATAATAAGCGAGCGTTCGTTATAACTGCGGCCGTTTTAAGTGAGATCGAGTGTATACAAATCTAACGGCGCGACTTCGGATGGATGGCTTGGGCGCTTTCAGGGAGGTGTTTTCGATTCGGGTGCAGAACGTCGAATGCATATTTTAGTTCACGGCTTATTAATGTGGCGAAAACTAATTATTTTATGCGTGCCGTGACAAACTTAACTGTGTATATTGAAAAGAGCCCAGGGAGCGCTTTGTACTACTGAAGTAATACGGTTAATGTGTGATGACCACATAACATCGTTAGGACGAGCTGTCGAACTGGTTGGCTTTGCATCATTTTTAAACATTTCGTACCTCACATGGACGTAACACGAAGAACACGACCGCACACCGGCGCAAGCTTCTTCGTGTTACATCCTTGTGTGCTGTTGAAGAATGACAACATCGTTTGAGTTGCAATCCACAGGCGTAATGCTTTCTTATTCTGAGACCCACAGAGGAAGTATAGAGAATTGTGATTATAAGTTGCAGCGCCTATGAAAATGTGTTAATTTAATTTTAGTAATATTTAAGAAGATTTTTCATTTTAGCACCAATTCCCTACTGCAAACGCACCAGTTTGCAATCTAAGACTGCCTTTATGATTTAATATATAGCGCGAATAATGCAGTCGTCTGCTAAAATGCGAATACTATTTTTTACGCGACGACGAAGATCATTGAATGAGAAACACAAGTGGACCAAGTGCCGATCCTTGGTAAACACCGAAAATAACACAGACAGTAGTAGACGCTGTGTTATTAACGCGGTAGCTTTGAAGCTGAAAATCCGGTATCAGCGTAGTGAGCTATTAGCGAAAAACCGGCGGCTGTATCTTGGGATTTCAGCTATCTCGTACGGGAATTTCAAGAACCGAGAAACGCTCACGTTAAACTTCACGTCACGGGTGCAATGAAAGTTATCAGAACACCGACATGTCATCCGAAATAAAGATCTCCACATGTCTCAAATGGTTCCTTTATCTATATAGAAGATTTGGTTTTGTTTATGAGTCTTAACACCCCAAAGCGACTCAGGCTATGAGAGACAGTGAGGGGGGGGGGGGGGGGGGGGGGGGGGGGGACTTCGAGCACCTGGGGTGCTTTAACGTGCTCTGGCATCGCCCAGCACACGGGCGCCTTGCTTTTAGCCTCTGTCGAAAAGCGGCTGCCTCAGCCGGGATTCCTCGAGCGCAGTAGTCGAGCGCCCTAACCACTGCGTCACCACGACGGGGCTCATTTTTACTTAAAAAGAAAATGGCAGTGGCTTAAGCCAGGATATACTAAACGAAAACAGTAGTAGTCGTGGTGGATGAGAACAAATCGTTTCTTTATTGTTGTTCTTTTAGCACCTTCTGCTCCTCCGCCTTACATCGTCGTTTTGCAATTATTCTCTCTTCTAGCTATTCGGGAGTTTCCATCGCTCGTTTAGCTCTCTCAGCTTCATTTTTCCTACGTGCCGCTTCTTCACGGCGAGCAATGTCGGCAGGAGATTCGGCTGGTAGGCGAGCGTAGCGAGCGCTCTAAGTGTTGCTGCCTCATTCATGGCCCTAAAGACACGCCACAATTCTCAGCGTATATATAGATGCCTTCGCAAGTGAGCGGCTGCTACACGGCTTATATCTCAGCTGTGGCGTAGAAGCACCGTACATGAGCAGTGAGGTACATAGATAAATGATGACGTCATGCGTGGCGCTCCGCGGAGACCGGCGATATGTACCGGTCCGAATGAAGTTTGCAGGTGTGTGAAGAAGAAAAGAAGGGAGCGCTGCCCGCTCCGTGCGCATGCACACGTGTGAAGAAGTGGGCGACGAGGGTTCCGCGTGCCGCTACGCACGCGGCTGAAGGTCGGCTGGAGCTCGAACTGCGGCTTATGCGAAGCGCACCGCTGCTAGCCCAGTGAGCTTTCGCTTCAAAGTAACAGACATTCACTGAGATTCATGCAGCATATACAGGAGATCGTTATATGTCTACACGATGCTACGTGATTATGTCACTGACTACACTGTGCTAAATGCGTGTGAAATTACAGGCATTTTCAAAGGAAATTTCAGTCTCCATACAGACAATATTTGTTTTAAGCCATTCGCAGAAACATTTTCATGAAAAAAAAAAACAATAATTCCATGTTTTCCAGCCGGAAACTTAGTTGGAAGACAAACAGTTGGAAGTAAATATGTCGGCTGTTCAGCTTTTTTATTCTATTATTTATTTATTTAAAGAAATGCCTAAAAGCTCGTCATGAAGGTATTATATAAGAGGTGGTAAAAACCAAACGTGAAGATGCAAAACGGAACATCTATAGCAACAGGGACAAACAAAAAACAAAACAAAAAATGCGCAACTACAGAACAGTCAACAATGTGGTAGGACAACAAAACGCACAATAAGCATAAGGAAAACAAAAACGACGTATTAAACAAGGGCGAAAAAATAAAACTCAAGCCCATAACGGTGAGAAGAACGGAACTAGAAGGAAACCATTTTTTAAAAGTTCATGAAATGATGTCGCATTCGTTTCTGTTGCAATTGTGGAAGACAACCGGTTTCAATCAATATTAATTTTGGGTATGAATGATTTGGCGAAAGTTGAAGTGTGGCATCTGATACGTTTGATCTTGAAAGGATGGTCACGGCGTGGAAAAACTGCTGAGGGTGAGTAGTCGTGAAAGGTGAGCGAAAGAAAATGTCGTGAAGCAATCGTGAGCTAGTTTGCGACGATGGGAAAGGTTGTCAAGTCCAGCACGAGCTTTTAAGGCGGTAACGATAGTAAAGCTTGAGCAGTCTGAAAAAATGAAACGAGCAACACGGTTTTGTAGGTATTCGACGTTATTTTTGATGTAGGCTTGATCTGAGTGCCATATCAAAGACGCGTACTCAATTTTAGGTCGAATTAATGTAATATAAGCAAGTTTATGCAATGACTTCGGTGCATGTCGAAGGTTACGTTTTAAGAGGCCCAGTGAACGGTTAGCAGCTGCTTGGGTCAAGCTAATATGATAGTTCCAGGTCAAGTCTGAGTGAAGGTAAACTCCTAAATACTTATAAGAGGAAGCTGTCTCATATGTTATGTCATTAAGAGAGTGTGTGGTTGGGGTGCGATAAGAATTTCTCCTAAAGGAGATCAGCTTTGTCTTGGAGGTGTTTAGGGTCATTAGCAACAACTGACACCAAGTGTTAATAGAATCGAGGTTAGCTTGTAAAGATTGTCGGTCAGAGTCATTTGAAATGGTTCGGTACACAACACAGTCGCGAACAAACAGTCCAATTTGGAAAGAAAGGCAATTTGGTAAGTCATTATAAATATTAGAAAGAGCAGTGGACCAAGCACACTCCCCTGGAGTGCACCAGATGCGGCATGGCTCAATATTGAGTTAAAGACATTAAACGAAGTGAACTGAACGCGAGATGAAAGGGAGTCCATCCATGCTAGTACCTCAGGGTGAATATTGAGGTGCGATAGCTTGAGAAGTAGTCTGTGGTGGGGATTCCGATCAAATGACTTAGAAAAATCTAGAAACAATGCATCGACTTTAATTCCAGCATCTAAAACAGTAAATAAGTGGTTAGTAAATCCAGCGAGCTGAGTGTCGCAAGAAAATTCCTTGGAAAAACCCTTGCAAACTGATTCTTACTTGAACAGCAGCCGCATGCAAAATGAGAAGCAAAATGGTATGACATCCCCGAAGCGCTGGCTAAAGAACGATTTCGTAACATTTTAATACGAAAAAGGACACATAGTGGCACCCCGTTAAGGTCTGTTAGTGGTGCTTACGAGAATATAGTGGGCCAAAAGAGAAGAGTGGCTCCCTGCCACATGGGTATCTATTGTGCATGCTATCATTCCACTCGCCATTTCCGTGGCTAGACAACGGCTGTTTCAAGGCGAAATTTATGTGTGTCATCTAGCGTTGCCATCGCCGGCAGAGATTTTCGCGTAATAGGGACAGGCTTTCGCCTTAAAATCCTGTTTATTAAAAGAAAGTGGAGCTTTGTGTAACTTTTCGGTCTTTTGCAGGAAGAAAAAAAGAGGAATGAAAACAGAAGTGTACATAATGGACATTGTATGTTAGCTTCGAGCAGAAAATACTGCAAACTAAAATAAAAAACCGCATGACAGATAATTTTATTCAGTTTACAGAAATTTTCTTTTGTGAACAAAAAAAAGCGAGTGAAATCACAGAATAAAAAAAAGTAACAGAAAATAGGAGAGCAGAATATTTCTATTTCAATGAAAATGGCTTTACAAGTATCTTTCGCCCACAGCTACAACCGCTTCCAACACAGAGGGGAGCCCTCTACACGCATCCAACGACTTCAGTGACTGAGCGCCGGTGCTAGCGCACCTCCGACAATTATTACTGTCCGGCCCATGTCACCTGCGAACTGCCACCTGCCGGAGGTATGTTCGTAAATTCCAGGCTGCGCTGCTTCGAACACGAGAGAAAAAAGGGGGAGGGGGGCAAGGGTTACGGTGTTCATCACTAAGTGCTAAATGCTACCCACGGAGACATGTGCATGATTTTTCGAGGCTGCGAGGTTTCAAATGAAAGGGGGAGGAGGGGACAGATGCATGCTCATAATTTCCAACATTGGGTACAAACACTCTCCCGTGCTCCATGCTGGTAACGCGAGGCTGCATACTAGCATATTTTTTTTAGGCTGACAGGCTTCCTACAGGTCTGGTCGACTCCGGAGGCATGCTCGTGATTTTTCTAAGCTGTGATATTTTAAATGGGGGGGGGGGGGGGAGTTGCGAGGGTCCTGGTGTTCTGGTGTTTGTCATCTGACAACTATCATCTGACAGACGCATGCTCATAATTTCCAACATTGGGTACAAACACTCTCCCGTGCTGCATGCTGGTGGCGCGAGGCTGCATACTAGCATATTTTTTTAGGCTGACAGGCTTCCTAGAGGTCTGGTCGACTCCGGAGGCATGCTCGTGATTTTTCTAAGCTGCGATATTTTAAATGTGGGGGGGGAGTATCTAGGGTCCTGGTGTTTGTCATCTGACAACTACCATCTGACAGATGCGTGCTCATAATTTCCAACATTGGGTACACTCTCCCGTGCTGCTTGCTGGTGACGCGAGGCTGCATACTAGCATATTTTTTCTTTAGGCTGACAGGCTTCCTACAGGTCTGGTTGACTCCGGAGGCATGCTCGTGATTTTTCTAAGCTGCGATATTTTAAATGGGGGAGGGAGTTGCTAGGGTCCTGGTGTTTGTCATCTGCCAACTACCATCTGACAGATGCATGCTCATAATTTCCAACATTGGGTACAAACACTCTCCCGTGCTGCATGCTGGTGACGCGAGGCTGCATACTAGCATATTTTTTTAGGCTGACAGGCTTCCTACAGGTCTGGTCGACTCCGGAGGCATGCTCGTGATTTTTCTAAGCTGTGATATTTGAAATGGGGGGGGGGGGGAGTTGCTAGGGTCCTGGTGTTCTGGTGTTTGTCATCTGACAACTATCATCTGACAGATGCATGCTCATAATTTCCAACATTTAGTACAAACACTCTCCCGTGCTGCATGCTGGTGGCGCGAGGCTGCATACTAGCATAATTTTTTTTTAGTCTGACAGGCTTCCTACAGGTCTTGTCGACTCCGGAGGCATGCTCGTGATTTTGCTAAGCTGCAATATTTTAAATGGGAAGGATAGTTGCTAGGGTCCTAATGTTTGTCATCTGACAACTATCATCTGACAGATGCATGCTCATAATTTCCAACGTTGGGTACAAACACTCTCCCGTGCTGCATGCTGGTGACGCGAGGCTGCATACTAGCATATTTTTTTTAGGCTGACAGGCTTCCTACAGGTCTTGTCGACTCCGGAGGCATGCTCGTGATTTTTCTAAGCTGCAATATTTTAAATGGGAAGGATAGTTGCTAGGGTCCTAATGTTTGTCATCTGACAACTATCATCTGACAGATGCATGCTCATAATTTCCAACATTGGGTACAAACACTCTCCCGTGCTGCATGCTGGTGGCGCGAGGCTGCATACTAGCATATTTTTTTTAGGCTGACAGGCTTCCTACAGGTCTTGTCGACTCCGGAGGCATGCTCGTGATTTTTCTAAGCTGCAATATTTTAAATGGGAAGGATAGTTGCTAGGGTCCTAATGTTTGTCATCTGACAACTATCATCTGACAGATGCATGCTCATAATTTCCAACGTTGGGTACAAACACTCTCCCGTGCTGCATGCTGGGGACGCGAGGCTGCATACTAGCATATTTTTTTTAGGCTGACAGGCTTCCTACAGGTCTTGTCGACTCCGGAGGCATGCTCGTGATTTTTCTAAGCTGCAATATTTTAAATGGGAAGGATAGTTGCTAGGGTCCTAATGTTTGTCATCTGACAACTATCATCTGACAGATGCATGCTCATAATTTCCAACATTGGGTACAAACACTCTCCCGTGCTGCATGCTGGTGGCGCGAGGCTGCATACTAGCATAATTTTTTTTAGGGTGACAGGCTTCCTACAGGTCTTGTCGACTCCGGAGGCATGCTCGTGATTTTTCTAAGCTGCAATATTTTAAATGGGAAGGATAGTTGCCAGGGTCCTAATGTTTGTCATCTGACAACTATCATCTGACAGATGCATGCTCATAATTTCCAACGTTGGGTACAAACACTCTCCCGTGCTGCATGCTGGTGACGCGAGGCTGCATACTAGCATATTTTTTTAGGCTGACAGGCTTCCTACAGGTCTTGTTGACTCCGGAGGCATGCTCGTGATTTTTCTAAGCTGCAATATTTTAAATGGGAAGGATAGTTGCTAGGGTCCTAATGTTTGTCATCTGACAACTATCATCTGACAGATGCATGCTCATAATTTCCAACGTTGGGTACAAACACTCTCCCGTGCTGCATGCTGGTGGCGCGAGGCTGCATACTAGCATATTTTTTTTAGGCTGACAGGCTTCCTACAGGTTTTGTCGACTCCGGAGGCATGCTCGTGATTTTTCTAAGCTGCAATATTTTAAATGGGAAGGATAGTTGCTAGGGTCCTAATGTTTGTCATCTGACAACTATCATCTGACAGATGCATGCTCATAATTTCCAACATTGGGTACAAACACTCTCCCGTGCTGCATGCTGGTGGCGCGAGGCTGCATACTAGCATATTTTTTTAGGCTGACAGGCTTCCTACAGGTCTTGTCGACTCCGGAGGCATGCTCGTGATTTTTCTAAGCTGCAATATTTTAAATGGGAAGGATAGTTGCTAGGGTCCTAATGTTTGTCATCTGCCAACTACCATCTGACAGATGCCTGCTCATTATTTCCAACATTGGGTACAAACACTCTCCCGTGCTGCATGCTGGTGGCGCGAGGCTGCATACTAGCATATTTTTAGGCTGACAGGCTTCATACAGGACGACTCCGGAGGCATGCTCGTGATTTTTCTAAGCTGCGATATTTTCAATGGGGGCGGAGTTGCTAGGGTGCTGGTGTTTGTCATCTGACAACTACCATCTGACAGATGCATGCTCATAATTTCCAACATTGGGTACAAACACACTCCCGTGTTGCATGCTGGTGACGCGAGGCTGCATACTAGCATATTTTTTCTTTAGGCTGACAGGCTTCCTACAGGTCTGGTCGACTCCGGAGGCATGCTCGTGATTTTTCTAAGCTGCGATATTTTAAATGGGGGAGGGAGTTGCTAGGGTCCTGGTGTTTGTCATCTGCCAACTACCATCTGACAGATGCATGCTCATAATTTCCAACATTGGGTACAAACACTCTCCCGTGCTGCATGCTGGTGGCGCGAGGCTGCATACTAGCAAATGCTTTTAGGCTGACAGGCTCCATACAGGTCGACTCCGGAGGCATTCTCGTTATTTTTCTAAGCTACAATATTTTAAATGGGAAGGGGGGGGGGAGTTGCTAGGGTCCTGGTGTTTGTCATCTGCCAACTACCATCTGACAGATGCATGCTCATAATTTCTAACATTGGGTACAAACACTCTCCCGTGCTGCATGCTGGTGATGCGAGGCTGCCTACTAGCATATTTTTTTTAGGCTGACAGTTCTTGAATATTTTTGTAGGCTGTCCGGCTGGCCACGTTGCATTGCCCTTGTTCTGGTACTTAGAGAGGGGGGAAGAATAACAGTATTTCTTGTGTGGACGCGTTTCCTACAGGGCGACTCCAGAGGCATGCTCATGATTTTTCTAAGCTGTGATATTTTAAATGGGAAGGTAGGGGGCAGTTGCTAGGGTCCTGGTGTTTGTCATCTTCCAACTACCATCTGACAGATGCATGCTCATAATTTCCAACATTGGGTACAAACACTCTCCCGTGCTGCATGCTGGTGACGCGAGGCTGCATACTAGCATATTTTTTTCTTTAGGCTGACAGACTTCATACAGGTCGACTCCGGAGGCATGCTCGTGATTTTTCTAAGCTGTGATATTTTAAATGGGGGGGGGGGGGGGGGAGTTGCTAGGGTCCTGGTGTTTGTCATCTGCCAACTACCATCTGACAGATGCGTACTCATAATTTCCAACATGGGTGTACGCGCACTACCCATGCTGAATGCTTGAGGTGCGAGATGACATGGTAGTGAATTTATTGAGGCTGTGAGGATTCGAACGGTCGATGCCCAAGGATAGATCTTTTTTCCAACATGGGGTACTAACACTTTCGCATTAAAAATTACTTCACTTCAAGAAAATTTAAGAATTTTAGCTGAGATTTCGACTCACGGCTCTTAAAACTTAAAAAAATAGAAAACAGCAGTTGCTAACTATGGGCCATGGTATTCGCCGGCCTGTGTACTGCTCCGTTAAACAGAAAACAAAATCAATTTTTGAAATAGAATACCAAGGAAGCCAGAAGTATCGAAATTCCAGAGCTGGTAATTTAGCTACTTTCATTCATGGTAGAATTATGTGTAGCGGTTATTGCAGACCTGAGTTATATTCTACTATAGTGCTACTAACTCAAGGTAACCTCCACAACCTTGTACATTGATGCAAAGTCTACCGCCACCGATCTTTCATACATTATACCATGCATGAATCATTTTGCCGCCCTGCCTGCTACGAGCACATAACTATACTCCTGCCGTCTCAGCCATGACAACATCGTATATCCTCTTTCAGTTCGTTCTTCGGCCAATCTTCATTTGTTGTGCAAACTTCCAGGGACATTTTCCGCCGCTGCTGTCATCTCTAGTCATCATGACCTCTTAAAGTCCTTCATTAAACCTTTCATTTTTAATTAGAGACGCCGCTCCTTAGGTACATAAAACCCTGTACCGAAGAATTTTAGGTGTCCAAAAAATATATATAGATGGATGACCTATTGCTGTATCAAATGCTGGAACTATACCTTCCCCTGTCAAGCAATTAAACAAGAAAAACGTGCGAGAAAATGTCTGGCGATGATGATAAGGTTCAAAAATATATTCAAACCCATTTTTGAAGCGTAGATTTATGGATTCAGTAGTGCAAAATCAAGTTTGTGATCATCTTACACGCTCGCTGCCAATATTCATAGGCCTTGCCTTACACAGTGCGACCTATAGCCAATCAGTATAGCATGCGAAGCATGTAGCGATTTGGCTGGATATAGCCTTAAGCAGACTGCAGTCTACTGAACGACTAGACTGGCTTTCTTTTTGTAAAGGTCTCTCAATAATAGACCACATCTACACCATCGATCAGGTGACAGAGAAATGTGCAGAATATGAACAGATCCTTCTATATCCTTCCAAATTTACGAGAAGAATTCGGCTTAGTCCAAACCACAACCATCATGCTTAAATTGTGAAGCTATACTGGAAAATGTCCATAGCGACCAAACACTCGCCATAGTCCTTCTTGGGAAAGTAATGCAATCCCAATCAGGGAAGGTGTTAGGCACGGGAACGCAATTTCTCCACTTCTATGCACCGCGTGTCTACGGGGGCATTCAGAGAATTGCATTAGGAACACTTGGGGATAACAGCCAAAGGCAAATACCTTAGCGATCTCCGACTTTCTGATTACTTTTGTCTTGCTAAATTCCTTAACGGCCAAATTCCAAAGCAAGTAGAAACCGAGGGCCTGAGGAGCGATGCAGAAAGGTGCGTCTAAAAGCCAATATGCAGAAATATAAAGTAACGTTCCGTCCTCTTGGAAAGGCACAACAGTTTAGGATAGGCAGCAAAACATCGGTCGTTGTCAGGGAATGCGTCTACTCAGGAAAGGCAGTAACCAGTGCTGACCAGAAACCCACAGGGAAATAACTTTGCGAATATGAATAGCGGCGTGCATTTGGCAGGGTGTCCTATAGTCATGAACAGCAGTTTACCACAATCCGCCAAGAACAAAGTATACAGCAGTCTTGCCTTCCCAGTATTCACGTGCGGGTTGGAAACTTTGTGGCTAATGTAAAGGCTTGCAATTAAAATGAACACATTGCAGGTGAACAATAGAAAGGAAACTAATATGTGTCAAGAGACAGCAGGACTGGTCAGGGAGCAGACATGAGTTAATGGATATTATAGTTGAAATTAGCAAGACATGTGTGCATGGGCACTGCATGTAATGGGAAGGTAAGATTAAGGGTGGTCGTTCAGGGTAACGGAATGGATTCCAAGAGAAGGCGAACGCAGCAGTGGGTGCAAAAAGTGAGATGAACTTTATGATAAGATTCGGTACGTTTGCGGAGTTACGTGGTCACAGATGGCACTGGCCTGGGTCATTACTAGAAATTCGAGACGAATGCATCCTATCAAAGGAAAGTTTCTTACGGGCGAAATTGGGTTACATATAATAAGAAGGCACCACCACAGTCAAAGTATGCACATATCAGTTACATTTCTTTGTCATTGTTTGTCAAAAACGCGCCTCATCGGCTTTCTATGCGGCACCCTTTACTCAGTGCGAGCTCAAGAAAAATTTTGAAAGCAAGATTTTTCTATGCGTCGCAAGGTTATGTTATTTCCATTAATAAGCTCGCAACAGTGTGCTACAATATTCTACAGTTGCTTCACAATTAAAACTGTGTCCAAGAAGCTTAACTTGTAATGGGAAAGATATACGAGAGAGGTGTTTGCCCTGCAACGAAAGTATAGTGACGACGACCTTCGTACAGGAAACTCCCGACCCTAAAGCACCTCGATTTTGATCACTAATAGACACTTATCAAATAACACTGCAGCGGCGCTCGGAAGCTATGCTTTCACATCAGATGCAGTTTCTGCAAAGTTTTATTGGTTCAGTGCAAAACGTCTCGAGACACAATACTGATGTTGTGAACGCCAAAACACTAACGGCACGTAGCGTGTATACTCGACTCGTGTAGCACGCCACCGTTGTACGGTCCGAGTTTCTAGGAGCCACTCTTGTGCCCACGGCATTAAAAAAGCGATAACCAGAAGGGCTGCGCGGTCAACTACATGCTGCACCCGCGATAGTCAGAGAAAGTGTGATCGCTGCGCTATAATAAAAACAAATTGCAATACAATCCGTGCTACGCCTAGATTATTCCACAGCAGGAATGCATGCGCGCTGACCCATGTTCTGTAGCCGCAGACAACTTACTTTTAATCACGCGTGTGCTCGGCGCTGTCGCGAAGGACAGCGGGTGGCAGCATGTGGTAACTGAAGCACGACACATAGTTAATGGTGGTTACATCGTCGTGCTGTACGAGCAAAGATGTGACAAATGTAAGATGCACATCTGGTAGTGGCTTGGAGTGAGCTTTTAATTTTTACCCCGAGTAGTTTATGCATATATACTGGCAACCACTGTTCGAGGAGAGCGTCCAGTGCTTACGCAATGCATCGGCCACTTCGTTGAAAATTGTCACCATCTGGCGCCACCACCGCGATACTTGTCGGAACAGCTCTGGGGCGCACGCGCTAGAAACTCTCCCAAACTAACAATCTTGCGCATTCGCAATGTCATTATTGTAGGTAGTAATTAAAAAAAAAAAAAGAAGTTCACAAAATACTCTTCTTTACAATATTTTTGACTTATTACACGAAAATTACTGAAACTCCTCTGAGGCTCACCAGGCACCTATGGTTGCCCTGTATCCGTGGTGGACGGACCCGGCTTAATGCGTTCCTGCATTAATATAAAGCGTAGTGGTGGCGTAGTGCACATCCTCGCAGATAATATGGCGCCTGGATTTCTCGGCGGTGCTTCTTCCTAGCGAATCCTCAACAATCCGCGCGCCGGCGCACATTTCCACTGCGATTGACTCACCTCTGTCGTGAACTGGAGGCGGCCGAGGCGGAGCGTAACCGGTGCGAACCGCCGAAGAAGTGTGCGTGGCCCCCGAGGTCGTATTCTCTTGGGCTCCAGGTCGTTCCTGCCACCCTCCTTCGAAGTTCCAGAGAACGTGATCCTCATCTCAACAGGTCCATTTGGCGACATTCCCATTGGCGTCTTTATCTCGACGTCGTGAAAGCAAGGCCGAGGCGGGGCCTCGTCTTCCAGGTGTGAAGACCGCCGACCCTAAGTGCATCGCTGCGCATTCTAGCGTTCCGCCTACCTTCAGAAAATATGCACGTTTTCGCTGTTTTACAACCCGGGCCTCTTTTCTTTTATCTTTTTTTTTCCCCTTCCTCAGCACAGGAGAAAGGTGATGGGCCGTCCAGTCAGAAGCCAAGTCAGAAATGCCTTTTAGGGTAACGTGCGCTCGACGGCGCTGTACTCCGCTTGATAGAAATGAAAACGGAAAGTGCACTCAACGGCAGCTGCCAAAGGCAGAACCTATGTACATTCCCATACTCAATCACAAGCTGTGTCGCTCTCGACCGGCGGCCCGGGATTAGTAAATAAGGCTAGACTGATAGCTTAGCATCACGTGATAACAAATGTGTCATTTTTTTTTTTCGAAACTACCCTTTTATATTCCAGACAAATTCATGAAATTGGAGCATTCGATGCGCCACCACTTGCGGATTTCGTGAGACTTCTCAAGAAACGCTATTACGGCTTCTCAGTGGGAAACTCTGCAGCCGAAATACACGGAAAGAAGTTCGGTGAGCGTAGTCAAGAATAAAGTGTCTCCTAATTAAAACAGCACGAAACAAAGCACGGATAGAACGGCTGGACGCCAGCGCGAGTCCTGAATCCTTCTTTGTGTGACCGACGTACGCAGCAGGTTCATAACTGCAAGCTCTTAACGGCATTAGCGCTCTGTTGGGCTAGGTGGCCTGTGAAGCTGTTTCACTTCACTTCCGTCCTTCGATTCGGCTACTTTGTGCAGGCTGTGGGCGCGGTGAATTACACGCTATGAATGTTATGAAGGAGCACTGAACAAGGGTGGAAGTCTCAGTTCGCCAGTTGAGCCAACGTGTCGACAAGTGGGCTTGTCTTCTTCCAGGCAGAGCGATCATCACGCCTAGACGAAGACAAGTCCACTTGTCGAAACGTTGGCTCGACCTGCGAACTGAGACCCTCTACCCTTGTTCAGTGGTCCTTCA
Source organism: Amblyomma maculatum (assembly GCF_055883805.1). Taxonomy (NCBI): domain Eukaryota; kingdom Metazoa; phylum Arthropoda; class Arachnida; order Ixodida; family Ixodidae; genus Amblyomma; species Amblyomma maculatum. Next base: position 200,455,935 of record NC_139344.1, on the reverse strand, counting down.
TACCGTGTTATCCATCTTCTTCCTTTCGTTCTACCTGGACGCTATGAATGTGTGACGCGCGATGCGAGTGCGTGGTCTTTCATGGTTGTGTGCAATGGGAAGTGGAATATGTTTTGAGATATGCTGAAAAATATATGATAAAGTACCACAGGCATGCAGCCTCAAAGCTAATTTGGCTCATTAAAGAAAGCGAACTTCCTGCGCAGGTCACCGCGCATAGCATCATACGTGAGGAGCCGGCTCACGAGGCAGGATTTCCCGCGAGGGAAAGGTTCAACCTTGCATAGTTGTTAAGATGGTGCGTGCATTCCCTGCAGACTACAGTTGTGTCCAAAGTACCCCGATTCCTCTCTGCCTACTGCTTACAAACCACAAGAAACAATTCACCAACGTACAAATCCCAACAACCGAGTTGCAGCAGTAATCACAAGTGTCGTCTGCGGTCATAATGCGTACTTAGCGAACAAATAAACGATAACCTAAAGCACAGTGTGCTGATTGATGAACAATGCGCGTCGAATTTTTCTCTGAGATATAGAGCTGAATAAAAAAATAATTAATAGTAGATGCAAGCATGAAATGGTCACGGGCTCCGCGTCGGCCTTGTCACCTTCGTGAGCGGCCATCATAATCGTGGTGTTTTCAGTAGGGGCGAGCAATTTTCTGCTGTTGTGGCGTATGACTCAAAAGGCGATCGCTTTCCGCAAGAAGCTTCTTGCCTCTCCTTTCCTCAGGCTCCATTTCTCCCATGCAAGAAGATGGTTTGGTTTGGTATGGTTGCTGGGGTTTAAAGTCCCAAAGCTATACTTATGCTATGAGAGACACTCTATGGAGGGCTTCGGAAATTTCGACCACCTTGGGTTCTTTAACGTGCACTGACAACGCACAGCACCCGGGCGCCTAGCTTTTCGCCTCTATCTAAAAAAGGCCGCCACGGCCGCGATTCGATCCCGCATTCTTGGACACAGTAGTTGAGCGCCCTAACCACTGCACCACCACGGCGGAGCCCCACGCGCGAAGAATGTGTAAACATGGCAAATTTTAGGGCCGTCCACCTAAAATTTGAGGTCACCACTGAGTTCACCATAGTCAAATAGAGTGAAGAGCAATTTTGGTCACATTCTGAGAAGTCAAATTTCGCGCGTCCGAGATCAAACCCTACCGCCTGAACTACCGTTCCCTTCTAGAAACTGATGCTAACACACAGATAATATTTGCCAAGTATGGTTCGCTTAGTGGCCTGGTTGGAGCAATGAGATTTGAGTGACGGCCTAAACAATGAAGATTCTGTCTAGTACTCCCATCCATGGCCATGAGCCTTCCCATTCAATAAAGGACATTCAATCAATCAATCCAGAGGGCCAAATATGGGCGAGTGGTAAACCTGAATTTGGAAGGCATCACTGAGTTCACCACAGTCATATTAGGTTAAACACCAGTTTTGTTCAAATTTTGGATGGTCAACCTAAATTTGGAGGTTACCACTGAGTTGGCCAAACTCAAATTCGGAAAACGTTCAATTTCGGGGGCCCAGAGGCAAATTTTGGAGCGACCCACCTAAATTTAGAGGTTATCAGCGAAATTGGACACACTCAAAGTACGTTTGATACCAATTTCGGTCAGATTTCGGAGTTCTAGAGGCCAAATTTTGAGGCATGCCCTCAAATCTAAATTTGAAGGGCACCACTGAATTGGTCATGTTCAGATTAGACTGAAATCCAATTATTGGGAAATTCGGACCAGGTCAAATTTTGGACAATCCAGAAGGCCAAATTTTGAGAGAGCAGACAGACACTTTCTGGGGCAAACACCGGTCCTGCACGAGGTTATGGTGGCTAGAAGAAAAGGTGCAAAAATCGGCCCGTCAGAGCTGGCCCCTGTACGAGCGCCTGCCGCGCGCGCCGCTGTTGTCAGGGGCGCCGACGCCGCATCACGCGTCGTCTGCTTGTCAGCACAGCCCGAAAGTCTTCGCGCTACCTTATGTGCGCACTTTCTGTATCACTCTCCTAATACCAATATGTTGTGCTGCCGGACTCACTTGTTGCATAGAATCGCCACTGAATTTGGCGGGCACTACAGCGAATCTCAGTCAGTTCAGGATCAGCCAGAGCCAGCCAAACATTTCAAGAGTTCTAGGGCCAAATACTCAAAAATCACATCACACGCCTGTCTCAAAAACATCTAAAAACCTTCCAAGACACACATACTGACATTTGTGCAGAGCCGTGCAAAGCGCTTAAACTATCATCGTTCAGCTAGCGCCACCAATATGACACAATACAACATTGAATGAATACAATGAATGAACCAATATGAGATCGTCTTAAAACCGTATGCTGCCCACCGCAAGCCCATCTGCATTTACCCGTTCCATAAGATTGTCTACCATAATAGTAAACTTCGCCCCCTCTATTTCAGACAGCACCCTTCCTTCCTCATTTCCGCTATCACCAACAGAAAGTCTCAGTGCTCCATTGCAATACAGTGACATGTGCACAATCATATTTTCCAAGAACCTGCCTAGAATGGAATTCCTTACCCGCATCGTTAACAATGATCCTATTTAGATTGAAAAGGTGCTTACAACGAATACAACATAGTTAACTATGTTTTATTCGCATTCATTATGTGATTTATTATGCTGCTTTGCTGCAACACTTCAAGTTATATTTAATTATTTTCTTTTATGTTTGTAAGAAAATTGCTAACCAAAATAATTTTGCCCTCTGTTCTCTTGCATTCTTGTATAAATCATGCTTCGTGTATTCTTTTATTGTTGTGAATTGCCCGTCGCCTCTTCAATGTACTCTACGTCCTGAGAGTAAATTAAATAAATAAATCAGTCCGGCATATATAGGCGATATAATATTTCATTGAAAACCGTGCAGTCAGTTACTGCTAACTATACTTCTTTAAGGAAACCAAAAATGCCTCCCGTCATATACTCGTTTAAAACCTAACAATGCATGCACAAGCTTGACGTAGCACAAGGTGCGCGAAAGGGGATTTTTAAAGACACTGAGAAAAAATCTTATCTACACGAGCAGTCGCGCGAGCAAGTGCACCAGCCCGAGTCCCTCCACGTTGACGCGCCCAAATGAATTCGTTCAGCTGGGCGTCTTCCATGTCAATGCCCAAATAAAAACGGCAAAAATGCGATGTAGCTTCTGCACTTTTAACCAAAAGCAGTGCAGCCCTTGCAGCCTGCACATACCAGATCTTGCTTATAAAAACAAATTGCGGACCATCGCTGAAGTGAAACTAAAGAGGTGTCCGGTTTTTCATTTATCATCTTTTCATCTTGTTTCTTTGACGTGTTTTTGCCAATAAGGCTTTGTATCACGGTAGAATTCAGATGGGACATCTATATAACATCTAGGTATTTTACAATAGTTGTTGCCCATAATATATTCGTGAAAGTTGCTGAGGTGGACGGCCAATCTTTGTACCAATACCCCAGGAACTTTCCCCTGCTCACACTTGCAGTAAGATTACTAAAGGGCTTTACCGCCTCCACTGTCCTCCAAATGCTCTCTCGATTTGTACAGGAAACCGCTACGTCCTCTGCATAACCTGAAAACGAAAGCCATGAGCTGCATCATTCCATATTATTATGCCTAATCCCATAGTTTCTACGTAGATACAAAGAAAAAGTGGACTGAAGGGGAAACAGTGGGGCACCAAGTGTTGCTGTAATGGGGGCCCCTGGAGAGAGCCATTGTAGAATAGATAGGCAGGGGGGGTTAACTAGGCGATGCCCAGTAGGCTACCCTACACGTGGGGAGGGGAACAAAGGGAGAGAAAGGAAAGGAAGAGCGCCAAGGTAGGGAGTCTGTCACATGTTCAGAGATCTATAGTAAAAGGGGGTGGAATGTAGCTGTGTCAGAAACCCCAGCCTTTACGGTCAACAGAGGCGCGGTATCCCCTTTACGTATACCCGTTGTCCCTCTATGAGGTTTGAGAACACAATTAAAAGTTAGGTCGGTCAACCCGTGAAGTACGTGTGTCGGTGTACAATTGAGAAATAAGTTCAAGAAAGTCACTTTTTGTTTACAAACAATGGAATATTTATATCTAGTAGTCCAAATTACACTGCATAATAATAAAAAAGAAAAAGAAATGCTACAATACGATAGTGATAAAAACGACAACTCGATAAATGACAAGAGTGAAAAACACAATGAACAAAACACTGCGATAAAAGACTATAAAGATATCAAAGCAAGTATTCCAGATATAATTAGTAGGGGCAAGAGTTACACAGAAAACACAGCGCGATTGAGAAATAAGTTCAAGAAAGTCACTTTTTGTTTACAAACAATGGAATATTTATTACACTGCATAATAATAGAAAAGAAAAAGAAATGCTACAATACGATAGTGATAAAAACGACAACTCGATAAATGACAAGAGGGAAAAACACAATGAACAAAACACTGCGATAAAAGAAGACTATAAAGATATCAAAGCAAGTATTCCAGATATAATTAGTAGGGGCAAGAGTTACACAGAAAACACAGCGCGATTGAGAAATAAGTTCAAGAAAGTCACTTTTTGTTTACAAACAATGGAATATTTATTACACTGCATAATAATAGAAAAGAAAAAGAAATGCTACAATACGATAGTGATAAAAATGACAACTCGATAAATGACAAGAGGGAAAAACACAATGAACAAAACACTGCGATAAAAGAAGACTATAAAGATATCAAAGCAAGTATTCCAGATATAATTAGTAGGGGCAGGAGTTACACAGAAAACACAGCGCGATTGAGAAATAAGTTCAAGAAAGTCACTTTTTGTTTACAAACAATGGAATATTTATTACACTGCATAATAATAGAAAAGAAAAAGAAATGCTACAATACGATAGTGATAAAAACGACAACTCGATAAATGACAAGAGTGAAAAACACAATGAACAAAACACTGCGATAAAAGAAGACTATAAAGATATCAAAGCAAGTATTCCAGATATAATTAGTAGGGGCAGGAGTTACACAGAAAACACAGCGCGATTGAGAAATAAGTTCAAGAAAGTCACTTTTTGTTTACAAACAATGGAATATTTATTACACTGCTTAATAATAGAAAAGAAAAAGAAATGCTACAATACGATAGTGATAAAAACGACAACTCGATAAATGACAAGAGGGAAAAACACAATGAACAAAACACTGCGATAAAAGACTATAAAGATATCAAAACAAGTATTCCAGATATAATTAGTAGGGGCAAGAGTTACACAGAAAACACAGCGTAACTTACTAAGTCATACCAAGGTTACACAAAAGCGGAATCAATATTCTATTCACTGACAGTCTGTGGCAAAAAGAATTTTGACGGCTTTCTTGTTAGATGAGGCGTTGAAGTCGCAGAGTTGAATGATAGAGGCGGCCGTTACAAGAGGAGAAACGATCAGTTGATCGCGGGCTGGGTGAAATACAAGACGCTTTCCCAGAACGAGCGGCCGCGGAGAGGCTCGGAAGACTGAATCTTCCCAGAGCGCACTGTGCTGTGGTCCGCCTTTTTATACTCTCGGCTGTTTGCGCTGTAGCCCATCGTCGAGGACGCGCGCTTCCCGGTCGCTGCCCCGGGATTCATGTCGAAGCATGTTCAAAGGAGCGGGGAGATCCCGTAACTTCCGCTCTATAGGTGAGGCAGCTTAGGCACCTCGCCCTCAAACTGAGGGCACTCACAAAGTATATGCGCAATCGTTTCATCACACCTTCATGCTCACACGTTGGAGAGTCTGCCATTCCGATGAGATGGGAATAGGCGTTAGTAAATGCCACTCCTAGCAACAGGCGACACAATATTGTAGCATAACAGCGGGGGAGGCCGATTGGTATCTGCAGTTAATTGGTCAAAGTGGTGCGAGTGGAATGTCCAGCTTCCAAGCGTGGACCATGACTGTCTAGTCATGTTTCGGGCGAGCTGTCGAAAGTGCCTAGCTGCGTCGGCTCTTGTCAATGGTATATGGACAATGTTGGTTATATCGTGAGCCGATCGAGCAGCATCGTCAGCTAACTCGTTGCCAGAAATTCCACTATGGCCTGGTAGCCACTGGTAGATGATTTCGCCACCCTCTTGTAATGCCTGGTCATACAGATGTCGTACCTCCGCTACAAGTTGCTCATGGTCGCCATGGCTCAAGACCGATTGAAGACATTGTAGGGCAGGTTAGAATCACAGAACACAGCCCATTTTCGAGGATATTGTTCACAGGTACACTTTAAAACAGCGCGAAGTACGGCCAGTTCTGCTCCAGTAGAGGTAATTTTATGCGAAATTAGTTTATAAATGTTAGCTTGCCTCGCAGGAACGACGACGGCGCAGGCAGAACTAGTAGGGGTTACCAATCCATCCGTATAGACGTGAGTACGGTCCCAATATTCATTGTGTAGTATGAACACTATTAGTTGCCGAAGAGCTGGCGTTGATAAATTCGATTTCTTCGGTATCCCCGGAATAGCAAGGCGCACACATGTGAAGCCGCAGACACCACAACGGCGACTGAGGTCGTGCTGCCGGGGTGAACTGTTTTGAGATGCAGAATGCAGAATGTGGTCTCTGCCGAGGCATGTGCGCAAGGTGATGCTGTGGAACCCTTAAAATATGTGGTATCTGCATTCGCAAGAAGTCCAGCACAATATATGTCGAAAGCGGGTGGTCTTTGGCGAGTGCAATACTTCTCAGTGTTGATGCGCTCCGAGGGAGGCCCAGACATGTGCGACGGGCCTGACCCTGGACTGCCTACAGGGCACGCAAATTCGTCTTTCATGTATTTGCTAGTATGAGCGTACACAGGAATCCTAAAAATGGTGTTCTGTACAACTGCAGCATTGACTGTACCGACGAGCCCCACGATTTTCCACCAAGAAAGCGGAGCAAGTGAGCGATGGATGCTAGATTTTTTTTTTTTTTCAATAGGGTGCCATGTGGGCTCCATGACAAATTGCGGTCTATCAGAATCCCAAGAAACGATAGATGTGTAGTAAGAAATGATATGACCACCGATGCATACCAGATATGGATTCATAGATTTGCGTGCAAATGACCTTGATTCTGAAGATAAGACGAAGTTATTGTTGCTGCCCGCTGAAGTCTTGTACCACCTAAAGACGCGTCACAGAAGAGGCCCAAATGCAGATGTCACCGGCGTACATTCATATCTGGACGATGGAAAGGAGGTTCTCCGGTAGAGCTAGGAGTGTTAGGTTAAACAAAGTAGGGCTGAGCCCACCATGCACCCTGAGGCACACCACGGTCGGTATAATACGCTGGTGTCGAGCCACCTTCACACTGAATAAAAAAATTACGGTCGATTCGCATAGTCAATCAAATGCGAAGTAAGTGCGTATAGCACTGCTTAGGCGCAGAGGTAAGCACAAGCTGCTTCACGACGCGGCGAACGGCTCGGAGCCGAGGTCCCGGGAGCACCGCGCGTGCACGTCTGCTGTCCGTGAAGGCTGAGGAGTGACTGATGCTAGGGGAGAGATGCCGAAGTTGAGGACGCGTGAGCGACACACGACTGCCCACTCCGGAGTAACATACGCTTGTGCAACGCTACCCAGTGACGGCCGCCATGTCCGCAACTGACACGGCCCTCTCTCACTAGAGACTTAGACACACCCAGAGGAATAGCGCACGCCAAAAATATCGTGACGCGCATTGCGCATGCGCTATTACGATACCCGGGACCGAGGTGTTTCGTACGATCGGCCAGCGTACGCCGAAACTTGAGTTTATCGTGCCCGGCCCTCACGTACGATGGGAGATCAGCGCTGACAAGACGGCGGCGTCCAGGCCGCCCGCTTCAGAGTGAATTTGTCTTCGTTACCGCATTTTTGGCGCGCTGCCGCCTATAAATGGCATATGGGGTCTTCGCTTTGCCTCGTGTAGCATTCAGCTCAAATAATTAGTGAATAATTTGCTTTGTCTTTTTTATTTTGAACGGCGGCAGCGCAATCCCTAAGCCTGACGAGTGGCGTTGCTTTGTTGACATGGCAACGCCATGAAGTGGATCGCCTTGGCTTGACTGCTTACATGCGTGTATCCGTAAAAATATGCTTCGTACGGGGCTGAAAGGAGGCCGGTACTCACCATGACGGCAATAACGGGAATAACGTTGGGGAGTACTACGAAACTGCCGCAGCAAAGAAACTGGCTAAAATTCCGGTGCGACTTGGCTTATTTTGGCTTGGGAGTAAAAAAAAAAAAAAAAAAAAAAAAACGAAAGCCTGAATGTGTTTTGTTTGTTTGTTTGTTTGTTTTTTTAATTTTAAATCCAGATGTCGCCACCGTAGTTTGCGTTCACGCTTTGGCACGGCCAACTAAAAGCGCCGATGCAACGCACGTAGTAGCGTCCCATAATTTGCTGGCGTTTATCGTACGAAAGCGTCCATACGCTATACTAAAGGTCTCTACCGTCTGCGAACGTTCCGCCCCTCAGTGTTAAGTCGCGTGATTCGGACGTCGCCAATACCCTTTCCTCCTCTTCAAGTTCAAGCAGAGACGGATGGACAGAGAGAGAGAGAGAGACAGGGCGGCTTGTGCTGCAGTTGTGCGGCCGCTTCGCCACCTCAAGGCTTAGCCACGCAACGCGCGCGTCGCCACCTTCTGTTTCTCCACTTAAAGTTCACGAAGAGAGAAATAGAGTGAGCGGCTTCGGACAGATATCGGTGAAATCCATGACTGTGACTAGTAGTGCTACGCACACTAAAAATGATCTCCTTATCAGGTAGCTCTCTATACACGCAAACATCCCACCCCCGATGCCGACAGTTTCAAGCGCATCAAGGATGGCTTCATGGGCCACGTTGTCATAGGCACCTTTCACACCAAGAAAGAGTGTCACGGACAGATATTTCATTCGTTTCTGTCGTTGAACCGTGGACACGAGGTCAACGACGCTGTCAATAGAAGAGCGACCCCGCTGAAAGCTGGCCATTAATGGCTTTGGGGTATATCTTGTAGTGCTTGAGGCACCGCACAAGGCGCGTCAAAATCATTCTTTCTATGAACTTTCCCTCTCAACTGGCCAAAGCTATTGGCCTGTAGGATGTGAGCTCGAGCGGAGATTTCCCTGGTTTAGTGGGGGTATCAACCGACTAGATTTCCATTCCTGAGGAACACCGTCAAGCTAAGAGTGATTATAATGTTTGAGAAGCTCTTCTCGCGCGTCGTTGCCAAGATGGGACAGCGCAGCGTATGTGATTCTATCTGGTCCTGGTGAAGACGAACGCTTACATCTTGCAACAGCAGAGTCGAGTTCCTCACAAGAAAAAAAAAATTAAAGAGCACTGCAGAATCTGCATTGGAAATGCGAAGTACGGATGCTGCTGCTGGTTGCTTCTGGTTGCTTTTAGTTGCTTAATTCACTTCTTGTTTACCACTTTTAGTCTTTGGTGCTTTCAAATTACGCGCCAATTCCTTCCTATCACCTTTTTCGGCTCTATACTTCCGGTTGCGTGGCATCACATCCTTGACGTCATATTATTTCACTTCTTGTTTATCCATTTTAACCTTTGGTGCTTTCAAATGAGAGTTTGTTGAGCTATGAGAGTTTGTTGATGAGGTCTTCTAAGTTGACCAGCCTGGGAATCTCCGTCTCTCTCTCTCTCTCTCTCTCTCTATATATATATATATATATATATATATATATATATATATATATATATATATATATATATATATATATATATATATATATATATATATATATATATGTATAAACCTTGTATCGCCGAGCAGCGATAAATCGCGGTGGCGGCTGTGAGTCCATGTTTGTTGAAGTCTGCTCTTGGTTAATTTCAGATTGCTGGCGATAATTCGCCTGTGCAAGTTTTGGCCATCAAGCAAAAAAAAATACTGATAGCAACATGCACATGCCCTATGACACCGAGTTTTTTTTTTTTTAGTTCGAAGTTTCACAGCATGTCTGTCACAAAAGAACAGCCATCGCTGCTCGCAAAAGAAATCAACTGCTGTAGTTCATCAGGAAATATGCCAGACAGGTCAGACCGATATTTTTCACGAGCTCCATTGCCTAACAGCCGCTGCTGTGAGGAAAAAGCAGCCCCAATCAGCAATAACAGCAAACTACGAGCAGACTTCAAGCGCTCAAGTGAGAGCGTGCAAAGAGTTTGTCAATCAAGACGAGGAAGGCTTCGCATCACAATTTAGAGGAAGGATCTTGTGGCTCCGGCGTGCTTGTATATTAAGCGCTGTCGTATCTTGCGAATTGTTTTCGTTTTTTTTTTTCGGTGCTTGCTTTATATAAACCATTATCTGAAGCTTTCTTCGCAAGAATTTCAGTTTCACCGAACATCTAATCACACAACGATATCATCTGACATACAAAAGAATTCAGTGCGAGTGTTGGAGTCTGAAGTGCTTTATTGGCGGCGTTGAATCGTTACAAAATTCTAATCCAAAACTTTGCCATAAGCGTAGTTTCCAATGTACTCATTGTCTTCAGCAAAGACTTTGCTTCTTTGCTTCTTCTAGCTCATCTTGATCGTCGAGCAATTCCAACAAGGCGTCTTTAATTTCTTTAGAAGCGGCCACGACAGCCCTCGTTGCATACATTCGAGGTGACCATGCACCGCGCGTCTGAAACTTTCATGAGGATTGCCGCTGTCTTCTTTCGTTTCAAGTGAGCCTGCGTACAGCCCAGCGATGAGTAGACGTAGAAAAGTTTAGTTTTAGTTTATGAGGTTTAACGCCCCAAAGCGACTCAGGCTATGAGACGCCGTAGTGAAGGGCTCCAGAACTGCCGACCATCTTGGATTCTTTAACGTGCACTGGCATCACACAGCACACGGGCGCCTCGCTTTTCGCCTCCGTAGAAAAGTGGCCGTCGCGGCCGGGTTTCGATCTCGTATCCTTTGGACACAGAAGTCGAGCGCCCTGACTACTACGCCATGACTGCGCGGCAGACGCAGCAAAGACGTATGCTGCATTACCCCCCCCCCCCCCCCCCCCCGAAAAAAAAAGTTAACGGCCTGAAAACAAGAATCTATATGCAGCTTCCGCCCCGACCATGTTCGACGAATGAGCAGCACAAGGTACAAAATTAACTCGTGTCGATTTTTAAAACACATCCTGCATGTTGGAGTACTTACCAGCCATGTCGCTTGCGTTGTCGTATGACTGGCCACGACAGTCTTGGAATTTACCTCCACGACTTTTTATGAAGTCGAGCTGATTTCGCGAGATGGTGTCCTATGTGACATGGTAACGGGTAAAAAACCCAAGAGCAGGTTCTTCCAGCCCGACATCGTTGACCACTGCTGATCGCTGTAAGCTGGTCCTTGTGACTCACATTAGGTGCAGAATTAACTAAACGAAAGAAATACTTGGCACTCGCAATTTCGCGAGAGATATTCTTTCCGAGTTCAGATCTGAGAGCTTAGACCTCTTTCCGCAATGGTTGAAGAAAGGTAGAATGTCTTTACGCATTCAACGTTCTCGAAGTTCTTTAAATAGGCAGCAAGGAAATTATATCAAACTTCGCGATCAGTTCAAGACCCTCAAGGAAGTTGCTGTTGTTGAAAGATTCTGTTAAATCGTTGGATCCTCTAAGAGAGAGCCCTCGTTATGCCATAAAAATTTCAATAGCAACTAGGCGCTGAAGAACATTTCTGTAGTAAGATGTTCGTTCCTAGCTGTGCTCTTCAATGTGTCGACTGATAGAGGTTCTAACTGAAGTCGTTTGCAGCACAAAGTGAGCACGCATCGTCTGTAGACATTCCTCATGTGCCTCATGCGCACTTAGCTTCGCACATACCTTGTTCCACGAACCGACCCCATCTAGCTCCAAAAATTGGCCCTTTCTTTCCGGCATCACGGTACAAGGAAATCAGTATATGGATCCTTTGGAGGGACTTTAAAGTACCTATTCGCCTGGACTACCGTTCGCCGTTGGTGCGATGAGCATAGAACATTTCTTGCTTAAAGGGGCGGGGCGGTAGTAGCCCTTCGATGCCGCGTAAGTTGTTTGATTACTCTGAAAGGTGATTACTCTCTGAAGAAATATGAAAGGTGAATAGTCTCGCTCCTCGAGCGCGAGCTACCACCTTCCATGTTCCTAGCACTTTCACACACACCTTGTTTTTGTTCTACCTAAACGTTGATAGCGGCTGCCCGCAGAGGAATCAAAACGATCCGTGGGCGTGCAAAGAGCCTCGCAAACCATTGCCCGCTCTGTCGATCGGTCGGGCTGCTCGTCTCTGGGGGAAGAGTTTTCGTCGCAGAGTGCAATGAAGATGGTTGTTCGAATGTTGCTCAATCAGGCAGTTGAGTAAAGCGGTTGACGAAAGTACCTCATTTGAATCTGTTTCGGCACAGTCTCGCTGAGTGCGCCGTCTGCTTGACCAACTTTACTGAGCTCACTGGTCGGCGGATTACTGCGTATGCCCTTACCGTTGGTGCCAGAAGAGGGCAACCTCATGAAGTCGACTTCACTGTCAAAATGACCTTAACCTCACGTAATGAAGTGAGGCTGAGGTAAGGCTGAGGTGAAGTCAGCTCTCAAAATGTTTTCGGTAAGTTCAGGAAATCTCACCTCAACCTCATGCGTGAGTTTTATTAAGTGAAGTCGTGATTCTACGAGGTCAAAATTGTTAGGTTCAGGTTTTTTGCTGTTCCCGTGGCTTACTCCGAAGCGTGCCCCTTCTGTGTACCGTGACTGGTCTGCATGCAGAGGCGTTTGCTGTTCGGTACCCTCTGTTTGAACGACAGGATGCTGCAGCCTCCGCCCAGCTTTCGGCGCACAATTTTCGCTCAGCCCGAACCTAGCGGAGGACACTTGCCTCACGTCTTCTTGGAAAAAGTGTTTTTTTTTTCTTTGTTTGTTTTTCACGACACAAACACCTCGAACTCCCACCTCTTTCCAACCTTTGTCTTGTTGGTGCAGCGGCTTGTCGCCGGATCAAATACCCGGCAGTGCGCAATTATGCATAACTCACAGTGACCCGCGGTAGCTTTGTCAAACAAAATAAAAGCAACAAAACAGCCAAGAAATCTGTTCTGCCTGTCGCAGCTCTGCAGTTCTGCCTGTCGTGTCCATGCCCGTTTCCAGACGCTGAAGTTCCAGCTGCTGCCCTACAGAAATTAAGGGGGATCCCGCTGTACATTGCACGACGACTTAGCAATAACTGGTGCCGTGGAATTGTAAGAGAACGGGATAATAGCAGAACGAAAAAAAAAAGGCACTACGAAAACAGGGAAACGTCCAGAAGGCCATCTGAGCAGTTTATCGGGGTCCTCCCTTTCGAATCGTACGCTTTCTATATTTCCGTTCAGTAAATATACATTTTATGTAACCGGTATAACCTCTCGTTGCAAATGGTATATCGTACTTCTTGTTCGTTCAGATATATTCAAAAGTGACCTCAAACAACTACAACGCCGAAACACCAAGCACGAGAAAAACGTACTAGCGTGTCTTACATAACCAGTACAGCGATGAAAAAAAATGCAAAAGAACGAGACGAACGGCACAGATTATAAGACGCAAGTGGCATAGAGAGAAGGTTATTATTGGAGGACAGGAAAGCTGCCTGCACATATTAACCGTTGACAAGCGTTTATCCAGAAGGAAGAGCGGGCTATTGTTCACGGTTTACCGTAGAATTGGACATGAAGTCTCGAAGTTTTTCCGCTTTTAGACGGCGCCGATGTCCGACGTTTCTTGCATAAAATGAACAGTCGAATACAGCCATCACATGATAAAACTATTTGGCTCGCCTGCAGTCACAGGATTATCTGGAAATGTATTTTTGCGTTTAGTTGCGGTTTAATATAACAATGCATTATTTTTATTTTTTTTTTAGTTCATCACCCGAACTCAACCTCACAGTTTGAGTTTGAGATGAAGTTGAATGAGGTCGCCAGTGGTAGCGTGATAAGACGTCAGGTCGCCTGAAAGAACCTAAACCTCAATTGCTGAGGTTGAGATCAAGTAAGGTCGACATATATATATATATATATATATATATATAGAGAGATATAGATATATATATATTTTTTTTTTGAGTGTGAGAGTACACGTTTTGACGTTGATTTCTGAGCTCTTTCTCTATTATTCTACCCATATGGAGCTGTCGCAACCGTACCATAGCCCAAATACTTACCTTAATTTCCGCGATCATAGTTATTTTTTTTTTAACTGGATCATCTGTTCTTCTAATATTTACTATCTGTGATTGCGCAACACATTTGATTGCCTTGCTTGCAGCATTGTGCAAAGTGACTTTTGCTTAGATACATGGGTTAATTACAGACATATAGGTACATTGAAATACCTTGTTGCGAAATTTTGCATATACATGCAGTTAACTTTGTTTCCGTTTGTGCTCGTATCAATATGTTTCTTGCTCGTTATCAAGCTGTATATTCACATTTGTAATATTTCATGGTATCTTCGCATTTCTATAGTGTATATTTCATAGAGCTCCTGCTTCTTATATGTGCTCTCTGTTGCGACTATAGGGTGTTTCCACGTAAGATCGAACAAAGGATGGTCGGTCTACCTTTTATATTTCTTTCAAATTTTTGTATATTGTTGCCTGATGACTGAAAAAAAGATATCTCTAATTGGTTTCGCGTTGAAAAATTTTTCCGAAGCACAGGGAATTACAAAGATGAAGAGGTCGAGTGCTGCGCTTATCTTCCTTGCTGTTTTGGCCAACTTTGTTAATGAAATACACAAAATATGTTAATTTTAGGTAGCTGAAAATGATCTGACTAAATATATGCATGTTTCTATTTGTATTCAGTTAATTTTCACTATCCTGCATAGTGTAGATGTTTTTACCAAATTTCTCAAAATAGGACCAGGAAACAAAATTTTACCTACTTTGCAGGCCTTTATTTCAAAAAAGATTCGTGACAGAACAGCATAGTTATTTATCAAATAGCTAAAGCTTATATTTATATAATGTTTCGATACAGAGATACAATCGCGCTAATTTCAAGAAAACAGCGAACAATAAAAATTTCTGAGGGCAATTAGCAAAAAAAGAACTTCAATATTTTTTAAGCTTTGTTCGCCTAATCTCCTTATACTTCAGCTTTCAAAATCATTAAATACATATTGCATAAATTTGTTGCACTAGTAATTACGGCGACTTCAATAAGGCGCTTGTGCAACGCATAGCGCACCACGCCGATCTGAAGTTTCTACGCAATTTGTGAATCGTCCACAATTTTTAAATTTCGTATTATTGTAACAGGGAGAAATAAATTTTCAAAAGAGGATCAAAGATATATACATTGAGAAACAGCCAAGGAACCAGGCAATGAGGGTTCGACGCTCTTCTTTTTCTTCGCCTTCCACAAACGAGCGCGCCACTTCGTCCTCATCATTCTCCAGCCGTAAGAATATTGCATCTAGTCATTCTCTTGTGTCAACGTTGAAAATTAGCTGTAACAGACAGCCGTGGTGGCTATTTATCGCACCAACCGGTGGTTGGGGGTTAAAGCTCAGGCTATTAGGGCTGGCATGCTGGTGCTAGAAGGCGACTTCCGCGTAGCGTACCTCCATATGGTATACTCTAAAAGAGACACCTTTAGCAGACTGTGTTGCGTGTTGTCTGCGTTACTGAAGTTGCGGGGTCCCTCCCACCAGCAATGCGCACGCGTTTCATTGGTCCCGACGTGTGGCAGCTCGCCTTGTGGGCGCCAGATGGCGCTAGTTGCCCGTCAGCTTAACGCATGCCTACCGTGTCGGGACCAATCAGTGTGGGACACTGTCGTTGAGAGGGATCCCGCAACTACAGTAACGCAGACACAACATGAACTGCTAAAGGTGCCTAATAAATTCTTCAGCAGTGAAGCAGGCCGCGCGAGAGCCGCCGCAAGTCTTCGGCCTGTAAGGCTGGCTTCACCCCCACAACAACCAGTGCACCGAATTTCAGCTTTTCCGCATGGCAGCACTGTCGCGTTGAAAACTATCATGCCAGACTAAAGGCCACTCTCAATCGGACACAATGTTCAAATTGCCTAGCTGCGCGCCCCTAGGCACAGCGCAATTAAAGTTCGATATATTGGATATACCCCTCAAAGGAAGTTCGATATAGGCGAACATCACTACTGTACATTTGCATAGGGTGCAAAGCTAAATAGAAAGATTTAGTGCGTGCTGCCGGGCTAGTTGGTTCTGGATCATATAGATGAAGTTAGCGCTAACTAGAAAGATTTAGCTTGCCGGATACGTACTAGCATAGACGTATACCGGTTTGCCCGGACACCTCCTGCGCACGCGCATTGACAGGGCTGGGTGCCATCGCGGCCACTGCGCGTCGGAGGGGTGCGGTAAACCAGTATATGCCTACGTTAGAAAGATTTAGCTTGCTGGAGACGTACTGACGTAGACGTATACCGGACGGAGACGTACTGACGTAGAACACCTCCTGCGCACGCGCATTGACTGGAGTGAGTGCAATCGCGGTCACTGCGCCTTCGTGAGAGGGGTACGGTAAACGGTATACGTCTACGTCAGTACGTCTCCGGCGAGCTAAATACCTCTTTTAGTATGTCTCCGCTCTGCTAAAAGCCTCTATTGAGAGATTTATACCCCTGCTACACGGGCGTGGATGCCTTCGAACCGAATTTCATTCGACTTGAATGCCGAACCTGCGTTGTTACATGAAGTGCTTCGAAGGCATTCGACTGAAATGAGTTAGGCCAAGCCATTTCGAGATTTTAGAATGCCTTCACAAGCTCCAACCAATAGCAGGTCGCCATCGCTTTGCTCCGCCCACAGCCATGCCGCGCGAGGTAGCGCGACCGCTTCGGTTCTATAGCTGTTGATTTCGATATATACTGCTTGCTTTCTTATGCTGCTTGTTTAGCGAATAGCTCCCGAACTTATTAAATGAGTGCTAGAAAATAATTTTACACAGCTTTTGCGTTTACCGCGTGAGCGCGAAATTTGCGCACGGATCTGCCGATGACGACGATTGCGCTCCGCTGAGCTTGTTTACATCGCTGTGTACAGACAGCCAGTGCTCGTTTACCTGACATAAAACGCAGGCTGTGCTTAACTGTTATATCGAATCATTCGTACCATTGTTTACACACAGTGCGACCACTCTGCAAGGACCGCTGATGCGAGCGCCCGCCTTGAAAACACTTTGCAGTCGGGCTGGTGATGTCGCGTACGTGTAGGGAGCTTGCACGAAACGCCGAGAGCGCCATTTTCCTGTACAGTGCAGCAGTCGACCGTGGAGCGGACCATGCAAATAGTTCCAAAGCGATGGTCTACTAGGGCTGTAATGGCCGAACGAAGACTAAAGCGCAAAAGGTGAAGTCCGGACAAGGCGACTGCGGGTTTTTCAAAATCCCAAAGGTATACGCTTGCACGAATGCGACAAGATCAGCGATCGTGGAACGTCGCAGACGAGAGCGGCTTATGCGTGCACCTCGAATGTTGTACACTGAGGCACGGATTGCTCCAGGAGCTCACCATTCTAGCTTCGCGTGTTCATTTTGCAGGTCGGCCTTCTAAACTTTTCGATGGCTGCAATCCTAACACGAAATGACGTATACACACTTGGTATTTGTCCGGATTTCTGTGAATGCCGTCTACTGATGCGTGTAAGCCATTTTCGTCTGCAACGTTCCGATCGCTCCTAGTCTTGTCGCATTCGTGCAAGCGTACCTTCGATATTTTGAAAAACCCGCAGTCGTTTTGTCCGAACTTTACCTTTTGCGCTTTAGTATGCTTAAAGGCTCCAGCGGACAGCCGACATCACAGACCTCCATGCCAAAAGTAAGGGGCTGAGCTGCTCCCCGACGAAGTCGGAACTACTAATCATCAGGCCTCGGACGAGAACAGCCAACGCATCTCCTCCCAGAATCTCGATAGAATTCAACGGGAAAAAAACTGCACAAGTAGATGAGATTTGAAGTATGGGCATGCTCATAAGCAAAACAGGAAACAACTCCATGACTATAGCTAAGCTAGACGCGCATGCAAACCAAGAGGTAGGCATCATTAGAAGAATCTCGGCCAGAGGTAGAGGGCTAAAGGAGAACAAGTTGAGGCTGCATGGTCTGCAGGCCTTCATCTTGAGTCGAATCTGCTACTCAACCCCATTCCTTAACATCAAAAAAGCAGACAAAAACAAGTTAGACGTCATAATAAGGAAATGCACGAAACGAGCACTGGGACTCCCAATCTCGGCCTCAACCGAGGCACTAGAGGGAAGGGGGGTGCATAACACATGGGAGGAGTTAGCGGAAGCAACGAGAACGGTGCAGTTCGAACGCCGAAGTCTAACTGAGACAGGACAGCAGATTCTAAGCTGGCTAGGACTACAAGGGAACAGAGGCACTAAATACCAGACGTTCCACATTGAGTCCAATATTAGGAAAGCCCTCACTATCTCACCGATACCTAAGAAAATGCACCCACAACACGATCAGGAAAGACGCCAGCACAGTGCCAAACACTTGGTAACAAAACTAAGCAGAATGCCACCCGAGACGGTTGCCTACACAGACGCCGATTTTGACGATGACGGGAACTCCGTCTCGGTGGTAGTCGACGGGTCCGGAATAGAGCAAGGCAAGATATATACAAGCGGAGTAGACGCCACGGCAGCGGAGGAAGCTGCGATCACCCTAGCGTGCGTTAGTACGGACGCGAAGGTGATCATCAGTGACAGCAAATCGGCAATAAGGAATTTCTGCAAAGACAAAATATCATACTACGCGGTGAACATATTATCGAAAAGCAACATAGACAGAGGGATCACCCTAACCTGGGCCGCTGCTTACACCAACATACCAGGAAACGAAGCGGCCAACGCCCTTGCCCGAGCGCTCATTATCCGGGGGAGGGGGGGGGGGGACGCCGGCCTCAACCTAACTTTAAAGTCGAGACACTCGCGACCTACAACGAAGTCATCGAGCACTACAAGTTCGGACAGCGGAAATATCCACCCCCAGATAGGTCCCTCACGTCCACAGAGGCAGTCACCTGGCGCCGCCTGCAAGCCAAGAACCATATGTCTCCCAGATGGAGATACCTTACGCAAACTGGAAATCCGGAGGACCAATTCTGCAAATTCTGTAAGGATATAGGAACTCTAAAACATATCCTCTGGTAGTGCAGCCACTCCCCGGGCTACAATTTATTCAAGAACGCAGAAGCATGCGAGACCGCGCTTCATAGCGAAGACCCGGCGACGCAGGCCAACATTGTCCGTCTGGCAACCGAAGCGGCGAACCGCTTCGTCTACTAGACATCGGGCTCCCTGGACGCCTGTGAGCGGTAACAGAACTCCGGTGTCACCTCTTCCGGACAATAAAAGTTTTCACCACCACCACCGGTGGAACCCACGATCGCACTAAACATTATAGTCACATCGACGCTTCCCGTTCATTGCATGCGCGTCCAGCCATGTAAGCAATAGTCGATTTCAGAGCACTATTGCCAAAACTACACTCGATGAATTTTGTTTTCACTAAAGATCGTAAATTGGCTGAGAATCACCAAAACCGCGAGCCCTGCTTACTCGATCACTAGTCGCGTGGAAAGGGGTTGCCGTCGCACAAAATGCAATCATTTCGCATGCGTTTACCGTTGGTCGACTGTTCAAATGTGCAAGCGGGGAATTAAGCCGCCCGTCTCGTTTATATTTAATACGCATAACGTAGATACAAGCGCTGATGTCACGCCGTCGCCTCGTCAACCTTAAGTTTTCGTGAAGCAGCTCATCTGTCGAGGACATGAAGGGCTACTGTCCCAAAGTCGATGACCGAAAAACATAATGTAGTACAATAATATGCAGCTGTTGGACGCGCTGGTGTTGTTATCGGTCTGGTGTGACCGTATGATTAAGCATTGCCATTGCGCCGTTTTACATTCCATACACTTAAAACAAGCGAATGTAAAGAAGCGAAACTCGATTCAGCAGCGCCATTACAATGCCGCGAGGGTGTTGAAACTTGAATGTATTTGGAAACTGTTGTGTAGCACCGCGGGAACCAGTCGAGTCCGAACGTCATTCGAAACATCGAAATCTTGGATGAAAATCGACTCGAATGTAATTCCAAGGTACCCGTGTAGCCCATATGGCACATATATTAGCTTCCCGGTGTTGTGCCGATGGGGTTCACACACAGTATCCCACCCTCAACAGGGTTGTGCCAAGCAGTTGGTTGCGTAACGCTCGTCACCCGTTTCGTGAACAAAGGCTGTCAGCTCCCTGGGCGGTTAAGATGGATACGAGTTGGCGCTGGTGAGATGAAGAAAAAGCTTTATACACTATTTACAGGCATTTACACAACGAGATCGGTTCTGAGGCCGAAAGCTAACATAGCTATACGCGACGGTCCTCGCGCAGCGACGGCCGGGGAGATTCCATTGCGTCCGCTCTCTCAGGGGGCGAACTGCTCCCGATAAATGCTAGTGACGAACTCTCTATCGGAGTCTCGAGCGGAAGCACTTGATTCTCCATAAACCGAGAATCCGTTGGCGCTCAAATGGTCTAATCCGACGGCAGCACCTTCACAGGGCCAATAGTAGAGCTTGCTGCGCTCTTGCTTCAGATATGCCACGGAGCGAGAAGGGGTCCACCGCCTGGGTCACGGCGCCGAGCAGTCTAGTCGCTCAGCTCCTGTTGAAACACGTCACTTCTCTCCCCTTGGCATGGCTCGCCTCCAGTGCACCGGTGTCTTGCAGAGCAGTATCCGGATTTTGTGAAAGAGGCATTCGCTGGAGAAATTTGCCGTCCGGCTGAATTTCTGGGCGGCTTTGGCCGGGCACACCACCGGACACGTACTACCGGTTTACCGGACCCCTCCCACACAGAGGCAGTGGGAGTAGGCGCGATTGCACCTACCCATGTCAATGCGCTTGAGCAGAAAGGGTACGCTAACGCGTCTACGGCAAGCTAGAAAGGTTTAGCTTGCCGAAGACGCACTAGCGACGTATGCCGGTTTTCTGGGCACCTCCTGCGCAAATTGCCGCCGAGATTTCCCGCGCAGATGATAGCTATCGCATTGGGAGTGACCAAAACAATCCACTTTATGAACAGAAATGAACGGAAAGTAAGTATTTTAATGAATATTTCTCAAATCGCTGCACCTAGCGGGCTCCTGTGAAAGCTCTGACAAAACTGGATGTCACGTCACACCTACCTCCATCGTCATCATCATCGTCATCATCACCCCCATCGCGAACGGTCGCACCTGTTCATTTTTTCTTTCTCCCGCGGCACTCACAAAGCGCATGGACGGACGTGTTCTTTTATTTAATTTATTTTTATTTATTTTTTTGCTGCTCGTATTCCTGCGCGCAATTAAATACGAGTCCTCCGTATGTGTCCCCCTCGATTTCACACTTCGCAGCATTGTGCACGGTGCGACGCGAGGGAAACGACACTGCGTCTGGCCGGTCAACCAATTGCAGGCGCGGGGGCGGCGGGATCGCGGGGCCATGGCGTTACTGAGAGTAGTTGTGACATCACACCCGCCGGCTCACAGTCGGGAGCGCGCTGCCTCTGACCCGGCGGCCGCTCATAAAACGTAAAAAATACAGCCATCTGCTCAAAACTAACGCGAATTATGTGTCTGTACTAGTGTAATTGTGTCTTAAGAATGCAATTGAGGTGCTTTCTTAATATTCTTGAATATTTGTTCAGTATACCTTTACACCTGAGCCTGCGTCGGAAGTGTCCAGTACACCGGTATACGTCAACAATATAGCACGTCTTCGGCAAGCTAAATATCTCTAATAGATGCGAGCAATGCTGGCGGAGCCACGGACGTCATGCGGCCGGTTTCCGTCACTGCATTGTTTCCACTCGTTCTTCCTCCGCTGGTAGCGAACATGACGTCACTTCGTGAAGGAGGGGGTGCCAGAGAAGTGACAGGTGTACTTTTAATCGGCGCTCACATCGGCCCTAGGAACGTAACAGAGAAGCACATTATAAGAAGCGTTCGTGGGCCCCGCCGGGGTGGCGCAGTGGTTATACGGCGCTCGACTACTGTTCCCAAGTATGCGGGATCGAATCACGGCCTCGGCGGCCGCTTTTCTTATGGCGGCGAAAAGCAAGGCGCCCGTGAGCTGTGCGATATCAGTGCACGTTAAAGAACCTCAGGTGGTCGAAATTTCCGGAGGCCTCCACTACGGCGTCTCTCATAGCTTGAGTTAAAGGTATACTGAACAAATATCCTAGAGTATTGAGAAAGTACCACAATTGCATTCTGAAGACACAATTTCACTAGTACAGACACATAATTCGGGTTAGTTTTGAGCGGACGGCTGCATTTTCGACGTTTTCTGAGCGGCCGTCGGGTCAGAGGCAACGCGCTCCCAACTGTGAGCCGGCGGGCGTGACGTCACATCTACCCTCAGCAACGGCATGGCCCCGCGATCCCGCCGCCGCCGCCCCCGCATCTGAACTTGGTTGACCGGCTACACACAGTGTCGGTTCCCCCACGTCGCGCCGTGCACAATGCTGAGAAGTGTGGAATGCTGCATATGAGGGAGGTTGAGGTGGACTCGTACAGAGGGCGCGTATTACGGACAATTTTTTGCGCGCTGCGAGGGCGCGATGAATTGCGCGCAGGAACACGAGCAGCAAAAAAAAAAAAGATCACGTCCGTGCGTGCGCTTTGTAAGTACCACGGGGGAAAGGAAAAATGAACAGGTGCGACCGCTCGTGATGGGGGGGTCTAGGCAGGCATGACGGAGGCAGGTAGATGTGACGTGATATCCGGTTTTGTCAGAGCTTTCAGAGGAGCCCGCTAGGTGCGGCGATTTGAGAAATATTCATTAAAATACTTACTTTCCGCCCATTTCTGTTCATAAAAGGGATTGTTTTGGTCACTCCCAATGCGATAACTACCATCTGCGCTGGAAATCTCGGCGGCAATTTTTTTATTCAGTATACCTTTAAACCCCATAAACCAACCAACCAATAGGGAGCCCAACCTCAAGTTTGCCTGCGCGACTGCAGCTCGTACTCCTCCCCAAGCGGCGAAATTCAGAAGCGCTGGCCGAGGTCACCGTGCAACTACAGTGAACTGCAACCAAGGTTGACGCGCTTTAATTCTCTCTCCGCGTGCTGCTCGTGCCCGTTGCGCTGGTCTCCTCTCGACCGCGGCGAGTGCAAGCAGATCATCGCACGTCGATTATGTTGGTCGGTGCGCAAATTTTTATACTTGAAGCGGCGTCACAACTACCTAAAAGCGGGAATGCGTCTTGCTTTCTTCATATGACGCATTCGTCTTATGTCTTGCGTGTTGTGCACTGAAACTCTAGGCAGGTGGCACGAATTGCATATGAGTGAAATATCAAAACAAGTCGTCAACGACTCTATTGTAACTAGGAAGTAATTGGAATGATACATCACTTGCGACAACTAGCACACTAGCGCTTCTTCACTATACAGTTTTCACTTATTCGGCCCCTGTAAACCGGCAGTGCCCGCGTACAATTTCAAAGACAAAAATGGCAGACGTCATCTTATATACAAAGTTCTGTCATGCTCTTGGGGTAGCAAGTAGCGCAGCTCTGCAGTTTGTAACCCTTGTGATTATAATTATAGACTTCTGCGTGACCGCGCAAAAGCGGTGCTGCATTAAGCGTATACGAAAACAATGTCATGGTTGTTGTTTTAGAGATTATGACCCAAGAAGGAGTGCATCGGCGGTAAATGCCACTTTGGAAGGCACCGGACCAGAGTAGACATTTCATAGAGCAGCCCGTATGTTAAATACGCTAACCACGACCATGAATTAAGGCAGCACCGGCTAATATTACTAGGCAGCTAGATGGCGAGTAAGTGCCGGCTTCAGGTATACTCTGTCATAGATGGGTGGTGGTCGTCGAAGCAGAGATGGACCGAATTTTAGAGAGAACCGGTTTACTTATGTGATGAGCACTAAAGCTGAGAACTTTCGGCCTTCTTTTTACTTTTCTGTTCACCTGTCCCTAGGTGGAGAATATACTTTTTATATAATGCTTAATCAGTAATCACTTCGGTTTCGTCACACGCGCAGCCTTAACAAAAGGGTACATTCTCTCCTCTCCAGCAAAATGGCGACACGAGAATAGTGACCACGGGCTCGTAAATAAGTGTGGTTATTGTTCAAGATCGGTCACATATCGCATCACCAACGCAATTCAATCGTTGCGCAAGGATACTGGGGAGGACACGAGGTGCACCTTTAGACGTGTGAATACGCTGGCGCCATTACGTGTGGCTTGAGAGCTAGACGCAACTGTGCCCAGCTGATTCGTGAAAACAAAAATGGGGACATTATTATTGACGCTCATCGCCTTGAACGCGAACACGCAGAACCATGGAGGAAGGAAACAACTTAGGAGATGCCCTTGCCATTCTCAATGCATTGGAGAAAGTGTGGTGGAAGTGAAGTCAAAATTTAGGATTAGCCAAGTCGGGCCATTAGCAACGGCGACGCTGTTGCTATAAAAACTCGGGCCACTAGCAACAGCGTTGCTAAGGGCCCTAGGTACGTGAGCGTCGCGGAGAAAGAAAATGCGGAGGATAAAGGAGGACGAGAGACGTTGCAGCGTCCGGTCGCGGCGCGGCCGTGCCAGCTTCAAAAAAATGACGTCAGGGCCTCTCCTAAGTTCTTTCCTTCCTACAAGCGCAGAACCATGCCTTCGAGTCTTGGGTGGTTCATGTGGCGCGAACTCACGTGCGGTCGAAGTCTTCAGGCGCGTGAACCTCGGTTGAGACTCCTATCATAACACCGTTCAGCGAAAATCCGGCGTCGGCGACCGTCCGCAGCGAAACATCGCCAGCACGGCGCTGGCAGGCGGCAGCTAGCAGGACATGCCCGAGCAGCCAGGGTTGCCTGACATTACGCTTGACAGGAGCTGCCAACTCGGGCATCTACTTTCATATGGGAGGGTGATATTAGAATCAGTGTGCCAGGGCCGGAGGAAGTAATCGTTTCATTCACGTTACTCCACCCTGGCATGTTCATATGGCTTGGGTTGAGCGGAGCTTTATATGCGGGATCGTAGCCTGCGAATTCGCTTCATACCCTTAAATGTGGAGCTTAAGTGTTCCCCTTAATGTTTTTCAGCTCAGTTTATTTCATGCACATGCGGCGACTGCGGTGCAAAGCAAGAATGTTTGCAATGCACGCTTTAGGGTCACGATTGTTGCAAGTGGCGGCAAAAAAAAAAAATTCTTGAAGCACTGAAGACCCTTAAGAGCGTAAGGCCTTTGGGGCTGGTTCTGCCGGTCGCACAGTGCAGGACAGCGGCTTCTTCCGCGCCGGATTCGTAGAGTCATTGGATTTTTCTTTTTTTTTTTTTTTTTTTGCAGTGTCACTACCGAATTCGAGGGAACCAAAGCTGGAGTTTGCTCCGCGACGCCAGCGCTCGGTTTCCAGCGGAGCGGAGAGGAACTACAAAACCTACGCGCATCCGCGCCCGCGCTGCGCGCGGCTGTCTGCGGAGTCTGCGCAGCCCGCTCGCTCGGGAGCGCGTGCTACAGGCAGCCGCACGTGCAAGCGGAGCGGGAGGAGAGTGAGGACGAGGGGGGATGGTTGTGCGTCTGTGCGCGCAAAGCCGGCGCTTTTTGCCAGTGGTGTTTCTTATTTTTGCTTTTTTCTGTGCCCCGGCTGACATAGAGGCTGACTGGAGGCACTCTTTTTATGGGTGCTTTCGAAAGTGAGAAATTATGATTAATTGATCGCCGCGGACATTGTTTTCAAAGAGCGCTTGTTGGCAGGCTCAGACAAAAAAAAAACATGAACGCGAATCCGGTACTCGAAGGCAGAGGCAAGCGACAGGTATTTTGAAGGACTTGAGACGGCACCTCTTGATGTCTCTTCCATGTTGTTCAGGGAATGAAGGGTCCAGCCTTCTCGTTGAGAATTGATACGCGTGTACACAGCGACGAGTGCTCCGGGCGCTGGTTGGGGAGCTTCCTTTCCATTTGTGACTGCTCACTTGAAAGGGGCCTATTCAACTCTTTGGGGACAGACGTTTTAGGCGATGCTGCCGGCGCCGTGGTGCCTGCTTTCGGCGCGTTTAGGACGCGTTCCCTACAAAGGCACAAAGCATGCCGCCTTACCCTTTGGTTCCTGCTGACAGCGGTTAGGGGGAGTTCGCTGCAGTGGCACTGCCATCCGAAATCAATGACTTATCTACCTTTAACGATGAGAGGTTTCTTAACGACCTGGATCACTGACGAGAAGCCGAGGCATGCCATTCTTTCGGCAGTTTCCTCTCTCCGTGAGACGAAGAGCGAGGAAATGCCTGACGACTTTTCATGCAGGCGGGGACATATCTCCAAGTAAACCTTTTTCTTCTTAATTCCACAGCTACGCTGTGCAATCCCTAGTTCAGTTATCTCCCCTAGCGAATGCGCAGTTTTGAGCTCCCGAAGCAGGATCGCGTATGAGGATAGAACGATTAACGTATGTGTTTTCCCTTTATAAGCGCCGAGTGATGGCATTAATGACATATATCTGTTTCTTGAGGCCGACTTGATTCTGCGATGGCTGCTGCGGCACCGCCAGTTACAAACAGAGGTGCGAGATACGAGCGGTATGAGATAACTAAAAAAAAAAACCGACAACCATCGTTTCAACACGAAAGACAGAAGAGAGAAAAACACTTTCACGAGTTTTGCGAAAAAGCACGCCGTCACTTTTTCATTCCAGTTTTTTTTTTTTTTTTTGCCCCCTTTGTTGGAGCGCGACGGCGGCCAGAATGCGGCCGGAGGAGGAGAGAAACAACTGAGCGCGCGCGCGTAAACACGTGCTGGAGTGCAGCGCGGAGCAGACGACAGCATGCTTTTCTATGCGGCGGGGAGCAGACGACGCGGCCGCACTGCGCGTAGGTTTTGACGGGATCTCCATGGAGGGCGCTGACGCACAGAGCGGCGCAGCGCCCCCTGGCCCAAGTTTTCTCCCCTATGGCGCGGTCTGCCACGGCCGGTCTCGAGGGAGAGAGCGCGCGCTAAAAGAGAGAAACGCGCTCTCCCTCGAGACCGGCCGTGGGTCTGCATAACTGGCGGCAGAAGTCATGCGCCACGCTCCCTTCTGGAGACCGAGGTGAAGGCGTCGTCGTCGCACCCCTAGGTTGCCATGGAGACGGCAGAAACGCTAGACACGGATTAAGATACGTTTCTCACGTACCTGGCATGGCGTATAGTCGGTTAACTGTGTTCGGTCAACAGTACCTCTTTCAGGGCTAGTTGGTGTGACATTATGCTAACAAAGGTAAAAACAGCGCTAAATTGTACCACACAGAAAGATGAACAGGATGGGAGCTGTCCTGTTCGTCTTTCTGTGTGATTTGAGTAAAATTTAGCGCTATTTTTACCTTGGTTAACTGTCTATTCGATGCAGCAAGGTTGTACATGTACGGTGCCAGTGCCGCACGCCTCGATACACCCAGTGCCGACGCTTTGAGCATACTGTGGAGAACTGTGTTTTGAGCTATGCTGACAGGCTGCGTCAAGGCCAGTAGTCACGTGAAGATGGCCTAGCCTCAGAACACATCATGGATGTGTCAGAGGTTGCCGATGTGACCGGTGAGCTAAGTCGTGAACCCCGAATTGATGGGGACCAGAAGACTTCCGCACCTCATATCAACACAAACAAAATCTGCAGTGACTGGCCATCTAGAATCCGCGTCTCCAGAGCCAAAACTGCTGAACCTGGGCCCGCTTGTGAGTTCCATTCAGAGCACTGTGCTTGCTACACAGGAGCCACCTGTCACCAAAAGACACCGTCAGGATATACCTTCTGTGAAGTCAGTGGAGACGATACTACCATTGGATGCTCGCCAATCCTCCTTCGTCGCTGATACTCTTTCGTCGTTGGAGAGTAACAGTAAGCAGTGTGTGGCGTCGACCTCTGGCGTCCGATTCTGTGTCGGCTGTCAGCGTGTCTGCGAGCGATGTGCTCCACTCGGATGCGTGGGCCATGCCCTTGGGTGTCTCAGGAGGCCTCATGGACAATACCGCACCTTTGAAGTGTCTTGCGGATGATGAGTTGTGTATAGATGGTGCTGACCAGAAGGCACGCTGTGCAGGGGCCATATGGGAAGGGTGACTTCAAAGAGGAGGACGATGTCTGCTCGAAAGGCCGCCAATTTGTAGGCGAGCCACCCCATTCCAGGCAATGGCGTTTAAGACTGGCACCAAAAACGGCGAGGGTCGCAGCATTACAATCGACAGAGACAACAGCAGTTGAGGTATCTTTTAGAGAAATGGAGCGTGTCTGTAGCAGCCATCCAGGAAAAAAAGCTAGTCCTCTGATGAAGAATGCTCTTGAGCCGTTTTTGCCGGAGCACAGCATTATTGTTAGTCACGCGAGAGGCTTATCCGGAGGGTGTATGCTATTCCTGGCCAAAACGCTAGAGATGACCGCCATGTCTTATTGCATAGATGATGAGGGACGCCTTATGCTGTGACCTCACTATTTCAGATGTACAGTGGCGTATTATTTGTGTTTACGCCCCTGTAAAGTAGCGAGATAAAAGGCTTTTCTTTGTCATTAGTTAACCAAAAAAAAACATTGTATTGTTGGGAGATTTTAATTGCGTTTGTAAGGATGAGTACCGATCAATGTTATGTAAGAGATATGACCATAGTGCTACATTACTTACCGATTTGGCTTGTGAATACAATCTTGTGGATGTGAAATAGGAAAACGGCGACAGCATCCATTTCATTCATTTTCAGTTTTCCTCTAATGCCCACCTTGATAGAGTTTACGTTTCTGTCGACACGTTAGCAAGTGTGTTTGGTTACTGGGTGCGAGCCATCCTCTTCAGTGACAATTGTCTCTTCAGATAGGGAGCTAGAGTCAGCACATACTTCACCCTTGATGGGAGCTGTGGAAGATGAATAAAACTATCTGCTCTAAGATGAAATCTTTCAGCATGCTGTACCTATTTGTTTGAAAGACGTATGGTCACGCCATGACCTGTCAGCTTTTCAAAAGTGGGACTTGTTTAAGCAGGAGACCAAAAACTTGACAGTTGAAGTCTCAGCAAACATCGTGTTCCTGAAGAGACATCACCTTCGTGAGCTACATGAACTATAGAAGGTTAATCTGGGTGCCTATGTCGAAAAACTTAATAGCGTAAAAGCAGAACTTCAACAATATGTGACCGTAAGATACAAGGGGGCCTTGATAGCATCTAGGTCCCGAAGGTTTCTTGACGAGCAACCCCCTCGTCGGGCCCTGAGTGATGAAAGAGAGACAGCTCTTGTGAAGGAAATATTGAAATTACAGTATGGTGATTGCAAATACAGCAATACTCCTGGTATTCTTGCTGCTTTCTTCAACTATTATCGGCAGCTGTTTGGCAGTTGTGAAGATTCAAATCAGGGTTCTGATTATGATTTCTTACTCGAAAACTTTCCTCGACTTGACGATGAGAAGTGTGCTGTAGTGGAGGAACCCATCACTTGGGACGAAATTAAATCAACAATTTCTGGCCTTTAGAGCCAGAAATTTGCTGGTCCAGAGCGAATTCTATGACATTTTCGCCTTGCCTAGCGCCTGTTTTGATGGAAGTTTTCCAAGCATCTTATTGTGTGGGTTCCTGCCTCATACTTTCTATTCCAGCCACACAATATTAATTCCTAAAAGCAGATATTAATCGGTTCAAAACTGTTGAAGGATATCGTCCAATTTCCCTCTGCAATGTTGATTACGAAATTTTTGCGAATGTTCTTTATCGTCGTCTGCAGCTGGTATGAACTTGATAAGTTCGCATCAGGTCTGTGGTATCAGAGGCCACATTATTCAAACACATATCCATATTGCTCGTTCAGTATTAGAGACAGTGTCAGATGAGACGGGTCAAGTAACTCTGATTCGAATTGACCTGGCAGAGGCGGCACGATTTCTTGTCCGCGGTTTTAGAGTATACAAATATTGGTGACGTTTTGCTCAAGTGCACAAGACTGTGCTACAAGGACTCCTATACAAGGATAATTGTTAACCAGGAGCTAACGAAACCAACGCCACTAGAATCATCTGTTGGATGTCCACTGTCTCCATTGTTGTTTGTCCTATATCTGTAACCCCTCTATCTCAGTATAAATAACAGCGCAGCTATCCGTGGCTTCTCTCTGTCTCAATGTGAAGTGAAGATTTTAGCCTATACGCTGATGATGTCGCCTTCTTTTGTTCTGACAAAAAGAGTATACGAGGCTTTAAACTTGACTAGAAAATTCTGCGATGTATCAGGCGCGACTCTTAATTTAGATAAATCCAAAGGCTTTTGGTTGGGTCACTGGGGCACTAGGTCAAGCCAGTTTGGTGACATATATGCTGGGACTGTAGCCTAGGGGTTCCGCTGCACCAAGTTTGCAGCAGTGCAGCCTACTGGGATTCACAAATCGTACCTATGCGGCGACAAACACAGGCTTGGATGGGTAGTGTTAAATGCGCGTTTGAAGCGCCCTGGTCGCGGGCAGAGATAACTCTTGAAAAGACTGCCATATGTGTGTGTGTATTTTCGCTGGCGTTTGTGTGTGTTTGTAGGCCAACGGAGCGGCCGTGGCCTCTTCCCTCTGTACTGCCCCAACTTGTGAGGCGGCCTGCGAGCTGGCGCCGCACGGACGACCAGCAGAAGAAGAGCGTCGCTCCCGAAGACATCCGATCTGCCTGCAACCATCCCCGCCGAGCCAGCGAGTCGGCTTCGGAGAATTCGACGGGCGCTGGCGGTCAACATTTGTAACGGGCAGAGGTGGGCAACCTCATGAGGTTTCGACCTCATGAGGTCAACCTCAACCTCAAAATGACCTCAACCTCACGGAGGTCGTCAACACCTGAAATATTTTTGAGGGAGGTCAGCAAATGAGACCTCAACCTCATGCGTGAGTTTGAGGTTGATTGAGGTCGTAACTTAGTGAGGTCGGCTTTTGAGGTCGAAATTATTGTTTCCCACAGCGATAAAATAGCCGGAAAAACACTTTTCATAATGCCTGTCGTGTACACTCTTTTGGCTACCAACGCGCACGTAACGAACAGTTTGCGTCTGTGCGTTTGCGTTCGACACGAAAAAAAAAAGGAGGGGGGGGGGGGGGAGCGTAAAGCGCAGCTCGGCAAACGAGTGGGGTTGGACGACGGCTGCAGACTCGAAAGAAGGTGAAACAAGATCCCGCCACCATTCCGAGCGAGTTTGGGAAATGAAGAAAGTCTGCGCAAACTCGAAGGATTTCCAGACCTACGTGGGTATGTCGACTTCTCGGAAAAAAAAAAAAAAAAAAAAAAAAAAGCTAGAATAGTAGAAAAGAGGGAAGCGCTAGATCCAGCAACCAAGGAATTGCTTGGGGAGGATGGCACGAGAGAGGAGGTTTCAGAGAGGCGTATGGAAAGAACAAGGAGGCAGAAGAGACGAGAAATAAATGGCTTGACGAGAAGTCACCCCACGAAGACTGTATTTTAGTAAATAAAATCTGCTTTTGCTATTGTATATGGTACGAGTTAAAACGAAAGAAAGCAATAGGACGGTAGATCGTAGTTGTATCAGTGCAATCCACTCTTTTATTATTATTATTATTATTATTATTATTATTATTATTATTATTATTATTATTATTATTATTATTATTATTATTATTATTATTATTATTATTATTATTATTATTATTATTAGTCACTAGACATTGAATTAACCCTTACATAAAAATATAAATTTAATGTGCCCTTCTCGAAGAATCATTGAAAACAGACAGGTGACTGACGACTTCTTGCAGTCATTCTCATATCCTACGTGAGCTTGCGCCTTTTTCATTTACATGTTTGTTTATCGAGGGCCTCCCCTCCGTTTTACAGCTAGCAGCCAAAGTGGCGGGCGCGCCTTTTGTTCGTAAGCTGGCTTCTGCTCTTTCGGCTCTGCAGCCGGTGTCCGATCTCAACTAGCGGACGAAGCGCGGACCCGGGAACCCCTCGGCATTTCTTGGAAAGTAAGCCACTGCACATACGCGCGCCTCTGGGAGTTTGTGAGTTTTAGGTATTTTTAAGTGCGTTTCTGTCAACGGGGTAGAGAGTTACAAGGACAGTGGCAGTGTGGGTGAGAGAGCGAGTTGTGTGCGCGGTGCTCGAGCGTGTGAATGCGCGAGTGAAGATCTGCGTCTCCTCTTTTCTTTAGTTTTTCAGTACACTTGCACCACCCCTATTTTTCCTCACTTCTTGTTTTCGTTTTGTGTGGTCACTTACCAGTGCCCCCTCTCGCGTTTGTGCACCCGCGTTTACTCACAACCGGCCGCTTTTCTGCGGTACGGCCAGTCGTCACCCCCCCCCCCCCCCCCCCCACTCCTCCTAAGAAAAAAAAAAATCAGAAAAGACAATTCTCAGATTCTTCCTCTCGCAATATTCCTTTCTTTTTCTCTTTTTTTTTTCTTCTTTAGCTTTTGGTTGTGCACTATCCGCAACTTTCACGTACAGTGCCGCCGCCACGCGGCCGCTTCCGGTACCGCCCTTAAGGGGATACTCGGAAAACGGCTCGTGCTCCTCCAGCTTGCTGCTGCGTCTCCCGCGAAAATTCTTTACGTGGAGCTCGGTACTGCAGCTCCTGTAGTGTGTAACTGCTTTTCGAGTTGACTTTGGCTCGCAGCCATGACAATAGTTTAATAATATAACTTCTATTTTGGTATGTGGGGCACGCGTAGTATGAGGGGAAAACATAAAAGCAGTCGAATCTTCCATACACCGATGTGTTCTGACTGCACGGTCAAAGGCGGGATAAACTTTCACATGTTACCTCCAGATTATATGCCCCGGAAGGAGAGGATAATTAAGTTAATTAAGATTTCGGTAAGATCAAGTCGGTTACTTTATCGTGAAAAGCATTGTGATAAATCCTGGTCAACAAAGAAACACCCCCTTAGTGACAGTATGAGCGGCGTAGCTATCTCATTTCTGGGGTTATGCATGGGCCTCGTTTTTCATTGCCGCTATAAATTCTGAGCAGAACCAAGTTTCGCAAAAAAAAACAAAAAAACTGCGACTAAAGCTATGACGGTTTTCGGTGCGCATTTTTGATGTGAGAAGTTAGACTGGCGTAAGTTGCGAGCCATACCTGCCTGATATCATTTTTGATGCCGACCAATTCATGGCCCACACATGTTTGAGAAATTAAGAATGTTTGTTTCCTACCCGGTTGAGTGAATGCAGTGTTTGCAATCAGCACCTGCCATATGAACGCTAGATTAGGAGCATGTATTGAACGTTACGGAACATACACTCGCACTCCACATTGAGACTGTTCTCAAAGCCGGCGCTCTAGCTGTCTTGCTTTTCAAGTAACTGTTCCCGAAAAATTGTCTGTGTCAGCACTGGGTCATCACTTGCGAAAGTCAAAATCACTGCCTATCAGAGGTGCAGCAAAAAAAAAAAAGAAAGAAAAGTAAAACAGGTTGGTTAAGGTCATCACAGTAGACCATCATTATTACCTTGTAGTGATGTTTTCTTGTGCCCAAACAGGGTAGTAGGTACTTCGATGCGACGGCGTATATTTTGAAGTCAAGGAAAAACTTTGGCCACATAAAATTCGGGGTTGGCTGCTCGGCATGCCTGTGCTACGCGCGTGAATGCACAGCACGACTTCTTGAAATGCTGCAGTTCGCGAGTGCCCGTGATCCCCGGATAAAAGTGGAAAGTTTTATCTATATGCATGTTTATTGTCGAACGTTTCTCTGTAGCACTTTGTGGCGCGATTAGAGTCACCTGGGAACCTGTTGTACTTGCGCACAACACAGTCAGCAGTAGGATGTTTCACATACCTGACCCGCCACACTCGAGGGGTCCTTTGTATCGCACCCCTGCAACGCATGCTCACAAAGGGCTTGCATACGCTGACTGACAACGCCGTGCATACGTTCGCACCACAGAACACTCGCGCGAATATTTTAATGCAGCTTCAGGAAACGTAGCCCAGCGTCCCAGCAAAACGCACTTGAAGCGTGACAGCCGGATCACCTTAAGGGCAGCCATATTGGATTTCCAGTGGCGCCGCCTATAGCCCGTGAAAGTTGCGAATAGTACCTCCGACTGGCATATTCGGTCTAAAGAAATATAAAGACAGGCCCTTCTCGCTTCTCGGAACGCCGCGGCGGCTGCGCGGACTTCTGTCGCTTGTCGACCATGCAGGCATCTCATCGTTTCGAAGGAGGGAAACGCTAGTCAGTGTTCAAACTCTGCTCTTCCTCCCTGTAGACGCGTTGCCATCCTGCTCACCACCCGCTAGTCTTCCTCTCTTGACGGATATTGTGCAGTCGAAGAAAAACGAAACAACTCCCGTAGCATGGGTTAAGTGTTCGCGCTTCATTCTCCCAGTGGGCGTGGTTCTCTCGTCGCGACTAGAAGCTGGTGTCTCAGCCCCACGTTCTCATCGACACCAATCGTTCCTTGAACGTTTGCTTGGAAGTCGCCCCCAAACGGCGTCGGTGAGCCGCCCGAAATCGGCAAAAAAAAAAAAAGAAAAGGCAGCATCTAAACGACATGCTGTGTTCTTCACCATTTACCGTGGCCGTCTTTTTCAAGCGAAGACACACAGCCATGCCGTGGTCGGCGACTTGCTGTAATTTATGACGGAAGTTTCCGCCCTTTCCAGCTGAGGTCTGCCCTTCTTCTTCGAGGTCTATCGCATCGTTGCGTTTGGCGTCGAGGGTGCATGACATGGTGGCGGTTATGGCAGGTGTGGTTATGGCCGATATAGCGAAAAAATCTAAATATACCGACGATGATGTGTGCGCGCGCAGTTGTCGAATTGACAAAGACATCGAAGGCCATTTCCTTTACAATAGCCACGCAAAAGAAACGAAAAGCACTGTAAACTTGGAATGCATTCACTGCGACAAGAAACTGTGTGGACAAGGAAACCATCTTTTGAGCTTCTCTCGGCATCTCAAGGTAATGTGCGAATTATCCCTAATCCAACGTATTATTTCTTTAACTTACATCAATGATAAAAGGAATGTTTTGGGGCTGCGAATTCACCGTTAGTTATTATAAGTAGAAGGGAGGGTAATCTTTCCAATAATTTGTCACGGCGTTTGTTTTATACAGCACAACCCACTCGTCAGGATTATCGAAAGTAGCGCAATGTCAAAAGTCAAGCACGCTTTACCTTTTCGTAACTAAGCGTCTCTGCATATGGCAACATTTTGTTCCATCCGCCTCTTGTGATAAGTCCCACGTCAGAAGTCAGTTTGATAAAAGAATGTTATGGTACTACGACTTCCATATATACGCAAGTGGTCGATCTACTTTTCTTTTTGTAACAGAGACGTTACACTGAAGAAATTGGTCGATCTACTTTTCTTTTTGTAACAGAGACGGTACACTGAAGAAATAGATTGTTTGTGATTTTGTCATCCGATTCGATTTCAAATCGCAGGAAAATGTCTTCACCAAGAAATTATGACTTGCTTGTCATGAGGAAACACTATTTGACGGTCACAGATATGTGCGACGTTTCACTGCAGACCTTCGGGAGTTCGCATCCAGCAGCACCAAGGACACATAAGCATTACAGCGGGAATTAGGTCAAAAGTCACCATATCAAAACAAATAAAAATAAAATTTGAAGAGTTGAAACTGACCAATTATACTGCCGTTATTAGGTCAGCCTGCTATGAATCAGTAGCTCCGCTGGCAAATGTTCATTAAAATTTTTTTACTTTACAAGTAAGCCTCATCATATTCAATGTTGTTTAAAATGTATGTCGTCATTCTGGCGTGTCACCGCACAGGACTTGTGCCATGACGTTTTATAGTTAGTGTTCTCAAGTGAAAAACCTTTTATTTTTTTGAGGTCGAGCGACCGACCTCAAACTCACAGTTTGAGATTGAGGTGAGGTTGAGTGAGGTCGGTGGTGGCATCAGAAAAATTGAGGTGAGGTCACCTGGTCAAACATCAACCTCAAAGCGTGAGGTTGAGGTTGAGTGAGGTCAGGAAATTTTTATTGAGGTTGAGGTGAGGTTGCACTTTTTGAGGTCAAATGCCCACCTCTGGTAACGAGGGTGGAAGGCGTCTTCGCCAGCCACAGCCGCGGCGAAACGACGGGGGAAGTGAGGATTCCCCAGGAGCCTGGCGAGGAGGAATTCGAGAGAGAGAACGACTTTGAAGCGTCCGGGCGACGCGGCAAAAAGGGAGACTCGTTTCGGTTTCCGTGACGAGAGGCCGCACCCTGACTGAAGTGAAGTTGTGCTGCAATGTGTATATAGTGTAAATAAATTCTGTATTCTGCAATTAGATTGATTGGTCCATGTAATCGGGAGAGGAGTGAAATTTCAAGAAAACAACAAGAAGAAAAGAACCTGATATTTAACTGGTAGGAAACCCTCAGGGTTTGCTAGGGCACAGGTCTGTAACATATTTTTGTTTGCAAAGCTTGCGTATGTCCTTCAAGTCCTGCATTGTGCGAGGAGGAATGTAACTAATACACAGAATATTTGCAACATTCGTGTGGCGCTTTCAATAGGAGCCCATGCGACGCGACTTGTTCCTTCCCTTAGAGTCTGGCGGATTAGGCCGTGTTCACCTGTTCGTGCATCAACTTGTTTCCCGTTTTTTTTTTTTCGTTTGTTTTTCTTTTTTTTTTTTTTTCAAATCGGCAAACCACTCGTTTCGTGTAGCTGTGCTCATTAGGCGTCTTAGTTCTCATTTGCCTTATTCGCACCGACTGGACAAGCTCGTGAGGGGGCTTTATGGGGATTCCACTTTCAATTTCTTCACTGTGTGTTTCTCTTTAGATTACCTATATAGCCCCTCGAGAAATCAGATGACCCAGGTTCTCACTGAGTCTTTGTTCCCTACACCGTTGTATAGGCAGCCTTATCTGGGGTTTTTCGACACCATGTTCTAAAGTGTGTTAGTCGAATGTTCATTCACGCAGCCGCAAAAACGTTCTTTTTCAAACTACACAGCGACGCTGCCTGTCAAGACATTTCTTCATAACAAGGAGATTTTTGTGCCCTGTACGGTGAATTATAGTCTGTGTAACGTGCCCGAAACAATTGATCATTCTTTATTATGTGCCGTGATGCTATGTTCTTTTTTTTTTGGGGGGGGGGGGGGGGGGGGAAGGGGGGACACTACAACGAACTCTTAAGAAGGATATTGAAATTACACCATATACTATTACATTTCTGTCTGTTGACAAAAGCTCGGTTGTGACTTATGATGTCGATGCCTTATGATGATGTTGATGCACGACCGGTCTCGAGGGAGAGCGCGCACTCTTGTTGATGGGACTATTCAGTCCTTTGAAAAGCCGTATATGACGTGCAGACATGCCGAGCTACCAAGATCATCCAAATCCGTGTTCTGTGGGCAGTGTGCTTTGGTAAGGAGTTATATGTATATGCTGCACGCGAAGGACCTCCAAACTGGCTGCCGTATACCTAAATGCGCAAGTGTTTGTCTCCCTGAATTTTGATGTTTTGACGGTGGCGCAGTGTCGGGTAAGGGATACGGCGGGCTATTGAGACGTGAAGTTTTTCTCTTTTTTTTACAAAAGTATTTCAATGCAAAAAGGGAAAAAAAGTCGGTTAACGCTCTCGACTGCGATCGAAGGATAGGAGTTCGATTCCCGATGGAAGATATTTTTTTCTTAAAGATTACACAGAACACCACGGAATCTCGCGGACACATTTTGCGGACAGCTCTTGACCGTTGCTTAGGAGTAGACGCGATACATGCGTTCGTTTGCTTCTGCTTTACTAAAGACTATGAAGCAATGACTCAGCACATTTAATACGACGGACTACAAAAGAATGACTAACCACTTTCACTTTTTCATTTATGATGGACTACAGCAAGATGACTTTTTTTTTCATCGGAACATGACACGACGACTCACCTCTCAACTTTATTACTGCAATGAACTATGACGCAATGACTCAGCATTTTAGTATGACCGGCTACAGCAACTTTATTACTGCAATGAACTATGACGCAATGACTCAGCATTTTAGTATGACGGGCTACAGCACAATGCCTAATCGCTTTCAATTTTCTTAGTTATGACGAACTGCGACACTATGGCTTACAACTTTCAATTTTTAGCTGCCAGGAACAATTTTTGTGCGACAGACTGCGGCACAGCGACTAATCACTCTTTTTTTTTTTTTTTTTTTTTTTTTTTAAGACGGACTACGACACGACGACTCGCCTTTCAATTTTTTTTAGCTGCGATGGACTACGACGACACAATGACTAATCACTTTCAGTTCTCATTTTCACTTTCTTTTTTTTTTATGACGGACTACGTCACGACGAGTCCAATTAATTTTTTAGCTGTGACGGACTGCGACGCAATGACTCAGGGTACGAGGACTACGACACAATAACTAGCCACTTTCAATTTTCTTGGTTATTACGGACTACACCATGAC
This sequence comes from Amblyomma maculatum, assembly GCF_055883805.1. Lineage (NCBI taxonomy): Eukaryota > Metazoa > Arthropoda > Arachnida > Ixodida > Ixodidae > Amblyomma > Amblyomma maculatum. The sequence goes on along the minus strand of NC_139344.1, from coordinate 200,417,549 downwards.
GACTCACCACTTGCCATTTTTAGCTGCGACAGACTACGACGTAATGACTAAGCATTTTAGTGCGACGGACTGTTGCACAATGACTAATCACTTTGTTTTTGTTTTGTTTTTTTTTTTGGTTATGACGAAATATGACTCGACGACTCACCAATTTCAATTTTTCAGCTGCGACGGACTACAACGCAATGTCTCAGCATTCTTAGTATGACGGGCTGCGGCACATTGACTAATCACTTTTAAATTTTAGTCATGGCGAACGTGAAACAACTCACCACTTTCAGGGGCTATTTTTTAACCTATACGCCAGCTACACTAGCGCAGAAAAAGAAAAAAAAACAATTTCTACACTGGTGTAACTAGTATAGGTTAAAAAATAGCCCTTCCGTTTTTTTTTTACCTGCAGCTGACTATGACTCAATAACTCAGCATTTTTAATACGACGGACTACGGCAGAATGAGGCACAATAATCGCTTTCAATTTCTTTAGTTATAACCGACTATGACACGACTCATCACTTCCACGTTTGGGTGCGGCTCTAGTTTACTATTTTGTATCTGTTATCTTATTACTTTTTATTTATGATCATTTAATCATTAATTATCGATAACTGAACAATAAATTATGGCGTTAGTTTCCACTACCGGTCACCCATCACACTTTCCATCCATTACGATCAACTACAGGCCTCCATTTTTCCTGCCGGGTTCCGAATACTTTCAACTCCCAACCATACTCGAGCCGAAACTATAGTGTACGGTCGCGTGACGGCTTCTCGACCTAACGAGCTGCATACTCTTCGCGTAAAACTAGTTGTTTCAAAAATTGTAGAGCACAATTTCCACTTGCAGAAAAGATGTAAACAACCCATTCTACTTGCTCAAGCATACTAAATCCCAAAAGACCGAAGTCACCATGTTTCAAGACAGTTAACTGTTTGGTTATAATATTTCATCTGAAATTACAGCAATGTAACTGGACGCAAACGTACAGGTCGAGATGACGACGGCGACGAAGACAATTAGTGCTACTCAAAACCGTTAATTGAAGGAAGAAACATACTCACTGGTCTGCAAAGTTGCGACGATGCAAGACTCTCGAAGATAAGTCAGCAGAATTATCGAGAAAAGCGTGAATCTGATCTCAGCATTTTAAAGACCTATTAAAAAATCACTAAGGCCGTTTTGCCCCGTTTTCCTGATATGAAATGCTGCAAAGTTTCTCTAGCTGCTTTGCTTACTTTCCACAATTCTCAAATCACAGAAACGTGGTTTACAATCACTGCATGGCAAGCCCAGAGCCGCCTGGGCAACAGAGCCGTATATCTACGGCTCTGGGCAAATCGTGCTGGACAAAATTGGTGATTTCATTATTATTTTGTTTTTGTTTTTTGCATGCTGCCAAGTCAGTCGTTCACACTACGCCCATGTCTGGCATATATACGATTTGTTGCATTACAAGGGGATCTGGTAGGCGACATTAGTGATACACTGAACGAAGCGTTTCTCATGCTTTTCTGACAGCCACTTAGCCAATTTTTCACAAACAATGCGCCAGCTAAACTGGGCGCTTCTGTTCTTAATCTTCGTCTCCTTATTCTGTTCCGTTCTTCAGCACTTCACACCACTACCAAAGCAGCACCAAAACGTTATAATAACGTTATTTGTTTGATGGTTTGTTTTGGTTTGTGGGGCTTAACGTCCCAAAGCGACTCAGATTTATTTGTTTGAGTTAAATGTTCACACTGTGAGCCACCGCTCGAGCAAACGTCTTCATTCCAGCCTGTCCCTGCAACCCTGTGCGTGATCTTCCAAACACCGATGAATGATGATGATGATGATGATGATGCGTATGTATAGGTGAAAGAGGTGAAAGATCGGGAACCGCGCTCACACAAATTAGAGGAGAACAACAACAAACCCCCCGGCAAGGAAGCGGCCACTCTGGTAGCTGTTTATATAGAAGCGGGTCGGCGGGCGTACGGCTTCATGCGCGAAACGTGAACTTCTGAGCGCCGACGCCGATCGGCGACGGTATGCAATGGGACAATGCGGTAGTTCATGGAAGATGTTTGCTGGAGTACGGTTTAAGGACTGATGTATCGGTGCAGAAACTTCTCGCACAATCCAGGAGCGACTGGCATCCAGAGTAAAATTTCATCACTGGGTGAAAAGGAGACAGTGCGGTGGTGCTGGTTATAGCGGTGTATCCGTTCTTGCTGGGCGACTTCAGTGTTGCAGCGAGAAATTTGTCGGCAATGAACCATACGTGTAGCAAACTGGTCGCCCAACGATGCAGATGGGAGGCAGAATCAGAGAAGGTGGCGTCGAATAGTGCTGTGGGTTGCACGGCCATAAACTAAAAAGAAAGAGCTGAAGCCAGTGGTTCGTTGAACGGCAGAATTATAGGCATAAGTAGCAAAAAGCAAAATGGTGTCTCAATCTCACGGGCCGGAATGATGTACATGGAAATCATGTCGGAGAAGGTGCAGTGAAAGCGCTCGATGGGGCCATTGATCTGCGGATGATAGCTGGAAGATGCCTTGTGGGCGGTGTTGGCATCGCGGAGTACTTCCGACAGGACTTGGGAAAGAAATGTCTTCCCAGGGTCGCTAATCAAGATATGGGGAGCACCATGGCGCAAGACGATCGTCCATAGAAAAAACTCGGCAACTTCAGAAGCGGAGCAAAGAGAGGCTCTTTCAGAAGACTGCGTCAAATGGTCGATGGTGGTTACAATTCCCAACGGTGACTGGCGGGCGTGAGAGGTAGAGGGCCAAATAAATCAATGGCGATAGAATCGAAAGGCACGGATGGACAAGGAAGAGGTTGCAAGGGGCCAGCAGGAAGACCGCTTACGAAGACGCACAGGATGATATGTATTTGGCGACGCTGGTAGAAAGCCCGGGCCAAAAGTAGCTGCGGAGTTTTATACGGTCATACGTCTTGTGGTGGCCTAAACGATAGGCAGTGGCATCATCGTGGTAAACCTCCAACACTTGATGACGGAGAGAGCGAGGCACAACAGGAACTCACCAGTGAGTAGTCGAATGGTAAACAGAGCTGTAGAGCTTTCCGTGTTGAATCCGGAAAAGGCGGAGCTGGCGACGAAATTAAGTGACTGCTGGGGACCGGTGATTGACCACGGAGGCGAGCGACGATTGTACTGAAGTAATGATCAGCCTGCTGCAAGGTCAGAAAGTCAGTTCTTATGTCCAGCGGAGACACATCAATGGGTGCAACATCTAGGCGATCATCAGAAGGTTGACGTGAGGGGCAGAGTGTAAAGGCCGCATGGGAGATGGTTGAAGTAGAAGGCAGCGGGCAACGAGAGGTCAGCATCGAGGTGTTTTCTACCGAATTTGTACGTGACGGTGAAGATATACTCTTGTAAGCGTTGCATGCAGCGGCCCAGCCAACATGATAAGTTATTTAACGACGACAGCCAACACAGTGCACGATGGTCGGTGCCGATGGTGAAGTGACGGCCATACGAATAGGATCGAAATTTTTGGACAGACCAAATAAGGCATTCTTGCTCCGTAATGCTGTAATTACGCTCAGCTTCTGTGAAAGAGCAGCTAGCGTATGCCACAACTTGCTCTTCAGACGCGGCATTGCATTGTCAAAGAACCGCACCGATGGTGGGCGGAGAATGGTGGGTGCTGTGTCATCGAAATGTCGAAGCACAGGAATTGAAGTGAGTGCTTACTTAACGGATTGGAAGGCCTGTTCACACTCATTGGACCATAAGGAAAGCGCGTCAGACTTCAAGAGGTTGTGTAAAGGAACCGTAATAGAAGCAAAGTTTCGGATAGTCGAAAGTACGACGCTAACCCAAGGAAGCTTCGGTGTTTTTTCTGGCGTTTGGGCAGAGGAAAATTATTTACAGCTACAACTTTGTCGAGATCGGTCTCGGGCTGTATACCCGCCTTGCTAACAACATGGCCGAGAACTTTGATAGTTTTGCTTGCGAAGTGGCATTTTTTGGTGTTGAGCTGGAGATCGGCTTGTGCCATACATGTGAGAACTTCTGTAAGGCGGTGCAAGTGCTGGGCGAAGTCCGACAAAAAGACGATAATATCGTCTAGATAACACAAGCACGTTCTCCATTTCATTTCTCTAAACACTGTGTCGTTCATGCGATCGAAGATGGCAGGAGCATTGCACAACCCGAAAGGCATCGCATTAAATTCATAAAGACCATCGGGGGTAGCAAAGGCAGCCTTGCCCTTGTCGGATTCGTGCGTAGGAATTTGGCAGTATCCCGAGCGGATGTCGAGACTCAAGAAATACTCGGCTCCTTGAAGGCAGTCTAATATGCGTCGTCGATGCGAGACAGCGGGTAAACATATTTGCGTGGTATATTGTTAAGGGCGTGGTAATTCACGCAGAAGCCATCAAAACCATCCTTTTCCTGACGAGAACAGGAGAGGACGAGGAGCAGCTTGATGGTCGGATGATGTTTCGCGTGAGCATGTCGGTAATCAGTCTTCAATGATTTTGCGTTCTGATAAGGAAACGCGATATGGTCATCAACGAACGATATTCATCCCTCAGTCTCTATGCGATGGGAGGTCTGGCTTAGCTAAATCTGAAGTACACACATCAAAAGAGCCTTTATGCTTCAAAAGGACTTCGAGCAAGGCCACAGACTGTTCAGAAGTTATGTCAATGCTGATTGTTGCCGCGAGTGCAGAGGAAGAGCTCGGAGGTGGGGTAACAGATGGTGGTGCAAGGCACAGGAAAGCGTGGTGAGGAGGGTCACCTTCAAAAAGAATGCCAATAATCCCTCCGTATGGTAACAATAAAGGCTGGGTACGTGTGTTTATAGCGCCGCGACAACCGTGCAACCACGGTGAAAACAGGTGAGGCAGGAGGCAAGCGCTATGCCGTCGGAGGCCCACCGTGGTGCTGGAATCACTAAAGCATCGGCGTCAAGTGCATAATCTAAGGTAACAATGATGAGGTTCTCACGGCCAGAGCTCAAAATGTAGTCAAAGGCGCAGAGGGGAGGAGGCAGAGTCGGGTTAGAGCTCAGTGCCCACAATGTGAATGAGGCAGTCACGGCAGATGAGGGCAGACGCCGACGATAAGAAGTCCTAGCCTAAAATCAGTTCATGAACGCACGACGGAATCACCACAAACTCAATATGATGCATCTAGGCATCGATGAGAAAGCGCGCTGTGCATTGCCCTATGGCTGTGATGGTACCGTTGGCTCCACGGAGAGGAGGACCGATGCAAGTTGTCACTTTGCGGAGACGATAACACAAGTTGCGATGAATTACGGAATAAGCGGCACCCATATCGATTTTGGCTTCGACGTATACTCCTTCTATCAGTACTTTCACATATTAGACGGGTGTCCGGGAGGACTTTTACAGTTCGTTTGTGAAGCAGCTTTCCCTCCAAAAACTGCTTCTGCTATTTCCGCACTAAAAACGAGGGATTGGGAGAGCAGGCGAAGGGGAGATGGATGGCGGAAAGGCGATGGGGAGAGGCGTCGGGTAGAACGAGAGGGTCGGGAAACGTCCTGGGAATCCTGCGGTGAGGGAAAGCGACGGGAAGAAGTGGAGTATGGCATCGTAATATTCAGGCTGGCGCAGGCGGGCACTCTCGAATGGAGCATAACCACGCTCTTCGTCTTGCTGGCGCCGGCGACAGACACGGGAAATGCGACCGCGGATTCCGCAGTAATAGCAGACTGGACGGGAAGGACTCCAGGATGGTCGATAACTGGACGGTTGAGAGCATGGGGATACGGCAGCCACATGACCGCACACAGGAGCAGGACAAGGGGAATGAACTGGTGCAGGTGGCTTCGAAGCAATTTCAGCATAGGTGGGAGAGCGGCAAGCGGTAGTAGACGTGACTGGTGCCACTGCACAGGCAAAAGCAACCAGTTCATCCCGACGCTGTGAAAAACTGGAATAGCTGGCGGGAGTTTCGGGCTTCCAGGAACTGAGCTTGCTTGATCGGAATAGCTCCTGCATGGATAATTGAGCGCAGGTTACCTTCAACGAGGACGCTGTCATTGATGCCTTGATGGACGCGGCACAAGTTCGTCCAGGCGTTGGCAGACACAGAGGGGTTCTTAGCCAACAAGGCGTTGAAAGCGATGGTTTCGATGCCCTTAATAATATGGCAAACGCGGTCAGATTCCAGGCATATCAGAATCGACTCTACGGCAAGAGCTAAAACGTCCCCGATGTACGATATGCAGGACTCACCAGGCTGCTGAAGATGGGCGGCTAACTTCATCTCAGCCAGCTCAGGATGACCAAATGGTGTGCCGAAAATCTTCCGCAGTTGCTTGGTGAATGTTGGCCAGTCAGGGATGTGTTCCTCGTTGTTGAGGAATCACATTTTTGCGATGTCAGCCAAATAGAACACGACGTTGAGTAGCTTGTGGGAGTCATTCCAGCGGTTGAACTAGCTGACTGCGTAATTATCAAGCCAGCTAGTCTACTACAGCGTCGCCACGAAGGGCAGCAAAAAGTGGGGATTGCGCTGGCGGCTGGTGACAGCTCAGACCAGGGTAGCACTAACAGTTGGTGCAGATGCCAGCAGAGGGCGGGTTCCGTTGACCGCGTGCATACCGGAGGGATGTGAAGGAAAGCGAAGGCCGGAACGGAGCTACAGGGGAACAGTAGATGGGTCTAAAGCGAGAGGCTTTGGATAGGGGCATCTCCGCCACTTGTGAGCCACCGCTCGAGCAAACGTCTTTATTCCAGCCTGTCTCCGGAACTCTGTGCGTGATCTTTCGAACGCAGATGAATGATGACAATAAGACATATGTATGGACAATTCGTGCGTATGGACAATACGCGCTTATGCAATGGCGTCCAAAGCCATACCAAGTCACCAGGGGCATAATTAACACCTTGGTGACGCTAGTCGTAGCGTTGCTTTAGCGTTCTTGGGAGCTAGTCGACGAGCTTTTTCAGCCAAAGAGAGAGAGTATGAGCTAGTGAAGTTTCAGCAGGGAGTGAGAAAGGTAAAAACGTGTCCAGATCGAGTACTTCGTGGAAGTCGGGAGTAAAGGAGAAAAAATGGACTGTAGCCTGTTGTTTCGTTCCTAGCACAGTTAAATGCATATGTTACAAATGGAAGGACTTGATCCCAGTTTTTGTGGCGGGAGCCGACATATTGCGAGCATATTGTAAGCGTACGATTGGTGTGATCGGTAAGACCGTTTGTGAGTGATAAGGAGTTGAATGGCAAATATATTCTACAACTTCCGTAAACTGTCGCCCACGGTCACTTGTTAACACACGAGGATGCTTATGTCGAAGAATTATGGATCGTATGGCTGACGGTATGGAAGCAGTTTCACAGTACCGCGTAAGGTAGTCGATGCATAAGATGACCCAGCGGTTTCCGTTGGTGGAACAGGGAAACGGTCCTAGAAGGCCAGTTCCCGCGTGTTCGAATGTGGTTCGTGGCGGTGTTATAGGCTGAAGATGATCCGACAGAAAGCAGGTTGGGTGCTTGAAACGCTGGCACTGAAGGCAGCTGGCCACATAACGTTGAGAGGTTTGACGCATCTTCGGCCAATAAAAACGTTCCTTAGTTCTGTGCAATGTTCTGGCAAAACCCAAGTGTCCGGCCGTGGCATCATCGTGCATTACCCAAGGAACTTGACACCAAAGACTTGTAGGAAATGCCAGAAGAAATCGTGCACCTACTGATGAGTAGTTCTTCCTGTATAGTAGACCGTCACGAATGTAGAATGAGGTTGCAGGGTTCCGGGAAACTGCGGCATCGAAAAGCGGCGCCAGTTCCCTATCGTTCTGCTGTGCAATTTTAAATTAACCAACATCTGGGAAGCTTGGAAAGATAGCAGTTATATATTCATCCAAGATCTCACTCTCGCAATCAGTAGTTTCAAGCGGCAACCGTGACGGGCAGTCAGCATCGCCATGCTTACGACCACTCTTAAAAAACATAGTAAAATTGAATTTTTGGCGGCGAAAGCCCACCGCGCAAGGCGTCCACAGGGGTCACGAAGGTTTACAAGCCAACATAAAGAATGATGGCTCGTCACAATTTTAAATGCACATCCATAAAGGTATGACCGAAACCGATGCACACTGAAAACAACAGCTAAGCATTCCAGTTCAGTTACTGTGCAATTACGCTCAGCCTTGCTCAAAGAACGGCTTGCATATGCAGCATGTTCATTGTCATTGTGGCGCTGTATGAGCACTGCATCAACTCCGACTGCGCTGGCGTTAGTGAAGTTCTGTTGGAGCTGATGGGCAGAAGTACAGGTCCTCCATGTCGAAATAAATTTTAACTAACGAAAGGCGGAGTCACAATCGGCAGTCTACTTGAAAGGCACATCTTTTTGTAGAAGACAAGTAAGTGGATATGCTAGGTCAGCAAACTTCAGAACAAACCGTCGAAAATAGAAGCAAAGCCCCAGAAAACTCCCGAGTTGTTTTAACGATTTCGGCAGTTTAAAACAAGTGACTGCTTCCAGCAATCCGATCAGCGCGTCAAGAGACAGGCTAATGAAGCTGGGTGTGCAAAACATGCTGGACGAAATATCTGAAGCCCACTTAAAGGGCCACTGTCCAGAGTATGACGTTTTAAGCAAAGGAGCTCAATGCTTCTATCGTGTACCGGAGATAGTCTGTGCAAAATGCTACAGTGACACGCGCGCCGAAAAGCACCAATATTCTCCTTCGGGAAGCCAGCTTCCCTATTCCCTGCGTTGGCCCATCGAGTCGCAGCTATGACGTATTTGTCGAAAACGACATCCATTGGTCCGTCTCGCTGACTGACGGGAGAAGGATGGGCGTACACCACTAATTGTGTTCACCGCTCGCTGCTGCACGCTTTTCCCTCGCCCATTTCGTTTTCGCGCACGTGGAGAGTACCACCATCACCACCCCCCTGCTCTGGGTCCGTTCTGTGTGCTGCGCTGTTTCTACAGCCTTCCCTTCTTTCGCACAACCTACCGCACACGCACTGCTTCCCGCTCGTCTGCAGTTCACGTTCATGACGTACGCGAGTGACGTTCTCCGCAGGATGCCTCACAGCCACCGAGGAAAAAAAAAAAATTCGACCGGAGGGTGGACAGTGGGCCTTTAAAGGGCCACTGTCCAGGGAAGGACCTTTTAAGCAAAGGAGCCCAGTGTTTCGATCAGGTACCGGAGATAGTCTGTGCAAAATGCTACAGTGACACGCGCGCCGCAAAGCAACAAAAATACAAATCAAGCTCTCTCATGCTCTCCTTCGGGAAGCCAACTTCCCCGTTTCCTGCGTTGGCCCATCGAGCCACAGTTATGACGTACTTCCTGAGAACGACGTCCATTGGTACGTCTCGCTGACTGACGGGAGGGTGGGCGTACACCACTAATTGTGTTACCCGCTCGATGCTGCGCGCGCTCCCTCCCCCGTTTTTTTTTTTCTTTTTTTCACGCACGCGGAGTGCTACGCCCCACCTCCCACCAAACGCGGAGGAGGAAGGGGAATTCGTCTTGCGGAGGCTAGACGACCTCGGGCAGGAGAGTGAAAAACTTTTGCGAGGGAACGGAAGGAGAGAAGCATAACAGAATCGAGTGATTGCGGTGGCCGTAACTGCGTTATTAGTTACTCTTTTCAAAAACATTTTTCGGCCTTGCGTTCTAGGGGCGAAGTCTCACAGTCACCGGGGAAAAAATATTTTCGACCGGAGAGTGGACAGTGGGCCTTTAACATCGCATAAATGCCGCGTAGCTAAGAGCAAGGCGGGTAGAGCAGTGTCAGACCAACTCTATCTGCCCTGCATAAGCCCAACACAACGAACGACCAATAAGACGTTCCTGAAGCGCTCGACATCTTAGATTAAGAGTCTATACCAAGAAACATGTATCATGTACGCTACGAAGGAAGAAGAGAAGCGAGAGCTCGAGCCATAGAAAAGCAATACAAGAATGACAAGAAAATACTTCACACTGATGCAGCAGGACCAGTTAGAAACATGATGATAGCAGTCAGACTCGGATGGTAACCTGAAAAATAGTACTTCGATCAGTTACAGGGACCCAGCCCAAAGTGGAGGAGGAAGCCATTGTGCTTGCAATCACTGCTCAGAAACACACGACTATAGTAACAGACCACCAAAAAGCATGCAGAAACTACACCAGAGGCAAGATAGGGCAGGCAACCATAAGGATCCTCAAGAAAATAAAGGAAGACGAAAGCAAAGCGAAGCTGATATGGACACCAGTGCACCAGTCCGCAGAGGGGAATGAAGGTACACACACCGCAGCCTGAACATGCCTACCCCAGGCACCCCAATGCATGGATGAGCACTAGCCAAATATGCTGACCACCTACTCTGAAATCCTATAACACTATAGGCTAGGAAGAAAGAAATACATGCCACCTGATAAACAGCTAGGCAAAGAACAAGAAATAACACTGACAAGAATTCAAATAAACACATACGCAAGCCCAAAAAGTCCACGCAATCTACACACACTACGAGCCACAATGCGCACATAGACATGGAGGCGGACCTTTACCACATGGTATGGCCCTGTCAGTACAACATCGCAGTAGAAAGAATAAAAGGCCCGATAACTGAGCAGTGGGAGGAAATACTGTCCAGCTTGGACCCAAATGTTCCGAACCAGCTGAAAGGACAAAAGCGACTGCAAAATCCAATGGACTCCCGGAATAGGGCGGCCGACCACCAAGTTTTATTTCATTAAATGATGTTTTCATCTTCATCATCAGCCTTAACCCCATGCCCTACACAAGAGAACTGGAAGGCTGCCCTGCTCCTTGGTCTCGGGGAATTGATCTAGAGCCAGGACGGCAGTTTCGACCAATGGTGTCCCGGACTAGGGACACCACATAGTACGTAGGTCCCCACAACGGGGTCCACACCTCTTTATTGTGCAATAAAAGCTTTTCTCCAACACCATGCACCACCTCTTCCTTGTACCGAAATGGAGGCCAGCAGCACCATGCTAAGCAAATGCAGCACTACCTTGAACGGCAGCGCTATTGAAGCACCCTAGCCCAGTTCAGGAGGCCTCAATGACCTTGCACCCAATTGACAATTATGTCGAAGGGCAGAGGAGGCAGGAGCAGGAATGCTCAGTGAGGTGTTGCCCTCATCGATTGTGAGCGGTTCCAAGTTGAAAATTTTGTACTAAATTATACGGTCGACGCAGTTTCTAAATTTCCCTCAAATACTCAAGATCACCTCTCCAGTAATGCCATATTAGAACATCTCCACAAATCTTTTCAGTGTTTCCTTAACATCCATTAGACAAGCTGCAAGGCCCGTTTGCTCGTCTCCCGCTTATTCTGTTTTCTCCAGCAGCAAAACTTGCACTACGGAAGCGAAAACTCACCACTGCCCATATCCAACAGGCACTTGATCGTTTTGATAAAAACGCGGCTGCCCTCGGTGAACAGTCTTCCGGCGAGCGCATTTTCCGCACAGCACCATCACGCAGTCTGCACTTGTTACACTATGCACAACACTGAGATCAGAGCGGCCGCACCACCATAGTAGAATAAATAAAAAGTTTGCATTGTCTACAGCGATTACAGCTGAAAAAGTGAAGACAGAAAGCAGACGCCGCGAAACACAACTGGTATATCTGTTCACAGGCGTTCTATCACTGTGCACTGTAAATTCATACAGTTGGCAGTAGCGTTGCTCACAGTACATGCTTGTAACGCACACCATCTGGTTCCTGTTCCTATAAGCAGCAGCAAGCTGCTAAAACACTACAGCTAACAGAGCCCCGAGAGTGCTCCCCGTTTTACATTTCCAGCACTAGGTAAATGGTAACCCTTTTCCGCATTCTGGCACGAAAAGCGACAGGTGTCTTGGGACCGATTCCTGATGCACTCCCTTCTTTTACAAATGCCATCTCATTTAAAGGCCCCTCTCTAGGCATGTTGAAAAAAAATAGCAGCAGTTAGTTGGAAGTTGGCCATGATCCAATGTCCTGTATCACTCTGCTGAATTCAGCACTTTTCTGCATACGCTGAAGAATGCTGAATAAAGATCGATTTACTGACTGACACAACTTGCGCACCACAACCTAATGAGTACCAGGTCATAAAATAAAATGGGAGCTTAGAAGACAAACTGTTGCCTGGGCTACATCAGTGTCTTAAGAAAATTCTGGCACTGATCACAGCTGGGCATGAGACATACATAGTGGTGTGCACACCCCCCCACACACCATGCTCAAGAAAGCAGTCATGAGGCTACAGTACCATGCTCATTCTTTATGCAGGAACGACTTTAGCATAAAAAAGTCCCATTGCAGTTACATTACACTTCAAAAACACACAGTAATTACAAATTCCTTCAAGGATCGTATCCCCTCAACAATAAAATCTTATTAAATATCTCTTAAACATGTGCATACATAAGGTTATTCTCCTTAATTTACAAGCAACTATGAAATATAAGCTAACTATCTGGTATCAAAGGTTAACATGATGTGTTTGTGAACTAAAACAAAAGCTTTATGCTTGTGGCATACTTACATGTACAGTGCACAATATGTTTGTAAGAGCGTAATGATATTTACAAGCAGTATCCATTGCAGCTCAGTTGTAGATGGGGAAAGCTTGACATGGCCAGTCCTACCTAAAGCAGACACTGCACCAGTGCAAGATCTGAACAGCACCCAATAAAAAATTAAACAAGAGACATGGTGGCAGTGAAATGGGCCACACACACACACAAAAAAAAAAAGAAAGTAAGAGTATGAAAACAGAAGGGCACGGCACAATCAATATACACTTTGTCTGCATGGAGTTTATGGTTGCATCAGTTTTCAAAACAGTCCAACAACCAACAATTTCGCAAAGCCTTTTTTTTTTCCATGCACAAAAAATTTACAGGTCTTATCACAGAAGTTATGACACCACAAAAGACTCCTGTGGAAAACAAAGGATAACCTATACACTGTTGTGAAAAGAGAGACTTTCATGCATAATGATGTTACTATTTTCAATATAAACATATGTACAATGTGTTGGGACAAGAAAAGGAAGGAAAAAAAAAAATAAAAACAAGTATGCAGTTCTAAGTAGACAGGGAGCAATCTGCCATTAGCAAAAACGTTTTACTGGCACAGGCTAGCACTTAATTCCTTGAGCTTGCCCATGTTACCACATACAAACAAAACAACAAAAGTATGCTCATAACTTTTTTTTTCTTGTTGCCAACTGCACAATCTTGACAGTACACACACAATGGCATTTCACCTTATACACATTCCTGGCACCTGGATAAACATATCGTGATCATCATCATCATAACCTTTCACATTAAAGGAGTATAGACGCCAAATTTTGGTGTCAATTTTTTCTTGTTAATGATGCGTAAGGCATTTTTCGATATGGATCTCCATGCAGTTTACGCTTACGACCGCTAAATATTTTAATTTTATTTTCTCTCCAGTTTCAGTTTCAGTTTCAGCAGGCCAGAGATGGGTGTGACGTCACAAGTCTAGGTCATGCGCGGCATAAAAAAAACAGCAATATAATCGCTGACTCTTCATTTGTTCCGATTCCTGCTCTTGAGATAGGCTAGCTTTAGCATTGCAGTGAATATAAACGATGCAGCAACAATTGTATCACTAATGTTTTAACCCGCCTCGTGACCTAGACCTGACTTTGACGTTACAACTGTCACTCGGCTGTTGAAACCGAAACAGATGAGAAAAGAAATTCGATTATAAATTATTTAGCGGCCGTAGGCGTAGATCACGTGGCGCTCCGTGTAGAGTAATATCTTACATATCATTAAAAAGGATAAAACGTGAGCCCTAAAATTAGGTGTCTATACTCACTTAAAAAAAACAACAGACATGCACATTAGCTTTAAAATTGTGATAGCAAACTCCCTTCAAGTGTCTACTTTTAGTCAAGCTATGTACGATAAAGAAGCATGAATAACAGAAGCCAAACTGGTACATACTGGAAGCAGATCATTCTGTGCTTAACTGTTTTTGTTACTTCCCTGTGCACAACCAAAATGTGTATAAGATAGCCCATTCATATCAAACAGTTAGAATCATTTTTTCTAAATGCAGCTATCAATCATTCCTAGCTGTCAGCTGTAATCTTATGACACAAAAGTCACATAATCCTATCAAATAGACAACAAAATGGAAAAGAACACACATGAACTTCTCATATACCAAATAACTAAATACACTACACTGACAAAAACCACCATGAGTATTCGTTCCACATGGTGATTTTTTCATTCAGAAAGGCAAGAAAAAGGATACTTAACAGACAACATTTGCATTGCAAGCAGCAAGTGCTATGCCTAAACAACCATCACACATAGTCACTAAATGTTTTGTGGGTTATCCACACAAGATAAGACAGCTGTAGACACAACTTATTTATTTCTGAAAACACAAGGTGGAATTTTCCAATCACCGCTCATTTTTTGTGCTCTTCCCACTTTCCTTTGCACAGATTCACCCAGGCCTCAGCAACAAGAAAAAGAACAATGCATGAGCTAACAAAATTTTTCTACAAACTGGGCGGCAATCAAGACAAGGCTGTTCCAATTCAACACATTCAGGCAGGCAGTAGGTGAAAAATTTTCAAAGTGCGCGCTCAGTTCAGTGTGAGCTTATGATTTCTGGAAGGGAGGGGGGAGGGGGGAAGCCACTTGTGTGTTCAAGGTGCAATTGCATGTGTGCCATTTTCTACTTGAGATAGGACTTGTACAGCAGTGTGCTGTGTATGCTGTCACGCTCTTGCTCCATAAGGAACAAAATGTCTTTCAGGTTGACTCGTTTCACTCTTGGCCGCATCTGAAAGAGAGAGAGAGCAGCAAGGAGTCAACCAAAAACAGCCATGTGAAGCAAGTACAATTCTGTTGCACAGATTATGGCAGGGTGGTAGTTTCATTTTGCCCTGCTATTCTAGCCTAAGCAGTCAGGCAATATATTAAAATTGACCAGCTGTTGCTGAACAAAGCTTTGCTACAGATGAAAGAGTTCAGTTTGGTGCTAGAGTAAAAAGAAATGCACTTAAACTTTTTTTTTTTAACTCTGATAATCAGTACTAACTAGGAAACACCAACACTCCTCAAAGGAATACTATATACATAGTCACGACTGATACTTTAGACCTTTGAGTCCAAAAGTTAAATATTTACACCCAATACAGACATAAGACAGCATCATTGGCACAATCAGCCAACCTTTTGCTGCTGAGTCGAATCAAAGAGTTTCCTTCTGGATAGGCATGAAAATCTGTTCCCCACTGTAGCCACACAAGTTAATGACAGACTTCGATTTCAAGAAGGTAATCTATCGAAAAAGACCACACAAGCCTGGGCGCAAAATTGTGTTGATAATGGGAGTGGCAACGTCTGGAACGAAAGCAGGAGAGATGTGAGGAGCTGTGTGAAAAAAAAAAAGGGGGGGGGGGGAGAGGGGGGTGCAATTTGGAGGCACTTGCTATTGCTTGCTTCCTTCCGGAGTTCCCCCCTAAGTCTTCATGAATGTCGTTGCATAGAGAGATGGACTCTGTCCTTGCCTCTCGCAATGTGCGTACAGCAGCAAGGCGCATGTATGCATTGCAGTGCACTAGCACAGAGTTCTTTTGCAGCATGACCAATGGCTGTGCCGCATATTTTCTAACCCGCGGCATGAGGTCTGGTGCAGATGTCGAGAACACTACTCCACTATGGCCAAATTCAAATATTTTTCACGCGAATTTTTCTCTGGGAAATGGTCTTTTGAAGCTCACAGACTTTTCTTGCTATATGATTGTTTGAATCAATTTTCAGGTTCTGCCAGGTAAGAGAAATCGGTCGGTCACTCACTTCCTGTGTGATATATCCATATATCAACAGATAATTCAGCCTTGGCACACAGCTTCTCCAGCGTTTCAATGCAGAATGCTTGTTCTAGCCCAATGTCAAGTACTAACTAACCCTTAGCCTAAGTAGCATAGCAAACTAAGACGCATATTAATTGTCACAGCAGAAACAAAACCGGAATAGCAGCCAACAAAGATAGTGGGAGCAAACGCTTCTGCCAGCAGATAAACATCCATGCATCAACGCTGCATGCTTAACTGCTTGACAGCTCAAATGAGAAAGAAAAACATTTAAAGGGACATTCAAGCGTATGATGCGATAGCAGTAATGACGCCAGCTTGCCACATCTCTTTGCAGATCCTTGTTCGTGTACATAGACATTAGCGGCCCCTTAATTTCATTTAATATGTCAAACATGCTCTTTACCATACAGTCACATGCGAAAGGCCATCTGGCATAGATATAATGCACCGCTTAACCAAGCCGTGTGAATGTGCATGCGTGACCTAGGAGTGGCGTGTCTGATTCAGAACTCTCAACTGAAAGCAAAGGACTGAATTGGCAGCTCCTCCCAAATCAGCCATGTCATGTGGTCACTTGACAACCCTACCTCCAATACGTGCCTGCCTATGACAGCCACCAACCACCACATGCCACAGCCATGCCCACAATTTTTCGCTAACAACGCTGACGCCAGATTTTCTGGGAAACGGGACATTTAACACTACTGCATTAAAATGAGGCTCTAATGCACTTCTTATCGTTTCTCATTACACTTTGTGAAAAAAGAGCAGCCAAACAGACACCAAGTAATGCTGGCTGCCTAGAAAGAAATGCATTCATTCAAAACGTACCACAGTCATTGAAAAACAATCAGGAGGGTAATACAGGCTAAAAGAAATGCAATGCAGTGCTAGTTTAATACTGCTGCACTGGATGTACATTCGAAAGTATTTATACTACAGTCGATCTCAGATAGATCAAACTCGAAGGGGACCGCCATAACGTTGTGCAGTTAAAACTAAAAGCAGAGAAAAAAAAAATGTTTTCGATGCCTTTGCGCCGGTTTGCCGGCTGCTGCGAGATTTGAGTAATTTGACTTCTACCTGCCATGTGCTCGAATTTCAGCGATGCCGGCATCAACAAACGCCGTAAGCACTCTCTCTCTCTCTCTCTTTGATGTTGCGTGCCATGGTTGCCAGCAGAGCCGCAATGATGTCACGTGAATAAGCTCTATAAGCACAACACTTCTATAACATTACAGTGAAGTTAGTTTTCGCAACACCTTTGGCAGTAAAGCGAGCAAAGCAAGCCTGATGAGAGCTGCAGACAGCCTTTGACCCATTAGGTTAGCTTCACTGCACGAATAATGTTGTACCAGATATTTGCTTTTTCCGCACACTAGCAGTGTTGCTTGGAAAATGGTACTGCCAAAGTGAAGGCTGCTGCCAATCTTGTTTCTCATGTTACTCAGTTAAATAGTGTCTCCATGCAGCCAGCAGGTGCCTAAGGCCATGCCCAACACTGCTCCATGTGCAGAAAGCAATTGCACAAGTACCATTTGGAAAAGCACCACTAGCAAGAACATAGTGCACCGTTCAATGCGGGAAGTGTTTGGTTAACAGGATTTGATAAATGCATTCAATACACTTGTGCCCTTTTTTTTACTGCTTTTCAAAGGGAATCTTTGACTGTTCAATATAACCAATAATTCAATATTTTTGAGTTTGATATAGCCAGGATCGACTGTATACACAAGATGAATCACTGCTTGGATGCTGTGTTCTACCAGATGACTGCAAAAACGGGTACGTAAAAAGTAAATGTTGACTTACTGGAAGTTTTGAGAATGAGTTGGTGAGACCTGAACTGGTGCCAAGGCCAGCCTAAAAATTGGACCAATATAAGAATGTCACTCATAGCATCAAAAATTTAGACAGCTGAGCATTACAGACTCTGGCTTGTCAAAAAGGCATTCAAGCCACTTTAAAGAGCTCTAACTTACCCCTGGATTCCCACTATTTTCAGTCTTCAACTTTTTCCGTGGTCCGATGGCCAAAAGTGCTGTCATATTTGCTTCCCTTTGCCTCATCTCCTCCATTTCGGCTTTTTGCATCTGAAAGCCAAGACCAGTGACAATTTAACAGCAATATTCAATGCAAAATAAAACCTTATAGTGAAAATTCAACACGGTTGTGACCCAGAAGAGAGAAAGTACAATGTCTGGCACTGCACATTTCAAGGCAACAATCAAGGATATGATACAATGCTACCATCTCATAAAATAAAGGGTGGCCAGTCACTATACTTAACTTCAAGTTTTTTACCCTTATTCCATGGTTAAAACTGAAGGATCCCCAGCTAGCTTTCGCCACAATAAAAGTGAAATACTCATGCCCACTGCTCCGCTGCTGTTTGGTCACTTGAGATGACAGTCAACCTCCTGCTTCAAGAGCCATTCCAAAATTTTTAGACTAAACATACAGTAGATTGTGCAAAGTTACTTTCATTACTGACAAAAGTTTACTTTCATTTAAATGCCTGAAGTGTAATTTTCATAAAGCTTCGAGGCAAGTAAGGCCTAAGAGAAATACGATTTCAAAATTTTTATATTAGGTTGCAAACGAAAACAAAAATGCATAAAGTACACAAAGTTTATATATGGTAATTAACAAAGACACAAATTACAAAAAGCTTTATCAACTCTGCCTACATACTATTAGCACCACAGATTTCTCCAACCATTAAACTCATGTTCCATCACTTTGACTGTTTCCTAGACACAGCACTCACATCCAGAAGTGTACTCCCTTCTCAAAACATAAAACAACTGCACAATCTGCAAGGACAACTCACACTGTAAGGGCAACCTACTTGAAAACCCTGACTGGTGCAGCATGATTGATACTAGTGAGGTAAAACAGGCACACACATGAAGAGGATTATCTCAAGCCCATCCTTACTCTCCACCAGATGCTGGATCAATTCCTTCATTGTTCGATGCTACAATTCTTTGTACATCTACTCTCCTTTGGTAACTCCTTCAAACGCTTCAATATTCACTGCTTAGCATCAATAGGAGGCCACATATTGCATCAACCTGCACTAGCATAGCTGCACTTGTGATACACAGTAATTCATGGCCACATGTCTTTTTACAAGCTCACCAAGGACAACCGCATCCAATTACTGGTCTCGTATTCGGTAAAAATTTACTACCTGACTCGGACGATGTTGTTTGTACACAAGAACTGCATTTATCGCCAAGTAAATCAAATTTTAAAACCTTGCTGACAGTTGATCCAAACTCATGACACCTTCATTGAAAAGCACAGGTTGCCACCACATTCAAGCTTACAACAGCATAGCACTGCCTCTGAGATCGATGCTAAAAATCAGTGTCAATGGACAAAATGCATTTGACATGCTAAATTGACTAGGGAAGACAACAGCTGCAGTTCATTTTTTTTTCTTTTCCAGTCTTTTCTACCATATTATTACTCTTTCTTCAGTAAGAATGGTTGGTGATCAGAGTGCGGTGCCCTATCAATAGAGGACCACTTTATTTGTTCTCAGTGTCCCTTCGATAAGCGCAGTCATCCCACAACGGATGTTTCATGCAAGTTATGGAATTCCAGGTGGTGCCTCTTACGCTATTGTCATTCCCTTATGCCTGAAACTAGCAACAGATCCTGTGTGTTCCCACAGGAAAAACTCCAGTACAGGGCTCCTGCTATGTTAATTATTGCTCCTGCTACACTTACACCCGTGGACTTGAAAGTCCTCGTCCTGTAAGGCTCACTGCTGAGGTGGTCATACAAGCACAGTGGACAGCCAGAATGACTACCATCGTGTTAGGTGAGCTACAGAGTCTTAAAGCTCTTTAGAAGTACAGCTATGAATGTAGGCTATGCCATGTTTAGCACATGAAGACTACAAACCAAGCAAGATAGTAATGCCACATGTTTCTGGCTCATATGCTCTGTTACGACCAAGCATCCGCATTTGCGCGCTCTATTGTTCGCCTGTGGGCATGGAAAAGTATTGTGAATATGTGGTGATGGTCCAATGGCTCTAAGTGAGCCTGTTTCCAGGAATCCTGTTTTGTAAGCCTGTTTTGCTTTGTGGAGGCCTGCAAATGCCAAATTGACCCTGTCAAGAGAACGTCTGGAAAAACACAAAGAAACGTCCCCCTGCGGGAAATGCAGGAAGTGCTTTCTTTCTTTTGTTCACCCTTCCAGTCGAGAAGCCCTATCGTCCAGTGAGGAATGTCTACTTTCCAAAGGAGACGACAGAGTGACATGTCCGCTGACGTGCAGGACAAGAAAGGAGCATGACGCATACGGCCATTAAGTGATTTCCCGGGAATGCAGGAAAGATTCGCAATTGTCGAAAAGGGACAATGTTGGGAGCCCTATGCGGCGCGCACGTGTACTTGGGTTTCTGAGAAGTAAATCCACTTGCCGGAACCAGCTGCCCATCGATTCTTGGCTGAAGAATAGAAATGTACCTCCTCGCCGTTCCCAAGCTTTTCCCGCCAACAAGTGACCAGGCTCAACGAAACAATGCCGGACCAGTCAGTGCTTCAGACCATCAGTGCAGTGATGTGTTCGATTGGATGCCGATATCTGAGGGGCGTGCCCTGGATTTGGTTGGTCAGCATCTTCAGAGAGGGGCTGGACATAGGGGGTTTTAAGGACGCTGCAGAGCACGAAATGTCGCTCTGGGCCCTGGGTAAACGGCTCATCCAGTCGCTTCTCGCTATGAACTCTGAACGCTTGTCATTTTGCTTATGTACCCTTCTTTTTCATGTAAATAATCCTGTAAATAAGTTTTCTCAAAGTGCCATTAAACCTGCTTGTACATATTTCACCAACTTCGAAGATTCAATCCTACTTCAACCCCGAGTCTCTGCACGCTACCAAGTGAAGGCCGGGTCGACGTAGCCCCAGCGTCACGACAACTGGTGATCAGCGGTGGGATCTGAATCTACAAGCACAACGACTGGTGTCCAGCGTTGGGATCTGAATCTACAAGCCACAACATCTGATGACTGGAGGTGGGATCTGGATCTACAAGCTACAACATCTGGTGATTCGAGGTGGATCAGAATCTACAAGCCACATCTTGTGATCGGAGGTGGCATCTCAAGCAACAAGCAGGCGCAACAATCGGCCAACAAGAGAGCAGCTCGGAACATCGATCGAATGTGTGGGTGAGTGCTTGGCTTTTCTTCTGATGTGGACCAGGTTCTAGAACAGGGTTAGATTTTAGAACTGGTAAAAAGTGTTGAAACGCCTTTAGGTTTGGTAGTTTGCACTGTTGTTTTGGAAGTAGCCGACACTCGGAGCGATCATGGACCTACAAAAGCTGCAGAAACCGGAACTGTTGCAATTGTGTGAGGAATTGGGAATTGATACAAGAGGTTTGGCACGAAAACCTTTGATTATAAAGGCAATCACAGATTTGGGAGCCGATGATGAGGAGCTCAGTGAAGCATGGAACCTCATCGCCCAAAAAAAGGAGGAGCAGCTCAGACAGCAGAAAGTGCGGGAAAAAGTGGAAAAGAGGCGTGAGCGCGAACGTCAGAGGGAAAAAGAGGAAAGGGAGCGCGAACGTCAGAGGGAAAAAGAGGAAAGGGAGCGTGAACTTGAGAGGGAAAAAGAGGAAAGGGAGCACGAACGTGAGAAGCTTGAAAGAGAAGCAAAAAAGCTGGACCAAGAAATTGAGCTCCGGAAATTAGAACTAGAGTTGAGCAAGAGGTCGGGCGATTGTCCCCAGCTAGCGGTACCTCGTCTCAACAAGGAGGCAGATTTCAAGATGTCAAAGTACATGCAGCCATATGTGATATCAGGGGATATCGGTCTGTATCTGGCTAACTTTGAGCGAACCTGCGAAAAACTGTCCTTCCAGCGAGACACTTGGTCTCAGAGATTATTGACGGTTCTGCCCAGCGAGGCAGCGGAGGTTGTCGCGCGGCTAAGCAAGGAGGACGCGGACAACTACGAGAAGGTCAAAGCTTGCCTTCTGAGAAAGTATAGGCTTAGCGCCGAGGCGTTCAGACAACGTTTTCGGAACGCTACTAAGTCCAGGGACGAGAGTTACCCTGAATTCCTATACAATTTAAGAGTTAATTTGGGCGAGTGGCTAAAGAGCACTGATTCCTACAGTGATAGGGACGCTGTAGTCGAGCGAATTCTTTTGGAGCAGTTTTATAGCTGCCTCCCAGAAAAAGAAAGAAATTGGTTACAGGACCGAGGCGACGTTAAGTCGGCAACTGAAGCTGCCGAACTCATTGAGGAGTATGCTTCGCGCCGACAATTCAGCAACCCAGCAGTGGATAGGCCCCGCAATCCCAAGTTCAGTGTAAATAACCGTCAGAAAAGGCACTTTGCTAGATTTGCAAACGAAGAAAGGAAGGCTTCTTCAGGCAAACGCCCTAGAAAGGACGGCAGTGAGAAAAGTGGGGAAGTGACCAATGCGCTGAACACAAAGAATAAGCTTGAGGCTAGGAAGCCGCTCACATGCTTTAGGTGTAATGAGCAGGGTCACATTGCCGTCAACTGCCGGAAAGAAAAGTTTGCTTTCTCGTATGTCAGTGACTGCGATGAAAATATGCAGCTTTTAGAACCCTACCTGCATGACCTAGTAGTCAACGGGAAGCCTTGCAAGGTACTGCGCGATTCGGCCGCAACGATGGATGTTGTCCATCCGGCGTATGTGTCGCCTACCGACTATACAGGACAGTGTGCGTGGATCCGCCAGGTAGTGGAGGAACAGAGTGTGTGCTTGCCAATCGCGAACGTGGTCATCGAGGGCCCTTTCGGCAAGTTAACAACCGAGGCTGCCGTTTCAGGAAAGCTTCCTAAGTGCTATCCGTATTTGTTCTCCAACAAATCGGACATGCTACTGCGAAAGAGGGGCATCCTTTTCGGAGACAGAGTTGTGCAAGCCTTAACACGTTCAAAGGCGCGAGAACTAGCTACACTGCTCATTCCAGAAAAATCCACAGCGGAGGAAACGGCAGTTAAAACAGTGGTAAATGCGGAAGATAGCAGGTTAGAAAACTTTGAGAGCGAGGCATCTCAGATATGTCAACTTGAAAGTGAGCTTGATGAGACGCGGAATGAGGACGTTCTTGAGAGTAACCTCTTGCCGCCAGTGTCTAGTAATCTCACGAGACTTCTAAGTGGAACCCGAGAGGACTTAGCTATGGAGCAAGCCTATGATCCCAAGAATAAGCTCGAAGTACAGTTGGAAGGACCTGCTAAAGTCGTTGCAGAGCTTTCTGACACTAACTACGCAGTGAAAATCCCCGATAGGCGTAAAGAAGTGCGCATTTATCATTGCAATCTTATGAAGCCTTATGTGCAGAGGGAAGCCGTGGTAAATCTAACGTTAAACCTTCCCGAGGAGATGGGGGACAACTTGATTTGCCTCAGCGGAAAAGGAAGCAACGCTCAGGAGCTTCTCAAAAAGACGGAGCAGAGAGGAGAACTAAAGAAATCCCAGCTGTCCGATCTGGGCGAGATAATAACAGAGTTTGAGGCCTGCTTCGTGGACAGGCCAGGCAGAACTGATTTTACTGAGCACGATATTGAGCTGACTTCAGACGTGCCAGTGCGATCAAGGTGCTACCGATTTTCTCCAAGGCAAAGAGAAATTCTGGATAGGGAAGTAACTCGCATGCTGGAATTGGGAGTAATAAAACCCTCGGAAAGCGATTATGCTTCGCCTATGATCTTAGTAGAAGCTCCAGGTAAAGACCCTAGGCCTGTGGTAGACTACCGAAAGCTAAATTCTCTCACCAGGGATCAAGTGTATCCTATTCCGAATATTGAGGAGAGAGTAGAACAGGTCAGTAGAGCGGCATATGTGACTACGCTGGACCTTACTCGAGGATACTGGCAAGTACCGCTCACTGAACGCGCCAGCAGATACGCGGCTTTCGTCACTCCGACGGGCAGCTACCAGCCAACAATGATGAGTTTCGGGCTCAAAAATGCTCCATTTTGTTTTTCCCGACTCATGGATAGGGTTTTAAAGGGGTATGAAACATTCGCAGTGCCTTATTTAGATGACATTGCGGTTTTTTCCGACTCATGGGCGGACCATATGGTACATCTAAGAGCTGTACTGAGCCTTTTGCGTCAAGCTGGACTAACCGTAAAGGCCGAGAAATGTTGCCTGGCAAGGGCGACCGTGGACTACTTGGGTCACAATGTAGGTCAAGGTTTCAGGAAACCCAGCGAGATTAAGATTTCTGCGGTAGCAGACTACCCGCGGCCGAGCACGAAGACGGAAATTCGAGCATTCCTAGGTCTGACTGGATACTACAATCACTACATCCCTAACTATTCAGCTTTGGCCAGCCCTCTGACCGACGCTCTCCGCAAGACAGAACCGACAAATGTAGTCTGGGACGAACAAAAGGAAGCCTCCTTCGTAAACCTAAAGGCTGTGCTGATTAGCCGTCCGGTATTGCGAGCTCCAGACTATGACCGAGAATTCACGGTCCAGTGTGATGCCAGTGATCGAGGGTTAGGTGCTGTTCTCTGCCAGAGAGATGACGACGGTAATGAGCACCCCGTGCTCTACCTGAGCAGAAAACTGAGTTCTAGAGAGAGAGCTTATTGCGCGTCAGAGAAAGAGTGCGCTTGCATTGTATGGGCCATTCAAAAATTGCAGTGCTATCTTGGAGGGGCCAAATTCACCGTAGAGACGGACCATTGTCCCCTGGCTTGGCTGCAAACTGCGACATCGAAGAACAGTCGCCTTCTTAGGTGGAGCTTGATTTTACAGCAGTACAATTTTGAAATAAGATACAAAAAGGGGAAGTTAAATGGGAATGCGGACGCGCTTAGCCGCTCTTTCTAAGCGGTCCGAGATGTTCCTCACCATGTATCGAAATTGATAATCAAGTTTTTTTTTTTTTTCCGTGCGCTTGTATATGTGTGACTATGTAAAGCAGCACGTTTGGTTTTCTAGGCATACGTGGGTCCTGAACGTCTTGAGAGTGGGCTTTTCTCGAACAACAATGGCAGTTTTCTTTTGACCTGGTCTCTTCAGACGGGAGCCGAGTGCTTGTTTAGACATGTGGTTGAGTTTCAGACAGCTCGAGCAATTTGGCCTACAACAATCAAGACAACGCGACAAGCAACAGCGAGCTTCAAGCGTTCACGTGCAGGCCATTAAGTCGTCTCTTCATGCAGCAGCGGCGACTGCTGCCCTCCGTGACTCTTCTGGCGGGGGAGGAGGCTGTTACGACCAAGCATCCGCATTTGCGCGCTCTATTGTTCGCCTGTGGGCATGGAAAAGTATTGTGAATATGTGGTGATGGTCCAATGGCTCTAAGTGAGCCTGTTTCCAGGAATCCTGTTTTGTAAGCCTGTTTTGCTTTGTGGAGGCCTGCAAATGCCAAATTGACCCTGTCAAGAGAACGTCTGGAAAAACACAAAGAAACGTCCCCCTGCGGGAAATGCAGGAAGTGCTTTCTTTCTTTTGTTCACCCTTCCAGTCGAGAAGCGCTATCGTCCAGTGAGGAATGTCTACTTTCCAAAGGAGACGACAGAGTGACATGTCCGCTGACGTGCAGGACAAGAAAGGAGCATGACGCATACGGCCATTAAGTGATTTCCCGGGAATGCAGGAAAGATTCGCAATTGTCGAAAAGGGACAATGTTGGGAGCCCTATGCGGCGCGCACGTGTACTTGGGTTTCTGAGAAGTAAATCCACTTGCCGGAACCAGCTGCCTATCGATTCTTGGCTGAAGAATAGAAATGTACCTCCTCGCCGTTCCCAAGCTTTTCCCGCCAACAAGTGACCAGGCTCAACGAAACAATGCCGGACCAGTCAGTGCTTCAGACCATCAGTGCAGTGATGTGTTCGATTGGATGCCGATATCTGAGGGGCGTGCCCTGGATTTGGTTGGTCAGCATCTTCAGAGAGGGGCTGGACATAGGGGGTTTTAAGGACGCTGCAGAGCACGAAATGTCGCTCTGGGCCCTGGGTAAACGGCTCATCCAGTCGCTTCTCGCTATGAACTCTGAACGCTTGTCATTTTGCTTATGTACCCTTCTTTTTCATGTAAATAATCCTGTAAATAAGTTTTCTCAAAGTGCCATTAAACCTGCTTGTACATATTTCACCAACTTCGAAGATTCAATCCTACTTCAACCCCGAGTCTCTGCACGCTACCAAGTGAAGGCCGGGTCGACGTAGCCCCAGCGTCACGACAGCTCCCATGGCTTTGTGAAAATTACATAAGCATATTGCTATGTGCAAGCCAGGCACAATTTGGTAAGCTCAAGATCTATTGTGCATAACGTATCTGAAATGGTAGGAACAAAGTACCTTGAAAAGTGTTCAGTAACCATTTATTTCAAATATCATCACAAAAATGCAAAGCAATAAAAGCAATTGGTCAAGTACACAATGTGCCTAGCCAAAAAAACATACCTCTTTAGCCTTCTGTTTCAGCTTCAGCTGCTCTGGATCCTCCATTTTCGATCGACTCTGCAAAAAGAGAAAAGACAGAAAAAGCTGGTCACTTCTTAGGATCCCTCTGATACAAAAATGACACAAAACAGCTCTCCCCAAAGTTAAACAAGAGGCAAAAATTGTTGCAATGGCTACACACTACTCAGAGGAACAGATGCATTCCTTAGTGTGTGTGTTGCGCATGCATGGTGTGCCTCAACGTACACCGGCACTGTCTGCAAAGAGATTTCGCTGTGGCTTCACACAGATCAAGTTAGGCCTACTGACACCAAGCAGAAGATATGTGAGCCATCCGCTACTGCCTGGCGAGCTACCAGCACAGGTCCACTCTATTGTCTTTTGCGCTGCAGACTGACATTGTGATAACCTTTTCTTTTTTTCTTCTCTGGCACAGATGCCTGACAAAGGCACTGCTGCATAAAGAGTAGAGTGACAGTGTTTCCGGGCACTCCACCCGGAAACACTGTCCCAGAAACACTGTCACTCTACTCTGACAGAATGGCACATCACTGGTATGTTCATGCCACACATCATAACCACTTTCCAAGCATTGCAGCAAATGAATATTTCTGCCAAATGGCCACAAGCATGGACTCTGAGGTGCCTGTGGCCCCTATTTAAGCACATAGTGATGTGAGCAAATGCTTGCCTTGCAGACGCTGCAATGCCTGAAAGCAATTTCGAAAGTCACCCGAGTATAAACTCCTCGTAAGAAAAATAAAAAGTGTTTTTATGCACAAAAGGTGCATTCATTGAAATTTTTTTTGGTTCCCATGAATCTTGCTGAGTTCGCATGCACTATTACCAAATTCAATTAATACAATGCACTGCATGGAAAATCCGTAACATGACTATGCTGACTTTAGCAATGTAGCACTGATATCAGCAATGCTAAAGGAGATAGTTTGCAGTGTTTGCAACCAAGAAGACAAAATAAAAATGGCCCCCAGCTTATATGGCTAAGCTAAATGTGACTTGGGTGTGATAACTCATTTTGACATTGGTTAGCTTTGCCTGTCTTAGTTTAGCTTTATCTTTAGCATTGCTGTTCAGCTCACTGAACTATGCTATGTTAGCTAGCTACGAATTCCAGCTTCAGAATTCATAGAAGAACCAGCCTCGTCCATGATTTAACAGTTGTTGCAGAGCCCTTCAGCGAATGTTGAGCGTGACCAGATATATAACAAATGCAGCTGGCGCAACATCAACTTACTGCCGCTAGCTGCAGCTGATGTGACCCACTTTCCTTCCATTGGCTGCAAATGGTGCAAAGCAGGAGCAGCCCAAACATTTTAATTTTTGGCTCACTATCTCACACATTCTCATTAATATACAGTCATAAGTTACCACATTATGTACAAGACCATCTGGCATAAACACCCACTTTAACCACGCTGTACAAACGTGCCTGCGTGGCCTAGCAGTAGCGTCAGACTCCGGATCTAAGGGCCCTGGATTCGATTGCTATCTCCTGCCAACATGGTTACGTCATATGCTCTCCTGATGTAACACAACATGACAATAGGTCAAGCAGGAGTATTAATGTTAGCAACACCTCTAATAGGTGATTTGGTAACCATACTTGAAATTCTCAGCTAGTGTTTGCAATTTATTTTTGCTCTACACTAATTTGTTTCTACACCTAACCTACTAGCTTTAAATTGCTACTACATAGCAAGACAATGTGTAATTCTAGACATTTCCGTGAATACATTAGCACGACTGACTGTAGTTAATTAGAGCTTGAGGAGGCCAAAAATTTTTATATCATGGAGTTAAAACTAAGGAAAGCCTTTTAATGCTCCTGACATTAACAGGTGCAAGGGGGTTGCTTATAATAAGCTAAAATTTCAAAATGAAGAAATTTCAAATTAGCAATTTCACTGCAAGTAGGTCAATGGCCAAAACAAGCCTTGAAAACCTAGTACTTACCTTGGCAGCCCTAAGCAAAATCTCTCGTTCCTGTTCTTCATGCCTTTTCTTCTCTAACCTGTCCAGTTCTTCCAAAAATTTGAGCTGTGATTTTACATCCTGAGTCACCTCATACCGGGGGTCAGTCTGAAAAATGATCGAAAACTTGAGTTACACTGGGCAGCAATAAATTAAAAAAAAAAGAAAAACAACAACATCACAATCTAAACTTGTATTAATTCCTCAGCTAGAATGAACAACATTAGGGTTTTTCTCAAATGTTTAGGCAATGACTAAAACTACATTATCCAGCAGTCAGCCATCCCCATTCATCAAACAAGCATCTTCTAAAAAGTGAAGAAAAAATTGTCTGTAGATGCAGAAATATGTGACATTTCAGACACCTTTCCGACTGTACAGTCTTTACCTTGATGTTCTCAAGACGGTGCTCAGCCACAACACCCAACTTTTGCACAAGCGTTTTTAACCGCTCCTGTGTTGCGTGCGAAATGAGGGCGACAACATCAGAGGGGATTTCTTCAATGCCGTACTTCACAGCTGCAAGGTGAACAATGAGAATTAGTGTCAAGGCTGTGCACAAACCTATAATGACTCTCTGCTCAAAACACCCATACCTATGCTTGTGATCCTCCTTTGCAAAGCGTTCGTGAAGAGGAAGTTTTCATCTTTGCAAGACCTTATCTGTGTTCCAACAATCTCTGCATTAGATGCAAGAATTCTCTGGCTCTCTTCCACAAGGTTGACACCGCCCATAGCTGCCACATCATTGATGTCGTCATCATCCCTGCAAAGAAAACCTCAGCTCTCTCAGGATTTCTTGGTGGCACACAAAACTAAAGCTGTCGACTTAGGTTCACATGGCACTACTGTTTCTGAGAGCACTTTTTCACCCTGTGGCAAAAAAAAAGAAAAGCAACACAGCAAACTTAATAAATAAGACATTTCAGGAATTCACACCCCTTCACATGGTAATAGCAAATGAATCAGTTGAAGCAAATACCACACAGTGTGTTCACAAGCTGAAATAAGCACCAGCCAAAAATGACAGATGCTCTACAGTTGGTGACACTAATATTAATTACATGCATTTGGCACCTCAAATGGCCTTTTGCTAGCCTACCTGTTGGCAACCATGCAGACATATGACATCTCTTGTCACGAAACTACCAGTTGCCGCCACAGGACACTTCCTGACTACCTGGTGCCATGCAATCTCGCCGTCCATCATGTGCACACCGAGATCACCCACACCTTACTTACATCAAACGTTTTGTTTGGCTTGTCGCAAGGCAAGTTTTTGACGCCTCAGAAGCATGTGAACGTCAAAGCTATAGAAGGCAGAAAGAAGTCAGGTATCGCGGAATCGTGAAGCTTCTGCACAGCAAAAGTGGAGCAGAGCAAAATATGTAACATTTTTCATTAACTTCTGGTTCCGGAATGTAATGCGGCAGCGAAATTCTTACGATAACTTCGTCCCTAGGCAAAAATCACTTCTATTGAATGTTTCTCACCTCCTGACATTTTATGCACAACCAGACCTAGATATATTTAAATGCTGTTTGTACCGAACAGTCAGAACAAGCTTGAAAACTGAATGAAAGTACAACATCACTACTTACTTTTATCCAACTGCTATTTAGGGGATTACATATATTGCTGATTACAAGCCGACCTTCTTTTTTTCTCAAAAAATGGCCTTCCGAAGTTTACAGGCAGACTTATAATTGGAGTTGACCTAAGCGCGGAGTTGTAAATTCGTCCTATATCGGGGTCAAAAACAGTAGTTATGGCCGAGCTGTGGGTAATACTATCCCGTGCAAGTGGCACAATGGGTAAATGACATTTGGTACGGACTGCCGAATGACATGGTCTCTGGGGTATTCTTCACACATGACATCTCATCACCACTTCCGACAGCCAGCAGCAGCAGTGGTTCAGATGACCGTGACTGCGTCCTCGTGAACAATGATGAATTGTGAGAGTTTCGTGCACGAATAAACGTCTTTGAATGATTTGGTCTTCTGAAGAGCTTACTGGCCAGCTATGGCTGCGGCATGATTTAGTGTCAACCTATATTAGATGTCAAACTTTTTTTTCCTGAGAAGGTTTCGCAGGTTGGGGAGGTCAACTTATAATCAGCAATATATACGGTATTAATGCGAAAGCATTTTCTGTCTTATGAGTGGCATCACCAGTGTGTGTCAGCAGAGCCTCAACTGGGTTTCGAATCCGTACCAGAACAAACAGATCAGCTTCCCTTGATCACACACGAGAGCACTGTATTATTATCGCAGCTGTTCACGCCTCATTTGAAGCTGCACACTGTCTCGCTGTATGCAGTGAACACCATCATCTCCATGAACTTCAACCTGCACCACTCCTTCATTATACCTAGGTAAATAAGCCATTCGCATGCAAGATATGAAAACTATAAAGTGCAAATTTTTGCACCACCACCATCAGCCTGCTGTGTACGGCGGCGACGCCTTCCATCTGTTCCAAGAGAAGACTGCTTGGCACTGGCAGTCCAACATATCCATTTCATGGCGAACTGTGAGTGTAGAAATACCTACCTGTGTTTCTTTTTTAATGTTTAGGAGTTCGATATAGACAATAATTTGTGATATCCATGTTTGTTGTACCAAGGTTTGAATGTACAGTGGAACCCCGATTACAATTCCCCCGCTCATGTGACAACCCCCATTTTATGATGAATCGCCATGGGCCCAGCAAATCACCCATAGAGATAATACATTAAAAACCTTGTATAGTCAAGGTTTTTAATGCATTATTTCTATGGGTGATTTGCTGGGCCCATCTAAAATTGTAAAATTGTGCCCATCTTGCTTCAAATGCAACCCATGGGAACTGTATGGAATGAAAGATGATGGTCCAGCATTTGACTGGTGACATCACTTCACCCTAAGGTGCTCCGCATTGCAATTAAGACAAGTGCATACAGTGATGTGATCTAGCATATGATGGCCTGTAGCGACAGTTCTGCCAATTGCTCTGACTCCGTGCATGCGACCCACGGCCCTTGGCGCGTGGCGGGTCTCTACACCTAGGCCACTTTTAAGCACGTGTAAAGTCGCGTTCAACTCTCGCATCCATACATCACAACTGAAAAAACCATAGTACGAGTTATACGGATCTTGGTTGGCAGTGTAATGTCTCTGCGCTTTACTAGGCCATAAAGGCTAGCCATGGCTCTCTTTCCCAGAAGCAGGCGTCTCCTAATTTCATGGCTGCAGTCTATTTCCGGGGTAATCTTTGAGCCCAAGAAGAGAAAATCTGTCACAGCTACCACTTCTTGTCCCTTGATGCTCCAGGATTTGATAGGGCAAGACGCCATGATCTTTGTCTTTTTAATGTTCAGTTTAAGCCCAAACTTCTCACTCTCTTCTTGTACGCGCATCAGAAGTCTCTTGAGTTTCACTTCACTTTCCGCCATTAAAGTGGTATCATCCGCATATCTAAGGTTGTTGATACATTTCCCAGTAATCTTCACTCCAGCTGAAGACTCGTCCAGACCAGCCTTCCTCATGATGCACTCAGCGTATAGGTTAAATAGGCAGGGCGACAGTATGCAGCCTTGTCTGATGTATGGATGTGAGAGTTGGACTGTGAAGAAGGCTGACCGCCAAAGAATTGACGCGTTTGAATTGTGGTGCTGGCGGAGACTCTTGAGAGTTCCTTGGACGGCCAGAAGATCAAATCAGTCAATATTGTCGACCATAAACCCTGACTGCTCATTCACAAATTCTCAAGTCAAATTCTAAAGTTAAAGCTCAGCTACTTTAGTCATCTGATGCGAAGAGAGGAGTCGCTGGAGAAAGATTTGATGTTGGGAAAGGTTGAGGGTCACCGGAGAAAGGGTAGGCAGCGAACGCGATGGTTAGATGGCATCCTCGAGACGCTGCAGATGAAGTTATGTGATGTTAGGAAGATAGTGAGAGACCGGAAAGCGTGGCATGATATGGTCCATAGGGTCACGAAGAGTCGGACACAACTGAACAACTGAACTGAACTGAACTGAAAGCCGCGTTCAGACTGTGTGCAACGTACGTATTGTTCGTAAGGATCATAAGCGTAAGTGCAAAAAACGTAATGTGTCTGTTCAGACAGTTGTCGCATTGAGTGTAAGATGCGCAACATACTCAGCCAGCGTGGGCGTAAATGTTGGAGGACCCGCGACTTTTAAGACTAGCACAGATATGTCTGTCACTGCACGACCAATGCGCACAGCCGTTTCTTTTCCCTTTCCGGTGATGGGGCTTCCGGTCCTCACAGAGAGAAGTGAAAAACGATGCCTGACAGAAGCTGGTGTGCAAGACCACTGTCAGACTATGCGGACAGGCATGCGCTATTGAAGATTTGACAAACCCAAAATCTTCTATTCGTCCATCTGTGTAGGTTGAGTGCACACACAATGCTAAGCTCATTTTGAGCTTGAAGAGCTCCGACCTCCACTATCAGCTGCTTGCTAACCAGCGCCATGCTGAGAAATGCGAGACTCAGTTGGCCCAGAGCGGTGACTGGCTAGTCGTTAAGAATGTACTATCTTACCGAACGACCCAGTGTGAACATGCGTGGCCGCAAGCTACGTAAACGGGAGTTCCAGCAGCTATGCGCACTAACATAAGGCACTTACAACAGATATGACTGTAGTCTGAACACAGCTTAAGCATTATATAGAAATCAAGTTTTACGTTCACAGCAGAATGAAGTTATTGTGTCGGCGGTAACAAGATTAGATGTGTCTGTGTTCAGTGATGGCTAGTTTGAAAGAGCCTTCCGCTGCTGCGTTACGTTACGGCTGTCACCTGAAGCGCCGCGCATCGCTGCAAGCATGCTGCCAGCATGGGTGCACTGGACCGCCAGTGTGGGTGCACTCGATTCCACTGCAAGCAAACAATAAGATTGATTTCGTTTTGCTTTTCCTCAGAATGATGAGACTGCTAAATACAGACTTTAGTGCCGCAGGGTGAGTGCGGTTCTGAATGAAGTCTGAGAAGAAACACGTCGCTCGTATGCCGTACTGCCCGTACTATGCATCGTAAAGCATCTTTGAATAGCCAAAGCAGGCATATTTATGGCACTTTGCCCAGCCTATTGTATTAAGGTGCTAGTGACACCTACTCAACGTGCAATGACGGGAATGCACACAAGCCCCGTTAAATGTGGTCTTTTCTGGCTGTGCAGTCTAGGCTCTACCAAATTTGCTCGCGCAATTTAGCTGCCCGTAACACTTTTCACGGGCTTCTACTCTTTTCTACCTGCATTATTTTACGGTCCCTTTTCTGCTAAGCCACCAGAATGCAAGCGAATGCATGCAAGGCAGGCTTGGGATGATCGGCGCAGCGATGTCATCATGTGTGGCTGTAAAAGTTGTCAGCTGGCAGTAGACACCACCATGCTAGTTACGACGTTTATTACTTTGTAAAGTGATGCTGTTAAGAGTTCAAACAGCATGCTGTTCCAATACTTCTCATAAAACGTTCACCCAGCTTGCTTGCGCTGGCTGGCGGTTGCTTTACAAGATGGACAGATATGGCAGCAAACTCGCGGTAAGCAACGATTGACGTGTTCACAAGAATCCAAAACTACTGATCAGAGTCAGGTTTGCCAGTCAGGTCTCGAGCAAGGGCTCGTTAATATCGCCTTTTATCTCCATTTACTTTAGACTTATAGCTTTGCGCATTATTGCTCTGAGCTGTGCATATGGCCTCATTTTACAAAAAGGGTGAGGTGGCGGAGAGGGAGGTATGCGTCGCTGACAATTTTGGAGCAAACTTCTTTTTTTTTCTGCTAATGACCAGTATGAGTTTGGGGATCAACAGTTACATGGAAATGTATGCGGCATACATTGCGTGTTTTTACACTTTTATAGAGCTCCGAGAGAAAGCTTGCAAAATCGCATAATTTGCGCACCCTCATTTGGTAGCATTAATCTGAAGAAAGTATAAGCGTGCAAAATGCACGAGTAAATGCATTAATTTTCACAGAACGAAAATAGGGGCGCTTTCATAACATACATGCGAGGAAAGAATCAAAATTTTGGCAACAAGAGTAGCGGGTACGCTTATAACGCGAGTGTATCAGTTTTGCGAGATTTCCGATTACCATATTTTCTGGCGTATAAGATGCGGTTCTTTTACGAAATTTTCGGTAGTGCGTCCTATACATCAGTGCACGTTATGTGTGTTTTTTTTTTTTCCGTTTTGAGCAATGTTCATAGGCGAACTTTATCGTGAAACGGTAACAGTAGCGACGCCTGTGATCACAATGCTTATAGTCGTTATAGTGTTCTAGAATTGTACAGCTGTCTCACTGGCAGAATGCCAAAAGATGGCGGCGTCCATGCTCCAAGCCCTTTCCACGCTGCCAAGACAAGCCAGATCGAGCCGACTGTTTTTTCCAGTTACGATTTACAACATTGTTTGGGGGCTATTGCATGTGTGTTTTCTCCTTCCTGCATGTGCTTTGCCCCATGCGCCAGAGTACCCGCATGCAGCGATGATCAGCGCTGTAATTATGAGCCCAAAGAGGATGCCTGAGCGCTGTCATGAGAAATTGGTGACCGTGTACCAAGATGGAGCTTTTCAAGGCTTTGAGTAATAATAAAGTGTTCCTGCTCTCACAGAGAAAGAGTTTTTTTGTGCATAAGCATTGCCTCATTTTTTTTCCCTATCATTCGCATGCACATGTAACAAATTTTCATTCAGGCAACATAGCACGCAATGATCAAG
Source organism: Amblyomma maculatum (assembly GCF_055883805.1). Lineage (NCBI taxonomy): Eukaryota > Metazoa > Arthropoda > Arachnida > Ixodida > Ixodidae > Amblyomma > Amblyomma maculatum. The sequence continues at coordinate 200,382,538 of NC_139344.1, read as the reverse complement.
CAAGCATATATAGTCAAGTCCTATTCCTCTAATCTGAATAAATTGAGGTGCGTCTTATACAAGGGTGCACCTTATATGCAAACTTCTGTTTCAAGCCTCTAAACATGAGGGGTGTATCTTATACAAAGGTGCATCTTATAAACTCGAAAATATGGTATACATGTCCAAATTATGAAGTCGAAACTGGATATATCGAACTGGACAGGGGAAGGCGAAATAGTTCGATATACAGAAATTGGCTTCTGACACCCCTTACGATTGAAAAAAAATGATACTGTATTTGTCACGGAATCAACCCAATCGAATAATGAACCCACCATCGACCTTTTGCTGCCAAGAATGTGAAAAAAAAAATCATGAGGGACTTTAGCTATTAAAGTAGTGAAAGACAAAAGCCTGAGTGCCGCATTCTGCTATGCAGCTGGCACTAATTAGTAATTAATGAATAATTAAATTAGCTGTTAGTCAATAATTAATTGATTGGTCCTTAAGTTTTAATGACTAAATTAGATATTAATTAACTGCTTGTCTTTAATTCATTAATTTGTCGTTAACTTGTAATTCATCATTGATTGGCGTATACCCATATAAGGCACGAATTCACACATGCTGTAGTGGTGCTCTGTGATTGGTCGGGACCTCTATGACGTCGTCCATCCTCAGCCAATCAGAGCCGCCGCAAAAGCGGGACACATTTTGTCCACGACAGCATGAGCCATTAAAGGCTTTCACTTTAAAAAAGCTTTAGTCGGTGGCGCGTAACTCCATTTTGCTCCACCGCAAGCCACAGCTTTTATTGGCAACACACTAAGCTGCTGCGCAGGCGCCATGACGTGTTTATTATTTTATTATACTTTTGGCGTTAGCTCCTGCAGTGGCGGGGAGTGAACTTGGCAGACAGCAGCAAATGCTGTTTGAAGCAAACGCTGCTAAAAGCCGGCGTCGTGATTCCAGCTGATCGTGTGCTTTCGACGTACAGCTCTTCTCCAATGGCTGTTCTACCCATTTTCTTTCTTGCTCTAACGCTCGTCTTAAAGAAAAAAAAGAGACTATAGTTAAGTAGTGCGCATTGAACTAATTGATTCATGGATGCAAGGATGGATGACGTAATGAACTCTCTCCCTCAAACTGATGTAAATGTAAAATAAAAAAAGAAATGTGGGTTCATTATGCGAGTACATATATCGGCCGCTTACCATTCGGAGCGTTCAAGGAAAGTCTGTATACACAATGTGAAGACCTATCTCATAAATTTCACAAAAAAAAAATCACTAAACTTCATCACATTCTTCCTCTGGGCAATGAAGCTGAAAACGCTGATCTGGATCCTGTCCAGATTGTCCAGGTGCAAAAGGCCCGTGCCCTCACATCACCGCAACAACGTCGAATCAAACTGAACGCCAGCTCTGCAGTTGTGTATGGGTGCATTTCATAGCAATCACAGTGGTGGTCATCATCACTTGAATCGCTGTCCTCGTGAGTGCCTGCAACTCCCGCCACAATGCCATTGTCAACGTCGCTGTAGACGTTGACAAAATCGTCAACTGCGATTTCGGGCGGGACGGCAACCGGAAAACGTAAGAGGTCGCAGAATGCCGGCAGAGGCTTCTGGAACTTCTGGACATTCACCTGCAGCCACTGCAAGACCTGCCTTGCGAAAACAACTGACCACTGTGTTCCGTTTTACGGAGTTCCAGGCGCCAGTGATCCCTTTAATGGCCCCCAGCAAGTCAATCTTCAGATCGACTCCCATTCTAAGATTAATTAGGAGCCACTGAACAAGTCTCCTTTTGTAGCTTTATAATGTCAAGTGGCTGCAACCTCGCTGTCATGTTAGATGGAAGAAATTTCAATTCTATATGCTGCAACCCGCACGTGGTGTGATGGGCCGAGCAGTTGTCGACGAGAAGACAAACTCGGCAGCCTGACTCACTTAACTCCGCGTCCCATGCCTGAAGCCATTCAGAAAAAGTTGACACGTCATCCATGCTTTCCTGTTAAAGCCATAGCGTACTGGAAGCTGCTTGCAGTTTTTGAAACACCAAGGTGACATGCTTTTCCCAATCCCAAATGGCTTTAACTTGCAAAATCCATCCATATTTGCCACAAGTAAAACAGTGATGCGACTTTGCTCATCTTCCCTCTGTGACATGTGCTCCCTCCGAGGCCAAGCGTCTTGCTTGGCAACATCTGCCAGAAAAGGCCAGTCTCATTCGTATTAGAGATTTTTGCAGGAGAAAACTCCACAGCGATCTTTGGCCACTCCTCGGAAAGTTACTGTTGCATTTCCTGGCTGCTGACGCTTTCACTTTTGCCTGAAATCACTTATTCCACGATGCTATGGCGGCTTTTAAACCTGTGCAGCCACCCAGTTCAGCCATAACCGTTTTCCTCGCTGAGAACAGCTGCGAATCATTTTGCCTTTTCCATTAACATGGGCCCATCTACAGGGATGTTTTTAGCGTGGACCTCCTCAAACTATGAATGAAAGGCCTTCTCAACTTTCTCAAAAGCTGCAGGGAGCGCACGACATGCTCTGCAGCGACTTTGCTCCCCTGCTTTGAGCTTGATGTCTTTTTTGTTTCTGAGCAGCGTACTTAAAGTGCTCCTTGCAATACCAAATGTATCTGCCACCGATGGCTTCCCACCCTCTTCAACGCTCCGTATAGCCGCCAACTTGGTTGCAAAATCCAAATTCTTCCGCATCTTAATGTCCGCACCTGCCATAGCTTACGCAATGCCGCACATTACCCGTCGCACACAAAGGGTTCACCATGCGCACTGGAGAAAGCGTCCGACACGGTCAGCACGGTAGGGCAGTGGTCTGACGTTCTGTCTGCCACGCGCTGAGCTGGCCTGTCGGCACATGCGTAGTGCGTGCTGTGCTGCTGGGAGAGAAGCTCGGCAGAATTTTCCCTTCCACCACGTTTTCACACACCCATAAAAGAAGGAAAGAATAGGTACACCCTTGCGCTTCGCTCTATCCCGTTGTTTCGCCTCTCCCCATCGCCACAGCTGCATTGGCTGCGTCTGCTCCGTAACGACCGTCGTCAAAACAGTTCCCTCTCGTTCCTTCACGCACATGGCTTGCAAGCGTCACGTGCTTCCGCGCTGCAAACAATTCCCGCAGATGTGCACGCCTCTGGGGAAAGGGTGTGGCGCTGCTCTAGACCGGCCATCGCCGAATCGGTTCTCTCTCGTTCCGCACGTGGCGTGAAAAGCGTCATGCAGCAAACGGCCCAGGTTTATAGAAGGCGCACCCTCCAGTGCGTGGTGAGGAGTTCAATATATCAAATGACCAGTGAATTGGAGTTCGATATGCGACACAGTTTTTCTATACTTTTACATGGAATTTTCAAGGGAATATTCCGTGAGTTCAATACAACCAAAATTCGAATTATCTATGTTCGACTTTACGGCGGTTCCACGTAGTTCCCTGAAAGTCATACAATCAAGGTTCTACTGCATGTGCGCATGACCAGCGATGTGCTAGTAGTAGGTGCCCAAAAGTGGCGCACAGCTAAGTTCAGGCAACTGGCAAATGTGCAGCAAATGTGCAGCCAACAACTACCGTTGCAGTACTGCCGATGAAGCTGAGAAACTGAAGTGACGCTGCAGCCAAGCTATTTTTTGGTGAGTGTAGCCCTCCGGAGGCATCGCCACCACACTTGCTGTTACAAGCACTTTAAGTGTGCACGTTACAATGCATCTGGGTTTTTTCAAGATCACTTGCCCTGACAGTGATGCCTTGACTCTGCCCCTTCTGAAAACTCCAAGTCAAACTCTGTAAGTGCACTTTCCTGCACACGAATCATTAGCTGGTACTGTAGAACCCCCACTATAGTAAACTCGGATATAGTGAAATCTCGGATGCAATAAAGTGAAACTGAAGTCCTAGTTCAACTTCTATAGATGACTGTACAGTTTTTCCCCTTTATAGTAAAGACATTTTTGGTAAAAATCGGTTATAGTAAAGTGCATCTGGCCGCGGCGATGACTTCCCACGAAATTATGTTGCGTGTGTGCATTATCTAGAATCATGAGAAATGTTTTTTCTGACAAAAAAAAAAAAAAAATACAGAGCGAGCATTTTATTTTTTAATGCCTTTACCACCAGACTTAGCAGCACTCATGAGAAGCTAACTTTACGTAAACCTTGGAGCCATGAGAGAAAGCATGCAGTGCGTAAGAAAAAAAAATAGTGCAGCAAGAAATAGGGAAGGGAAGAAATGGCCAAACATTTGCAGCATGATGCAGCATGAAGCAGCGGTAGCAAGAACTGGAGGCGCAGCATGTGCCGTTTTGCAGCACTTGCCTGCATTGTGCATTTCTCATCTATTGCCTCTCAAATGACAGAAACAGCAAAAGATGACGCCGTGTTCATGCAAGGCTTTGGTTTTCACATAAAATCAAACTGAGTGGTATTCGTAGCTACGTTGCCTTCATGCTTAAGAGGTACCGTCTTTGCCAAAAGTAGCCAGGCTGCATGTTTTGCTTCTCACTTGTATTACAAAGCCAATAAGGATTCCCACTTTATCACAACTAGTTAAGAATTGAGGAGGTGTGCTCAACTCTGCATCGCAGAGATTTAGAGCTTCAGAAGTGGTATGAATGTGCTACCACATGGCTGCGAAGCAGATCCTGCAGCCTGGTTACTTTTGGCAAAGACGGTACATCTACAAGATGTAAACAAAAAAATCTTATAAGTGAAAAAAGAAAATGGCCCGAAGAGAGATAAGAAAGATTAAAAGGTGTTTTGAAGTAATTTTTCATTAAGCAACAAGACGTATTTATTAAGTAGCCATTTAATTGCCAGACAGCATCTTTAGGAACATGTCATAACTAGTAACTGATATAGTAAAGACACCCAGATATAGTAAAGGTTTTTGTGGGGGTCTACTGTAGCTGATAGATGATAGAGCTCCCAAGGGAAAAGTTGCAAACACGAAGCAACAAATGCCATAGGTCTGGGTGTCAAGTTTGTAATAAATTATGGAAGTGCAAAAAAAAAAAAGAAAAAGAAACATGCTTTCGCATTGTGATTGTCTGGAGAGGGTAGTTGGCCATCTTGTAAATGCATGTGATACACGGGAAAGCGCAATTGCGAAAATGTGCATAAGGTCCAAACCTAGTAGTGTCCCAATGTGCGTGACAAATGACGAAGAAGAAAGCTGAGAGGATGCCTTTGAGCTTTATTCTAGACATTTTAACTCGAACTCCCAATAATTTGCGTAGATACTGTAGCTTTGGCAAGGGTGGATTTATGAAAGTTGGCATGGCATTCGATTTCTGCTGAATATTTGGAAATTTTCTAATACCCAAATATCAACTTCTGCAATCAAATATGAAATCAATAACAAGTGTATTCGATTGACATTTGAAATTGGCAAATAACTTGAGTCTCTTCGTCATGTGTCACAGCACACAAGCACCCACTGCTTCCATGCAGCGGTGGCAGCTGCACTATTTTGGCACCTGCCGCTGAAGAGGTGCACAGTTTTCCTGAACTTTTCATGAACTCGACCTGCATGATGTCTGCATTTTTCTAAATGAATGGCGAAGTGCAGCACCACAAGAACCAGTCCATGTAGTGAGCGCAAGTGAATCCAGAAACAGAACACCGAAGAAAACATGCTTGGCCACTGTAAATATGGCTGCTTCTTTACAGTTATTTCAGAAAGCATATATAAAATGCCAATAAGAATTTTCTTCTTTGAAACACTGCCTAAATGTACAAAGTTTAACTGGTTAAATATAGCAGAGGCATACACGTACCTGAGTGAAGAATATGTGCGCTTCTCTTTGAGCGCAGTGACGGGCGTCCTAGTTGCCACGGGTGTGGCCACTTTCGTTTGCAATGCTCCAACCGTGGCTGGTGACAAGGCTGCCGTCAAGTTGCTTGTCTTAGCCACCAAGAGGCTCTTTGTACCAGGAGGCACTACAGTTGTGGCTGGCCGAGGCTACACAACACAAAACAAAGGCCATTCACAGGTGAGCAATTGATTTGCTGGGAAAGAAGTGTTGCAGCACAAAAAAGGAACCACTTTCACTTACCGCAGAACTCATGAAATAAGTGCTAACTCACAGTTTCACTACACTTTAGCTAATAGCTAACACTGTTTACCAAGGTGCTTTTTAATGTCTGTTTAACTTTCTACACTGTATTCCAATTCTGAACATCCATGCCGTGTTTCTTTTTCAGTATCACTACTCCTCAGTGGTGCCTTCAGCACTATGGGGTAAAATACATGAAATTAATGAAATGCCATCAGTGCACCCTTGTACAAATTCCAGCCTTTTGTGTCTGCACCTTGTGTGAAAGCTGAAATCAAGAAACACAGAGATCCAAAGCCAATAACGCTACAAAACAAGGTCATTGAAGCAAAGCAAGAACTAATCAGTTCAGTACAAACCAATCAGAAATGCAGGCTAGAGCCTTCAGTTTTCATCAATGGAATGAATGCTTCGAAGGCCTTTCATTTGTTTCATAAAAAGTTTGAACTAGTACAAGCTGCTGTTATATTACCAGTTTTCAAAATGAGATCTGAAGTTTATAGGTTTGCATTTCCCCTGCCTATTTGCCTTTTTAATGGTGTGGCTGCACCATAGTACTTCATTTCACTAAAAAGGTACTGCAATGCAACTTTCTAAGCTAAAATGAAAGCTAGGAGCATAACGATGAGTTGATCAGGCATGCACTAGAAAATCAATGCAGCTGACAACAGTTCTATTTTACCTAAGCATGTCTTCTTTACTGAGTGAGTGATTGTAGCAGTCCTCAAACATTTGGCTTACCAATTTAGAGACTTTTTAATTGTCAAAATTACATAAACACCTGGATTTTGTGTTGTGACACTGGCTAGTACCAGGACCTCAACAAGTAAAAAAAAAAAAAAAAATCAGTAAGAACTAAAGGGCATTTTTGAAGTTATATGGTAGTTCTTTGAAATCTTCATTCTAAATCATCATTATCAGCCTGCAGGGCGAAGGCCTCTGGCATATTCCTCCTATGAACCTGATCCTGTGCTAGCTGCATCCACTTGACCTCTGCAAACTCATCCGCCTACCTAACTTTTTACTGCCCCCTGCTACGTTTTCCTTCCCTTGGAATCCAGTTTGTTACCTTTATTGGCCATCGTTTAGCCTCTCTTCACACTACATGCCCTGACCATGCCTATTTTTTCTTCTTGATTTCCACTAGACTGTCATTAACTCGAGTTATTTCTCTGACAGTCTGCAAGTTTCCTATCTCTTAGCGCTACACCTACCATTTTCCGTTCCATAGCGCTCTGTGTTGTCCTCAACTTACGTAGAACCCTTTTCGTTAGCCTCCTATGTTTCAGCCTCATAGGTGAGTAAGGTTAATATGAAACCGTTATGTACCTTTCCTCCTCAGCGATAACGATAAGCTGCCAGTCATGATTTGTGAGCGCATGCCAAATGCACTCCACCCCAACCTACACTCAGCCATAAAAAATTCCAGCATGGATAACAGCCTACCGTGACCATCCGCTGGTGTTGAGCAAGAACATTCTGGATGCCTGCAGTGCTAGCCAGCTGCGCTGCCAGGCCGCCCGTTGTTGGTGCCATCACTCGTACTTGCGTAGTTCCATGAGGCACTGTTGGCCGTGCCACCCCAGCCACTTGCTGTGTGCCAAAATAAATCAACTTGTTTCACACTAGCACAGGCAATTTCGCAAAAGGACATTGACACTACAATGCCACATACCTGGATATTGGGGATAATAGCAGGTGTAGATGGCAATGTCACTGCACCTTGTGGTGGTGGCCGCACTCCTTCAATGGTTAGCTCTTTCGTCATAAGAGAGTGCCGCAAATATGGAAGGCTTTTCTGAAATTAGCAGCAAAGATTTCACATCAATGCTAAATTTCATTTCCAAACACAATGGGAACATCATAAATCTGCAAACATTCAAGTATCCCCTAGGACCTGAGGCAATACTCTTTGGGCAACATGATTTACTTGGTTTGGTTTGTGGGGTTTAACGTCCCAAAGCAACTCAGGCTATGAGAGATGCTTTAGTGGAGCATTCCGAAAATATCGACCCCCTGGGGTTCTTTAACGTGCACTGGCATCGCACAGCACATGGACCCTTTGCTTTTCGCCTCCATCGAAAAGCGGCCAACGGGGCCGGAATTCAATCCCGCGTCTTTGAATATGATTTACTTTTGAACTGTACGATGCAGTACTTACAGCACCCAAACAAATAAAAAAAAGCCTTGAAAGGTGAGTGTAAGCATTCTCCTCACACTTGTAGACATTAAGAGCTTTCAATCTCTCATAGACAAAGTGGTATTACCTCTTAAAGTAAGATCTCTCCTCTAAGCTGCCTCTTTACCGACGAAAAACTGTGCCAACTATGCTGCTTTATCCCATGAAAATTAGGGATTAGTCAGGTTTGGATGAAAATATGGAAGCATATTAGTAAATGAGTACATCGAATAACACATTCCACTTAACATTTTGGCCATTCGTACACTGCTCAGGTGCAACAGTCAAAATATGAGGTGACTGAGTGAATGGTACCACAGATGAAATGCAGTCATTCAGGTGACAATATAAAACCATGACGGAATGAATGAGTGAAACAACTTTCTCATGCTTCTTGTAGTTTTAACTGTGCAGAATATGAAAAGCAGGTGACAATTATAACAATTCAAAACTGCATTCCCCTAGTGAACTTACATTGTACAAACAGTTGAAATACAGTCGAACCCGGATATATCGAACTCGAAAGGGGATCGCGAAATAGTTCGGTATATCCATAATTCGACGTACAAAAATCGGCTTGTGACGGCACTTACGATGCCAAAAAACGACACCATATTTGTCGCGTGATCAACCCCCTCGCATAATGAACCCACCCTCCACTTTTGCACCCGAGAATTTGAAGAAAAAAAAAAAAGCGTTATGGCCAGCTCGCTCACATGCAAGCGATTGAGGGATTTCAGCGATGAGCAGCAGCGACAGAGCGAAAAATTTCAAACTTGTTGGAACTGCGTCCCCCTCGCTGCTCGAGCCACCCCGGCAGCTCAAAACAAGGTTTCTGTGTAGCGGCGGCAGAAATCGCGAGCGTTTTCGCTTGCATGTCGATGGCGCGCACGTCCCTCCGTTTCGGTCCTCTCATCCACAGCTCATTTCTTGGCAGCGTGCCAAGATGCTGCGCAGCGATAACGTCGGGGCGCGTTTATCTTTTGATAGCTCCTGCAGTGGCGGCGGGGAGTGAACTTGGCAGAGTGCCCGTGAAGGCTTGATTGCACAAGCCTGGTTCGATTTATCCCGCCTCACGATCGCAGCAGCTGACACGTGCCTTCGCTGATTCATACATGCAAGGATAAACGACTCCCGCAAAAAAAAAAAAAACCCTGCCGCTTCTTAACGTCCGAACAGCACAACGATAAGAAAGAATGACTAGAAAAAAATAAAAATAAAAAAAAATAACGAGAGAGAGAGAGAGAGAGAGAGAGAGAGAGAGAGAGAGCTGTTGCTTTTTAACGTCCGCAGGCGCCATAGCCACGTAAGCCGCCGCGCGCAGAGGGTTCGCAACAAACGCTGCAGAAAACATCCGACCCCTGTCTGAAAACGGGCTGAGCTGGCTTGGCACATGCGTAGCACGTGCTGAAGGAGAGAGATAGCTCAGCAAAAGGATGGGCACACCCACGCACATGGCTTGCAAACGTCATGTGTTCGCGCGCGGGAAACGATAATTGCAAATGCGCGCCTTTGGGGAATGGGCGCGGCGCTGCCCAGACCACCCGTCGCCGAACTGTCCCCTCTCATTCCTTCCGCGCGTGGCTTGAAAACGTCACGCGGCAAACGGCCAAGGGTGATGCGATCGTCTTTGGGGAAGGCACATTTTCCAGTGCGTGGTGCAGAGTTATATATATTGAACGACCGGTGAAATTAAGTCCGATATATGACGCAGCTTTCCTATACTTTTACATGGGATTTTCAAGGGGATATTCCATGAGTTCGATATAACCAAAATTCGATATATCCGGGTTCGATATAACCAGGTTCAACTGTATACCACATTTCATTACAAATATTTGCGCGCAAACTTGTAATTATAGCTACATTGCTTGCCAAGCAAGTAACACCACAGCAAGGTGGTCCACTACATAAAGATTATGTCCCCACAAACCAGCATCTGCCCATAAGAAAACTTACTTTTAGAAAAGGTACAAGGCATGGCTGTGGTGAAGAATTGAGCTCCTTCTGAAGCTGATTTGTGAAGTCTTCAGGTTGAATTGTTCCATCCTGAAATAAACAAAAATAATGAAAGGTGGTCAAAAAGAATTCGCTTGGAATCGTTGACTACATCAAGTGATCCCACGCTACCCTTAGCTTAATGTACTGGATCCTGAACTTTGCTAAGCGACAGCAAAAGCATGAAATGACAATACTCACTACCTACATATCCACAAATTAATACATGCTCCATAGAGCATATTAATCAGTCACTGAATGCAAAAAAAAAAAAGAAACCATTCCATCATACAGCTCTCATTAAAACAAGTTTATTCTTTTACCTGACGATAGTTTGACTGCGAAGTTCTCTCTTTTTTCTTTTCTAAAAGGGAAGGAAGTGGACAGCACATCCATGAACTGTGCTACATATACACATAATCCCAAACAATAAAAAAGGAAAGATTGGCGTCATGCAAGTTGAGCTGCCATGCTACTACACCAACCCTCTTGTGAAGTGAAGTTCAAAAATTAAATTTGATAGAAGAATTGCATTACTTGCAAAGCATGATTAGCACACTGAAAACTTCATTATTTTGCTTATCCTGAAACCATTTATCCAAGAAATTTTTTAGTTTTTTTAATAGTTTTCATTTTTCATAGTCCAAGTTAGACTGAATGTGTTGCTTGGAATCAAATTCGCTTATCCACATCATATAACTGCTTGGAAATTGGGAGAACTGAACAATATTTCTTTGGCTTGGGCAGGCCTTAGAATGGGTATGTGACATCAAGCGCTGTATGGTCCAAGGACACCAGAGTTACCAAGCAGGGCTCAGATGGGTCAACCAAAGCAAAGATAACTCAGGCCAGGTGTAAGCCAAAAATATATGGCCTATGCAGTGGTCTAGTTGGAGTATACAGGCTGCTGGTTTTTAAGTATACTGTCTGATAGTCAGCTTAGTTAAAACACTTTAGCTGATAAGGTTACACTTCCACCTGTTTCACCCCTCAACATTAAAGTCCAAAACAATGTTTCTTACTATAAAATGAAATGGTAAATCAACTACTTACAATGAGCCCTTGGATGAGACCCTTGACATTGGAGGCAACTTGTTCAGGTTGATCACTGGCAAGTCGTATCAAAGTGGACAGGAAGTTCTTGCATTTTTTCTTGGCAGTGTTTGGAGACATCTGCAATAGCCCAACCATGACCCTAGTTTCTATATCTGTCTAGCAACTTCACAAACTAAAACAAAAAAGAATACATGAACAAAAATATGCCACTTAGAGAGAGAGAGAGACACAACTTTGACAATCTGCATCTGCAAGCAGTCAAACCCCGCTGCTTCTGTTTCAAAGGTAACAATTGGAAACTCAAACTACTTCATTATTTTCTCATACTTACCATAATTTGAGACAATTCACACACTTGTGGCCTTTGGTATACAATGGAAGGATTAAGGCACAGTGAAACCTCCTTAAGACATACCTTGCAGGACTGCAGAATAACTACACACAAAGCAGCCCCCATATGTCCTAACCAAAAATAGTTCAAATATATTCCATTTACCTGATAAAATATAAAAATTTAAGCATTCTATGGAAGCTTTTATTCACCCAGTGCCACAGAAATCCATTATTCTTGTCTGCCACCAGAATGGCCGTGGAAGCTCTAAGCATGCTGGGAGGACATGCCCTTGGTGGGCGCTTTTGTGACTGTTGACTTCGACTAAACTGTACAGTGCTTAGGCCATAAATAATGTTGTTGTAAATAATGTTGTGAATAATGGGAAGACTTCAAGCTCCCTCACTGAGCAAACGAGGTTCCTTCCTGCATATCTGCACCTAACTGCATGTGCACATGGCACACATACACTGTAGGAAACGACACCAGTGAAACATTTCTACTTTTCAACATGCCACGTAGAAAGCGTTTAAAGCATACCGTTAAGTAATCACAATTTAAATACTCAGGCATTTATACATTTAGAAAACTCTGCAAACGTTTTCTACGTTTATTTTCGAACATAATTTTCTTTTCTTTTTTTTTCTTTCTTTTTTTTTTTTTTTTTTTTTTTTTTTTTGCAAATGTTATTTTCAAGAAAGGATTACCAATTATTTTTGTGGTGAGATAGTGCGGCATTTCTGTGAGGGCAGCAAAGGACACTTGAAATTTATCGCAGCTTTTTGTCAGCAAGTGCATTTTACTTGCCAGTAATTAACACATTAGAGGTTGCGAATTCCTGGTAAATCCCTTACACCAGTGCTTAAGCTGAAGGAGATCTGTCGCCAATAACAAGTAGCGAGAGTTAAATGATACAGTGACTGAGCGAAAGCCAGGTGAAAAAAGTTTTAAAAGGCTGCTGCCATATTATTGCTTGGCTGTTGAACAAAAGCATGGGCACCTCGGTCTGCTTGTTGACGACGGCAGTGGTAGCCAGTGAATCGCACCTTTTTCTGACCGCGATGCATGGTTTCGAGCGCTCTTAGATGCAGTGGAGAAGCTTGCTTAATCAAAGGAATGCCCTGAGTGGGTGATGACAGTGTACAGCATTATGCTAGCGCACAACATCTAACAATGAAGTGGAGCCTCCTACTAGTGAAAGCTCGTTAATTCGAACCCCGATAATTCGAATTTTTGGATAATTCAAACTACACTACTTGGTCCGGCGAAGCTCCATAGAGATATATGTATAAAAAAGCCAATTAATTCGAACGGGAGTCGGTTCTGCTACGAATAATTCGAACTACGCGCCGCCGCATCTGGGTGGCTTGGCGCACATCACGCGGGAAAAAAAAAAAGCGAAACACCTCCGCGATTGGAAGGCATAATTAGAGGCTACACAAGTCCAAAACGGGGACAGAAGATGGAACCAGGTAAAACCATGGAAGAGTGGGTAAAACTTAAATAGCGCCATAACCGGGGCGGCGACCAGCGGCGTTGGCGGAAGGGAACGGCGGCCGCGGCAAGATCAGTGCATGGCCGCGGCGGCAGCTGCCTGCTCTCTCTCCTGCGCAACCTCCGTAGCTCACAACTAAATACTCGTTAATTCCAACCCTGTTACTTTGGAAATAGGGATAAGTACTGTCGGCGCGGTCCCAGCCAACGCCCATGAAAGGCTATGATCTCGGGCGGGCACTATAAACTTTTTTTTTTTTTCGATAGCCATCCATCCTTCCAACCATCCGTTGTCAACGGAAGCACGCGAGTCAGCCGTGATCATGACGCCGGCTTTTAGCAACGTTCGCTTCAAAAGCTGCTTGTGATTGGAGTGGCAGTAGACGGTGCCTGCCCCAGTTGCTCATAGCATGATAAAGCGAATGTACTGAAAACGAAGCTTGCACAACCGGACAAGCGCTGGCACTTTGCAAAGTTCACACCCCCCCCCCCCTTCTCCCCCCTGCTGGAGCTAAAGTCAAATGATAATCGCTGCGCAGCATCTTGGCTCACTGCCAAGAAATGTGTTGTGGACCGTGACAGCGTGAAGCGGAGAGGCTAACGACCAACGCCTTTATTTATTTATAATTTTTTTTTTTTTTTTTTCCAGATTCCTAGGCACAAATCGGGGCTGGGTGGGTTCATTATGCGAGCGAGTTCGTTACGCGACTAAATACGGTACATTGAGTGTAATACAAATAGTTCTTGTCAGTTTTTTCGAGGCCATTCGATAATTTGAACATCGGATAATTCGAACTTTTTTCCCGGTGCCGTGAAGTTTGAATTAACCAGCTTTTACTTTGTACTATGCACAGCCCTATAGGTAGTGGAGCGATACCTCAAAATGCACAACTGCATTTTTTAATGAAATAGAATGTTGTCCAATCATGCCCTTGGATTTCACGCTCTGTTAATCATCTCCATTCCTACTGGCGTGCACAGGAAAAGAATTTTATGGTTAAAACCGGATTCCGAAAATTGAATTTGGTGTAATTTTATCATATTTTTTTCCAGTTTAAACCGAAAAGTACAAACATTAAATATAACTAATACACACAACGTTTGCCAACAATTGCAAAATATGGATTCATTTATGTATGTTGCAAAATGTGCATTTAGAATTCGGTTGTGTCGATCATTTCTGTTTTGCTTCTAGAAACAGTGAATGAACTGAAAAGTTATCCCTACATGCTCACCTGAGAGGGCGTTGTGGCTGCGGTCTGACTGTTAGCAACCGTAGTCTGAATGGAGAGAGGTTGTGTAACAGATGCCGCGGTAGTAGTGGCTGCCACCTGGAAACAGACAAAAGAGCAACTTGAGCCTTTTTTCTGTCCACCCAAACTAGAATTGCTAATCGAACTGTACCTTGACCGTGACCGTCTGCTGTGGCAAAGGCTGGCCCAATGTTTGGATAGGGGTGCTGCTCGGCACTGTAGGCACAATGTTAATACTTGGCTGACCCTGCTGCAAGACTGTGCCAACCATCGGTGTTGCACTGGTCTGCAGTGGAAAGGAGTTCTTTTTTATCTCTTTACTGATGAAAGCATTTTCAAAACCGAAAAAAGAATGAGAGGCCACTTTGTTACTATATAACTCAAGACAAGCACACTACCAAAAACACTGCACAACCGATCCCAAATATATCGAATTGAATTATTGCCTATATCAAATTCTGCATTTCTCGAGCTCCCATTCAGCAAAACCTTCTATTATAGTACTGTCCACTGTATCACTGCAAGGGGCACATCAGATCACTACACCCGCGATGAGTGGTGTGCAGCTAGTATCTAACAGGAAGCACATGGCTGCAAAAGGGGCACCACTAGCTTTGGTGCACCCTATACGCGCTTCTGGGTTAAAGGGAAGCTCAAATGTTGATGTGTTTTAGGTACAGAATTATCAATACTTCAAACTATTTAGCGATCCCCTTCAAATTTGATGTATCTGCAAATGACTGTAATCACTGTGTCAATCTGCTAGTGAGCAATTTTTTCCATAGGCTCCAATTCAAGCAGGACACAACTGTAAAGAGCATCTATTGGGTTACATAACCACAGAAATGAACATTGCACTGTCAGAAAAGGGGGCTTCCAAATGTTGCCATTCCATGCAAACAGGCAAAAACACACTCATCCCTTTAAGCACCTCTAAGTAATGGCCACACAGGCAGAGCGTAGTAGGAGTTTAAGGAATCACAACCCCCCTTCAATTTTGTGAAGTCACAAAAGGCTAAAGTAGTTCTTTTCAATTTGCTTGCCTCATGTTATAAATTCAGAATGTAAAAGCAATTCTAGGCATCACAATAGTTTATGTTGACGACAAAATGGCATACTTTTCTCCCTTGGAGCTGCTGCACAGGCTGTGTCCCAATGTTCTGAAAAAATATATATCAGAGATCACTATGAAACAGTTCATTTGTAAAAGAAAGATGTAACACTGGTTGGTCACCATTTACCCCTTACAATGCATGTCATGTAAAAGAAAGGTTTAAAAAGCTTGCTATTCCCCCTTGATTCAAGGATAAGATATCCTTATTGATAAGTACCTAGGTGTGTTTTCCATATAGCATTTGACAAATCAGCAAAGATGAACATGACTCAAGAGAAAACATGTTGCACAGTGATAGTTGATCTTATAATTACCAAAAATACTCCTTTGCTTATATATGCAATCAAAATATATTCAGAATAAAGTGGCTCCATTAAAAAAAAAAAAAATCTCTCCTTTATTAGGCACAACTTTCGTTCATTACTATGCTTTTCACAAGCATGACGAATCAGTCCTTTATTGAAACGTAAGAAATGAATTAATACAGCATTGAGGATTTTCTGGCTGAAAATTAATGTGCAACGAGACACACAATAATTTAGACTACCTAAGGTTCTTTCATCCTAACCAAATTTTCAGTGCAGGAAAATTCAGGGTGGACTACCTCAGGTAAAATAGGATAACCATGCTTAATGATCACCATAAAATCAGACTAACTATGCACAGTGCAGAACAAAGGCCTCTCCATCTCTTTACAATTAACCGTGACCTGTGCCAGCTGCAGACACCTCCTCCCCACAAGCCTCCAAAACTTCTGCTGCTTCTTACTATGCTTGTTTCTCTTGGAATCCAGTCTGTTACCCTTAATGACCACAGGTTACCTTGCCTTCACATTCAATGCCCTGCCCATGAACACTTCCTCTTGATTTCAACTATGATGTCATAAACTCAAGTCTGCTCCCTGGCCCACCATAGTTTCTCCTTGCCACCCAATGTTTCCTTTCCATAGCTTGCTGCCTTACCCTCAACTTAAGTTCAACCCTTTCTTGTCAGCCGCCACATTTCTTCCATGTGTAACAGCTGTTATATATTCTCCTCCTGAGAAATGCATTACTCGCCTCTTGCAGGATGCTTGTAGACTGCCATTTATGATCTGGAAGTGCATGCCCCAATGCACTTAATGTCTTTCTTGTTCTCCTCCTTAATTTTCACTGTTGTGGTATAGCGTAGATCTTCAATCACTACATGCCCTGAGTAAATGTACTCCTATACTACATCAAATATTTCCCTGCCTAGCGTAAACTGCTTTTCCCTTCCGAGACCGTTGAATAATTACATTAGTTTTCTGCACATTATTTTTAGACCAAAGTTTTGCCCTTACTACCTAGGCCACTGATCATGTTTAGCAGTTAATTCCATCAGTAAAAAACAGTTTACTAAGGTGTTCTCCATTAACAAATGTCCTCAACCTTTCCCCAATACAGATATCCGAATACCATCTGTAAAACTGCAGGGGACCCTGACCACTTCAGCTGGTTATTTTAACTCAACAGAAATGTACAAAACCTAGGGACTTGTGTGAGTATATAGGCACTGTCAGTGAAAAGAAATTAGATTAGATAAAAAAAGAACAAAGAGTCTAAGAGAAAACATATTTTAGGCACCATGAATGAAAAATTTATTCAGACATCCCATATAATGCTCACATTAAAAATAGTTGTGAATTTTTTTTTATAGTAATTGTGTTTTTGTTTCTAGCAATCCTTTTCAATTACTTATCTGCGACATAGGAGGCCACGGTATGGTATAGTAAGCAGGTTTAGCATCCTTAAGCAACACAGGCTATGAGTGACACAACAGTGGAAGGCTCCAGAATAATGTAAAATGCAGTGACATCATACAGCACAAAGGCACCTGTTAAATTTTGCCCCCATCAAAACGTGGCTGCTACAGCCGGATTCAAACCCAGTTGTGAAAACAAGCTTTGATACAACTGAGACCCATTTCATTTTGAGATAACTGGCAAATGAAAAAAAGAAAAAGAAAATCAAAATTCAGTCTAATAATACTACTACTAATAATAAAAAGCCTCAGGAATGGAATCTGCAAATGAGAAGAATAATGGCTGCAAAATAAGACCAGTTCTACAAATACAGTAGACTCCCTTTAACATGAACTTGAAGGGACCAGAAAATTTCCTCACTTTAATGACTAGTCTATCTTAAAAAAAGTGCCCCTAAAAACAATAAGCAAGCATGCTAGGTTTGCCTTTTATTACACCACGCACAAAGTGGAATAAGACCCCATGAAACCAGCTCGTGTTACTCTACTTGAAAGTGTCTTTGTCCAGTTTTCTTTTCACTGTCTCATCTCTCTCATTGCATCCCATAGGGGTTATTTTTTTTTTTTTCCAAATTTTGCTTTTCAGCTTTCTAAGACCCCTTCGAAGGAGACAAGCAATGTAGCCGTGTAGTATATCCCTCTTAGTTCACTCCGTCTGCAGTATAGCTGTAACCAGCCTCAGTCCCCCAGCAAACCAACAAATGGTTTCACATTGTTCATCTTACCTGAAGGTTCACCTTAACCGAGTTTATCTTAATGGGAATCTACTGAATACATTTTTCAGTCTATGCAATTAATTCATAGGCACCTTGGTTTGCAATGCCCAAGGTACTCAGAAGACCCTATGAATAGCAAATCACTTTGAAAATGAAATGTGATTTCATCTACAGCTACTGCTTTCATTAACTATGTCAAAAACTCAATTAGCCAGAAATTAATATGTAAATGGCACAGCTACACAGAGATTCTCACCAGCTAGTTATTTGAGCCAAGTTTATAGCAAGCTTGCATATCTCCATTATTATTGTAGTGCAAACAGACGAAGATAAAGAGGAAAAACACACATAGGCTTCGTTTACTAAGTTTAGTGGTTGCGTGCATGTGGGTTCCTTCCTTGCTCGTATTACGACAACATGAAAAGCATTTCAAGCACCCTGGTCCTAGAACTTGCTCTCCTGTCCTTGCACGCTTCAACTCTTAAATCAGCTCCATACAGTACATGTGTCTTAGACACAACAGGCAACCTCGCAATCCCCAGCTGCAGCATGGCTATGTCATAAACATAACACAAAAAGTGAAAAAAAAATAATAATAATAATAAAATTTTTCTACTGCACACTATCCAGGACCTATACCACCAGATAAATATCAACCTCAATGAAAGGCAGGTTCTTATGTTGCCCAAATAATGTTTAACTGAAATCTAATGCTTCCATGTACAAAGTGTAATGTGGCATCATTAGTTCTAGCAGCACTGATTCTGAGCATAACACTTGTCCTAACTGCTCATACTGCATGCAGCACATCTTACTATCATGCACGCCTTTCCCTTGTGATGCAGCAGAGATAAAAGTGATAGTAACAGGAAAAGGATACTAGACAATGCACTACACATGGTTAAGGCGTAGCTAAAAGAACTACTGGCAGCCTAAAAGGAGTCATAATTTTGACTTAATCTAGAGGCCTGCTGTACCTCTTTCACAAAAAAGACACCAACTTCGAGATATTCAGAATAAATCGAAATGTTTAGTGTAATCAAACAGCGAACTTACGAGCAACTGCGTATATTTTATTTTGTTAAGCACCACATGCACAAACTGATTTCATCACCAAAACTGCACTACTAGTTGGACCTCCTGTCTCAAGAGAGAAGGGAAAGGATGATAGCCTCATCTGTAGTATGCACAGCACATGCGTTTCAAATTACAGATATGCTTTTGTATGTTTCTACAGTGGCTGGAGCAGCAGAAGACAGTATTTTGTGGGAGATTACATACACATCTAGTACACCTGTCTTACTCATGCACAGTTTCTGTCAAAAATATGCAGCCCAAGGGGTTCGCTCCTAGGCTTTGTAATGAGGCTCCTGGAAGCAATACTGGCATATAATAGGTAAGCTAGAAAAGCTTACGAGATCTGTCATTTACGAGAATTCGAATTCTGGGGATGCGAAATGAGCCCAGTTACGAGGCCTTAGAATGAAAACCCTTGGACCGCATATTTTTGACCAAAAAGACTGTGCATATCTGTGCGGCATTGGAGCTTGTATAAATTCGATGCAGTGCCACTCACTGCTGCTACTGTGCGGAAGCAACTCAGATGTCTAGCGCACACTGGCAGAAAAGGTAGCAAAACCTTAGTGCATAGCACGCCACACCAGGAATGCTTTTCAGAAAGGCAGTCCTGTAACTGAACTAGTGCACACAGATGTAACCCCCCCCCATGAAAGCTGTAGGAACACAAGTTTGTTCGAATGCCCACACAAGCTTTTGTAACATGGAAGCCACAACAGTGTGAATTAGCTCCCACATGCACTTTGTAGGCCACACGTCCAAATGAAGAGCACACTTTCCCATTCAAGGTCAATCTCTATTTGACCTTGCCTGGAGTTTCCTGCACAACCCTGAACTGTGTAGCACCCTGGTATTGCACGCTTCTCCGGCTACTGTGGCTGACGTTACCTCTCTGCATGTCGCACAGTGCTGTGGCATGTTGTGCTTTTGGCTCATTTCTGTGCACTCCATTAAACGACTACTTCTCATTACACAGTGTGCACATGTTTGCTTTTTAGGGCTTTATATGTCCCAAAGTGATATCAGATATGAGGAATGCTGCAATGGAGGGCTCCAGGAAATTTCATTCTCTGGGGTTCTTAAACATGCACTCAAACTGCACACCACACAGGCACCTTGCAGCGCAGCCACCGTGCCCAGCATTGAACCGATGTTCTTGGGGTCAGCCATCGAGCACTGTCAGTAGAGCCACATGCACATATCCTTTTTAATTTCATTTACATAGACTACACAACAACACCTGCACGTGATCCTCCTATTGACACCAGGCGCTCCTCTAAAAACCGAAAAGTAAATGTACTGAAGCTTGAAGCATCGCACATGCAGCTACTTGCTTGCCACAGTTGTGGTTGCAGAGTACTCCATTTTTTTTTATTTTTTTTTTCAGTCTTATCTTTTTTTTCTGCTTTAGCAGTAAGGAAAAATTGGTATGCAAACTTAACGCCCCAAAGCTGTAGTACATGGGCTGTGAAGGGCATCGTAGGGATCTTCATTACAGAGCAAGAATACTTTTGAATTTCACTTCCACTGAAACAAGACCATCGCAGTCAGGGTGATACCACAACTTTGGTTCAGCAGCCACACGTCAAATCTGTCAAATAATGGCAGCAAGTTGGCTAACGCTCTCATGAATTGTCGTAGCCCCTATGTGTGTAATGTAAGAGCGCATGATATCTTGTGTAAGCTGTTTTTAATGGGAAGAAATTGAACGTCACAAGTCCAACGTCCATGCCGACTGGAATTCTGACCGTGTAGGTGCAAATGCTGTCAGATCACACCTAATGATAGGTGTCAGGCAAAAGTCAACCCATTTGGATAGCTTCTTTCTTCAAACAAGTGCCTATTGTCAACAGTTACATTAAGCATTAGGCAAAAAAATATTTGCAATGCAGTATGCAGGAGTTCAAAAAAAAAACCTATCATTCAAAACTGTGTATTTAAGAAGGTATGTATTACGTTTTTCTTATACTGCATCTTACTTCTGGTGTGGCAATCAAGCAAAAATAAATGCTAGCCGCTTTGCGAAATGTTGGACAGTAATATTCTTAGACGACATGCTTAGCCCCATTAATATCACAGAGCTTTAAAAATGAGCAAGCTTAATGCTTTCAGCCCTGGATTCCAAAGAACTACACAGAAGGCAATCATAACGAACCTGGTTAAGGTGGTGCCGAAGAATGAATTTCATAGGGCATCCGACTCTTCAGGAACTACACCCAAAGACAATTGTCTGCAATTGTGTGGTAACTTTTTTTTTTTTTTTTTATTGCGCAAGTAAGCCCTTATGTGGTAACTTAAATGGCACTTTGAACTGCTACTACCGTGTCACGTGCATGTACGCGCAACCAGCACTCCGTTGTGGATAGTTGCTGGGCTAGACGACAGACAAGTGTTGGAAGTTCAAGAAACAAGTAACTGCAATCAATTGCCTTTAATAGTCGGGAGTTATTCTTCCCAAAAGCATTTAGCATACACACACGCGCACTGGGCTCGTCATACCGCAGCAAGGTCGAAGATACAATAACTCTTGTAGACTACTGATCCGCACATATCTCTTACCTCTGCAGCTAAATACCCTTCTCTGGAAAACAAAAAGACGAAACCTCGACCAATAACTAAAGCCACTTAGGTATGACAAGGAAGCAGTCTGATCAGCAAACGTACGTCTACGGCTGGGAAAGCAGCCAAAAAACCCCGTTGCTGTCTTCAGAAATGACCGCAAGATAGATTTCAGGGGCATATCATTGCAGGTAGCACTCATGTCATATAGAAGTGTGCCAGATGCACACTTCTATATGCTGGGCTTAAAGGGACACTGGGCACAAATTAAAGTTGGCCTATATTGATAGTGCACCACATTCTAATCACAAAGAAACAACTCTAATCAAAAACAGGCTCGCTAAAGCTGGCAAAGAATTAAAAAAAATTGCTGGTGTAGCCACCAGCAGCCAATTTCACAAGTAAAATGTGTGTGTCGACAGCAATTTCCATTCGCAGATCCCAGGGGCAAGGCTACACTACCATTGAATTCATGAATTGGCAACCCATTCTTTTTGGCAAGACACCACGAGTTTTAGTGAACTGACAGGAAAATTTTTAGGTTAAATTTTCTACATGATGAATGCACCTGTTGCTATCAGACAAATGTCAATATACACAGAAAAAGCTGATGATTAAATTTTTACTGGGCACAATAACTACATGGCATTGTCCTCAGTGTCCCTTCAAATGTGTGAGGTGGCTGCACATACAGAAGCATTTTTTTGTGAACTTGTGCATGTGAGAATGGGAGTAACATGCTATTTCAATTAAAACTCACCTCAATACAGTAGTCCCCTGATGTTAGTAAACTAAAGGAATTCGACCATTCTTGATTAAACCAATGAAAAGTCAATGCATAAAACTGTCTGGTTATAAATTACATAGCTCTCATTTATTTCTAATAGCAGAATTGGGTACATGAATAGCCGCACAAAGTGGAGCTAGATTACAGGCTAAAAAAAATAAAAAATGCAAAGCTCAGTAATCCTAGATTTTGCTTTTGGTCTGTAAGTTACAAGGAAAAGAAAAGTAAGGTCTAAACGTAAATCAAGCTTTTAACACTCATGTGGCTTTATTCCAGAAAGCTTGCAGTGCACTGAGAAATGCGATATAACAAGAAGGTTGTGCCACTGCTCAAAGAAGAATTTCGCAACTATATGTTAAAGCTTTGTCATAATACATTTTCAGCCTTCCTCAAAAGTAAAATCACGTCACTAGCTTTTATCATTCATATCACATAAGATCTTTTTGCTTGTCCAAAAAACACTGCCAAGGTCCTAGTGTTATCTGAGCCGAGTGAATTCAAGGGAAAACTTTGTGCAGTAAATACTTGCACGCGCAGTACACAGTGCTCTTAATATATAAATCCACTGCTTGATTACAAGGAACTCTTTGAACCCCACAACATATTTAAGTAATACAAGCAAAAATAAAACAGCTCCAGGTATCCTCGTCAGTCTTCTGTACACAGGGCTCTTTCTAGAGAAATTCAGGCTGCATGTGCACACAAGCCTATGCAGTTTATCACGAAACATTACACTCATTTTTATACATTAGGTTACAAAATTACCTTCTCTACATATAAACAACAAGGCTTTGATGCATACTAACATACCTATAAGAACTAATATTAAGAAATGCTATACTTTTGAAAAAGACAGTATTAGAAGAGAACTAAGAGTAGAATAAATGTTTGTGAAAACAACTTTAAGCTTTGACAGCCATATTGAAGCTAGATCACTGAAATAAAAGGCTGGGAATGTGCATTTGTTCCAATTCTAAAGACCAAAAAAAGACAAAATAAATGCACAATAAATGCACAATAAACACACACACATAAAACACATGCAGAGTAAGCATTCAAAATGCTTCGTGCATAACTAATTAGTGGGTCTTACCGGAAGATGCGGCCATGCCTCACAGATGGAAAAGGAATTGAGTTGAGAGCACATGCAAGTCAAAGCATGAACCACAGAGAGAAGCACAAAAAAAGAAGATAAGCAAAAGCAAAGCACACAATAGGCAAAGTGCACTGCAATTCAAACTGAGTGGTTTAAGATGCATACAATGTTTTCTCATAACACAATTAAATTTAAGAACAGGCCATTCAAGCAGGGAAGTTTCCAATAAAATGGCCCTTCAATCATTACTAGCATTATGCTCGATTTCCCTGCCTGCGTACCTCCCTTTCCACAAAGAATCACTGCTCAGGTGTTACTGCTTGCAAAAAAGTGAATAATGTGTAAAATATTGAGGCATCTTGCACAACAGTAATCTTTTATAAATCAAGAAGAATCAATCATACAAACCAAGACAATCAAAAACACAGAAATAAAGTGACAAGCTAAATGACTCGGTGCATACATAAAATGCCCGACTTTGGTATTCAGAATATTGCAGATGTTTCACATCTGAATCAAAATAAATGGCCACCAGATCATGTGCAAGAGGTTTTCTGCAGTCACTTTCTAGCATGTGTGCATAGCATATTACTAACAGTAGACTGAATGTCAGCAAATAGCATGATTAAAAAGATATATATACATATGAATATAGAAACCTAATCCAGCTTAAAATGAACAAGGGCGGAATAACATAGCGATTTCAAAATCTATTCTATTCACTCGGCGATGACGTAAAAATTGCGTATGAGGTGACTACTCGAACTTACTTCTGACGTCCTGTGACGTCCTGCAACGCAACCTTATTATGCACAGATTCAAATTTCAACCGGCCAATGGAGAGAAGGCGATGGAATGGGATAGTTTTTGGATGGAATAGAATCGTTATATTATTCCACCCCAAATCGACTACTACTATCTGCATGTCATCAACCAAAACAAAGGTGCACTGTTCACCAGTGCAAGGCTTAGCAACCTGGGCACAAGAATGCAGTTAATTACTTCTCTATGTCTTTAATGTCCTTCTCATAAACAGTAACTACGTCCCCACACTAATCCAAACTTTTGCGAACACTGCAAATGTGTTCACCCACAGAATCAAAATGCTTATAGTACCTATATTCATTCTTACTACCATCTACTACCGTTTTATAGGTTGCTCATACATACAAACAATGATGAACAAAGCATTCTCTCCTACGATACTTCACAACAACTTTTAACAATGTAAAGTTTCCTACACTAGTTATACCGGATTATGCAAGACTGCATGTGTCACCATCTTGCCAAAACAGCCAAAAATGCAAGCTATTTGTTGTGATTTCATACAAAACAATCTGGGGTCATTACTATATGCTGCCAACATTGTACAGCAAGTTATATACAAAATCTAGACAGTTTTCACTTCCCCAAGCTACACCCACAGATAATGATCAACCCGCCCCTAAAGGCTAAAACTGCAACGAGCAGGTGATAAAAACTGAAAGAGTGTTACTTTGCAAGCTGAAAGCGAGGAGTAGCAACTGCCCACCGGAAGCAGGAAACCCATAACCACTTACACCACTGAGAGACACAAATAGAGCTTTGCATTGCTGGTGTAATGCTGGTAAAATGGCGAAACATGCACAATGAGTGTGGAGCAACACAGATTACTGTAACAAAGTTAAAAAAGAAATTGAAAACAATAAAGGGTATATTATTCTCACCTGTTTCATGTGCTCGTGAATAGGAGCACGACGAACTAGAGGAGTTTGGTGTCTGCAATTCTGCAATGATAGGCCTCTTTAACTACCGGCACAAATGTTACTGTATTTAAATTACAGAAACTCCTCTCCATAT
Organism: Amblyomma maculatum; assembly: GCF_055883805.1. Classification (NCBI taxonomy): domain Eukaryota; kingdom Metazoa; phylum Arthropoda; class Arachnida; order Ixodida; family Ixodidae; genus Amblyomma; species Amblyomma maculatum. Next base: position 200,357,203 of record NC_139344.1, on the reverse strand, counting down.
CAATGCCTTCTCTAATATATTTAAAAGCAAATAATTCACATAAAAACACTGTGCAAAGCCACAAATTCATTTTTGTGGTGTTATGGTCAGAAACGTTGCGATGCCTTGTTAAAGCATCGTTCCATCCTCCTTCTGAGCATTTTGTTTTTATTGTTGGCGGCTTACAACCCCCGAAAAATGTCCCTGGCTATATGCCGCTGGCCTGCCACACTTCGCGGGGCTCTGCCACCTACAGCTAGACAGAATCGGCAGAAAAGAAATGTGCACTGTAAGCAAGGCCAGTTGCTCTTCCCACGAAAGCTTTTGTGGCTTCTCGAAGCACAGCGGTCATACGCTCCCAGTTTCCCTCTAAGTATGAAACAACCAGCACTATCGGGGAATGCGTGTCTGGCAATTTTGGGCCAGAAGCACAAAGTGACGGAATTATCGGCTTATTTCTCTAGCACATGTGAGAGAACTCAAGTCAAACTTTCATCTCCGCAAGTATGACCTGAAACTACTGGACTATGAGAAAATTATGCACTCTGGTTGCTGTTCGCGCATTCCAGCGACTTTTGTCCCCGATAGATTCCTGCTTCATATTGAATGCGGATCCAAGCAATTTTCGAAACTTGCGGTTCACGTGTTAGCAGTGCCGCAGAAATAGGAACCCAGTTTGTGCACTGCCTCGTCTAATGCAACAGTTCGGAGTTGTGTAGTGATAGTTCTTTTGCGTAACAATTTTTGGCAGCTTCACCAAATTCGAACAGAGCAATGGTGTGTAGCAATGATTGAGTGACTCAGCTGATATGATCAGGCTTGATTCTAAATTTACCTACGTATGCAAGCATGAGGCTGTTACATGGACCAACACAAACTTTCGATTATCTTGTAGGGTATGCTCTAGGCAGATGGGCGCGCTGCCAAATATTACTCGGCACCTGCACTGAAACGTGAACAAAATGCTAGCCGAAGCAAGACAGGGCTTGTGTAGGTGCATGTCCGCTGATCACAAGCTATGATTGGGAGTCAAATTGGTCAAAGCCCCTCGACTTGCGCGAACTGACCCATTTTTGTCGCTCCACTTCATGTGTAGAAGCTCCTGTTTGGTAAACCCGACGTCGCGCATATATAATCACTCTTGGCTCTTCGAGAAATGTGACACTACAACATGTTTCCAAAGAAGAATTTCTACAGAAAGATGTCTCTAGCAAGACATCCTTGGCAGATGATACACCGGAAGATGACGATCACTAAGGCCTAAATACGAAAACACTTCCTGGATGCACACATCCGTGAGCCTGTGCGCAGTGCTAGATGAGAATAAGCCCAAACTCTGAGTATGCTTGCCAGTAGCTCGTGCACTGCCATCCCGCAACCACGCTGGAAGCAGCATACTGATTTACAACAGCAGAAGAAACCTGTGGCTTCTGCGGTAGTCGGGGCGATATGAGCTGCTCTTCTCCCCATGGTGGGCGAGACTCTCTAATGAAACAAGCCAGCGTGAAAAGGGGGTGTGAACTAGCACTGGCACAGGAAGGTGCGTAGCCCTATTGGACGTGCAAGCACAGAGGCGTATGCCTCGTTAAGTGACCACAAAATGCAGTGAAAAATGCTTTAAGTGCACTTTCCTGACTCTCATTATAGATAGATAAAATCTTACTTTTCTGTCTTTACTATCCCAAAATAACATCTCGTATTATGTATCCTGGTGTTTAGGATAATTTAACAGAGAAAACGTTACTTGATTTTATGCATAGCAAGATTTCTTTCAGCAAAAAAAGTAAGTGGTAATAAATCTCATTGTCAGCAATAGTAGAGCATCTATTACTCACATCTGTCAGCAAACAAATGGGTATCTACTACCAACATAAGGCAGCAACTTTGAGGATATAATACGATTTGTGCATATTTGATATATTTAGCTATAATTCTCATAAACCCTTAGTAATATGCATCTGTGCACCTAAATTCATATCAGCACAGGAGGATTAAACCTCAATCTAGCACATTCTATATCCAAAAACTTGTAAATCTACTAACATAAGAAGAAGAGCAACAACTAGGGTGGGATTTCAGTCCCATCCACTGCAGGCCACCATGTGCTACAACCTCAAAAATAAAAAAAGAAAACGAGAGAAATGGCATGTTTCTGCACTAAAAAAACAAACTGTTTTAATATATATTAAAAAAAAGACAGGAAGAATGCAGTGTGCTTTATTTGACCCTTGGTGACATATTTTGCAACCTTCTCACTACAAGGCAAATGTTAGTTCCAAAGCGAATTATTTAGGTACAACGCTGAGTTTTATGTAAGTTGGATGCCCTTAAACGAATACCGAATTAGCAATGTGGTTACTCAAAATTCACCTCAGACCAGTTGATGTGCCCTACAGGGAAAAGAAAAGCAGCAGCTCTACTTGAAAGCAGACAGCTGAATCTCACGCAAATAATACTTTTTGACATCCTTACAAGAAAATACAGTTATGTAAGGACTATTTACACAACTAACACATGAATCAACATTTTAGACTTGGTTGATCAACTGCCCCATTAATCTCCATGATCACTTCTAAACAACTCAACTTACACAAGTACATGAACTTATGGAATTTATGTGATGTTTAAAATGGGTTCAAGTTCTTGGACTGTTACAGGTAACAATGAAGATAATAAAGGAAGCATACCAGTGCTGCATCTCAGTGCTGCAATAATAAAAACTGTGGGGCCACTTAAGCTCTACATTTAAAGGTATGATGTGAAAGTGTTAATGGCTCCTGTTGGTGGCTAATATAGTGGATCCTCATTCGCATACATACACTTCGCTATTCACTAATTCTGATCACTAACCCCTTAATTTCATGCCTCCATTATTGCCCACACGCCCATCAGCACACAGTCCTAAGCAACCACATTATGTGAAAGACCACCAAAGATATAAAGCCCTGTTTTATCAAGCTGCATGAACGTATTATCATGGCCTAGAAGCAGCATGCCTGGCTCCAAAGACCAGAAGGGTTGTGTAACACTTTAACCCGCCGGCCATATCACCTACCAACTACCACAGGCCAGAGGCATGCTTGTGATTGGTTTTGGTTATGGTTTTGGGAGTTTAACGTCCCAAACCGACTCAGGCTATGAGAGATGCCATAGTGGAGGACTTCGGAAATTTCGACCACCTGGGGTTCTTTAACGTGCACTGACATAGTTCACTCACAACACCAGCATAAACGATGAACTGTTCGAAAAACTGGGTCTTTAAAAGTTATTACACTAAAACTTGGATGAAGAGTCAGGAACTATACCAAAAAAGGCAATAGATAGTCCTAATGCAAGCAGTGAGGGCAGCGTCTAATTCTCCTGCTTCAAGTTAAAAAAAAAACTTTCGATAAGAAATTCACAAGTAAAATAACTTGAAAATCAACTGAAACTGGCAAAAATTAGTTTCTGGGCCTCCTTTCTTACAGACAAAAACTACACACCCTGTCCTTGTGCACTTATACTTGTGTCAAACTCTAGTGTCATACTTGTGTACTTATCCCGCCGGGGTGGGGCAGTGGTTACGGCGCTCGACTACTGTTCCCAAGAACGCGGGATCGAATCCCGGCCTCGGCGGCCGCTTTTCGATGGAGGCGAAAAGCAAGGCGCCCGTGTGCTGTGCTATGTTAGTGCAAGTTAAAGAACCCCAGGTGGTCGAAATTTCCGGAGTTCTCCACTACGGCGTCTCTCATAGCCTGAGTCGCTTTGGGACGTTAAACCCAAAAAACCAAACCAAACCAATACTTGTGTACTTGTGGTGCTATAAAGTAAAGAAACTGGCTCCTTCAATCTGCTGATACCAAACAACCCAGTGACAAAATGGGTGACTGTGCAGGACCTTTATAAGAATCGACACGACAGCTTGCTTAATTTGAACTCCCCTGCTTTTTCGAAGTGATGTTTTTGTCCTAAACATATAATTACTCTTAACTCGCAGGTAGTTTTCAATCCCTACCAAGTTCAAATTAAACAGAGCTGACTTATATGTAGATGCTAGCCACCTGAAAGCAGTGCAGCTTGAAGGGCACTAGAGTTTGACTACAGCAGAGTGATGTTAAAAAGCAATAAATGATAGGAATCAAGTGTGCAATTTGCTTAGACATGTCCAAAGCATTTGACCGTGTGCCCCATGATGAACTACTTAACAGATTGATTGGCCTTGGCGTAAACAGACATATTGTACACTGGATAAAAGATTATCTCACAAACAGAACCCAGTTTGTGGAGGTAGACAGCGCAAAATCTGACATCCTGGGTGTGCCATCAGGTGTTCCTCAGGGGTCTGTGCTGGGGCCCATATTATTTTTATGTTATGTCAATAACATTGCAGCAGTTCCTCCCCATATTACAGTCCGGCTGTTTGCGGATGATTGTTTAATTTACTCAGTCACTTCAAAGCCAGAAGACCAGCTGGCATTAAATTCGGCTTTGAACTCTATTAATCAATGGTGCACAACTTCCCAAATGAAAATTAATTACACAAAAACTTCATATATTACAGTGACTAACAAAACTAAAAATATTTTTTCATTTGGTTATGAAATAGAGGGGCGACTTATAACACGCGTAAGCTCTTTTAAATATTTAGGTGTTACCGTATCCTCTAACCTAAGTTGGAATTCACACATTAATAACATATGTTCAAAAGCCGAAAATAAGTTGTGGTTTATTAGAAGGAAACTGAAGCTTGTTTCCACAAAAGCAAAACTGACTGCCTATCTCGCGCTGGTACGTCCGGCATTTGAATACGCGAGCGTCGTATGGGATCCCTATCAGTCAAAACATATCGATAAGATTTGAAAAGGTTCAAAGAAGGGCGGCCAGATTCATTTTATCAAAATATAGATACACAGATTCTGTGCCTGACATGCTACATGAATTACAACTTCCTCCGCTATCTAAACGACGAAAGATCACCAGGCTAAAATTTCTTTATCTGTTAATAATTACTACTTCAACATAAACACAAGCCCCTATTTGCAACAGCGTTCCTGTCGTCCTGTACGAAGCTCTCACAGCTATCAGGTTACACCTATGAATGCCCGTGTTAACTGCTTTAAATATTCTTTTTTCCTCAGAACAATAACAGAATGGAATTCCCTGCCTCAGGCCCTTCTGCAAACAGACAATATGCTTCAATTTGAAAAATGCTTATACAGTCACATAACCGACTGGATATCCCTGCCACTTTTAGTTTTTCATATTTTTCCCTTGCTGTGATTTTGGTGGCTTGCAGGCTGAATTATTCAGTGAATATTTTGTTTGCCAGTGTTGTACTAAAGTCCTGTATCTGCAAAGCGGGACGGTTTTGTCATTTTTGAATTGATTTTTCTAGAAGTGTATAAGGTTGTACTTGTGGCTGTGTGTTCCTTAATTACATGTATTTGTATTCACCCTGTAACGGCCTTACGGCTGACAGTAGCAATAAATAAATAATAAAATAATAATAAATACGAACATGTGATTACTGGACCTACTGGACTTGCTCCAGACCAATGATATGCATGACACTGAGATACATGCGCGATCTAATAATCAAACTTACTTTATTCTTATCATGTCAGTTTAGTAGGCGGTAGTAAGTTTAATTTCAATCATTAAGCTAAGCCTGTAGCTAAGCAGTAAGTTGGCATTATTACACAAGCTGTCTGGGCTTCCAGGTGACACCCACTGCCCTTTTTTTTTTTTTTTTTTTTTTTCAGATGAGATATGGCGTACATTAATGCTTTATCAAAACTTTGAGTCAATAAAGCAGCGGCGATTGTCTTTGACACACCTGAATGTGTCCTCAAAACCCTCGAGACAGTTCGTGGACAACTGTGCAAGAGGCTAATAACTGAAACGACCAGATGCAGCCTAAACATGTAGCTTCCATAAGAAAAGAAATGACACAACCCACACTCCTCCTTCCATTCCTCACAGTTTCTGCAGTTATGCCAGCAGCATGTTTAGAGTGCAAAGAAATGGCTGCATGTACAAAAAAGTTTTCATTAAATGGGTGATTAAGCACACATTAAATATTATAATATTGCTGAAATCCACTCTTTGCAAGCGCAGAAGTAATAAATAAAATTATCCTTAGCATTCATTCATAAAATTTTGTAATACGCCGGTGAAATGACCTCCTTCTCCAGAATGTACGCAGCTCAAATTGTTGCATAAGGTGCAACATGAAGGCTAATTCAAAATGAGGACAGAAGCAAATTCCTTTGCTTGTCAAAAGGCTGCCTGCCTGTCTTTTATTCCTGTTCTAAATTGCACAGAATTTATTCAAATGTACAGGCAATTCTTGCTTACATAAATGGGAACCAATGCAGAAATAGAAAAAGCAAATCAAGTTTTAATACTCTTGTGATGGCAGTATTAAATACTGTTTACCTTGTGGGCATCTTCTGCACAACCATGGCTATAAATAACAGTCAATGCTAGCCCACTGGTACTACATGATGTAACATAATTTTTCCCTCATCCAACATGACTTTAGCATTTTTGCAACCACCACACACTGAATTACCTCAATTACATGTATTCATTTTTTCTCAATCTAAAATATTAGAAGACCAGAAACCTAAGCCCGACACCCAGCATACACTACAGTTACAGCCACAGTGGTAATGATAATCCCTTGCCAGCTGCTAAGTCACACGGAAGCAAAAGGAAAAATGTACATTAGGAGGTCGCCGGTACAAACTGACCCTTTAGTGCTACTCTAACCAATGCAGCAGCCTCTGCTCTGCCTTCAAATCTTTTTGTTCATAGGATTTAACGTCACAAAGGGACTCAAGCTATGAGAGACGCTGTAGTGGAGGGCTCTGGAAGTTTCGACCACCTGGGGTTCTTTAACGTGCACTGACATCGCACAACACATGGGCGCCTTGCTTTTCGCCTTCATCAAAAGCGGCCGCTGTGACCAGAATTCGATCCCGCTTCCTTGGGTTCAGCAGTCAAGTGACCGAACCACTGAGCCACTGCGGCGGAGCGCCTTAAAAATTGTTTGCTCATGTAGCCAAGACATCATGCAATTCAAAGCACGGTACAAACTGAAATATTATTTATATAATATCATTGTTTTGCACTTATATATAAAACAAAATAGTTAGTCATTCATACTACGGAAGAAGGCTATGCCCAAAATATATCACTGAGCAGCCATACCACGTTCCTATCAAGCTGGTGTATACAAAGCAACTCTTACGTTTAAAATCCAAAGTGGCTGGTATTGAATTAGTGAACTTTTGTTCGACCTGCCATGCGTACACCCACCACAGAAACTGAATCTAAATTTCCACACATAAAAAAAAAAGAAGAAGAACATTCCCCCCACACCACCAAACATGGTTAAATCCATGCAGGGTATCACGCATGATGACATCATAACCCATGATTAGCTAATGGCAAAAACACATTGCACGATAGCTTCACATCACGACCGGGGCTTCACATAACATAAGTAGCAGTCATTGCACTGCATCATTAAACACACAAGAACAGCTTTAGCTCCAATTTTCGCAGGTTTACACAAGTACTATTAATGCCCACATGCTTATATACCATTAATGCTCGTTTGCAGCTGCATCTTCAAGTGCATCAAAAGCTGCATTGTGTACCAAGTACACAACGATCAACTTGTATAATCTGACTGTAGTATGCACTACTGTGCAAAAGCAACCTGCCACAAGACAGCTTGCAAAAAATAAAGCTAGCACTAAAATTATGAACCAAAGCCCCAAATAGAGCATTAAGATGGTCATATTTTTACCAACACTTTATGACACTGTCAGTAACACAGTAACAGTTAAACAGCGCCTATGAAGCACAGCTTATATCTTTTTTAGAAACAAAGCAAATGCAAAACTAAAAGAAATTATGTTTCCGTTTGGATGAATGCAGAGGGCAGGCACAGTTATGGCTGCTTTGTGGTCGTACATGCACAGCCATCAATGAGTCAAATGTAATAGCCAGAGACATTTTATACTGTGTGATGCATGCATGGTAGGGCCTTGCTGTAAGAAACCTTAAAGTAGGTGTAGTGAGAGCTGTACTAGTCATATTATTTCTGAACGCCTTAAAATGCACGTAACTTTCATCACAACACATAAACTTGCTAAAGACCTTATACACACATTAAAGTGGGCAATTCTTTAACAGCTGTACACTCCATGTCAAAAATATGCAAGCCTCTGCACAAGTGACTGTGGTTAGATTGCGAGGTCAGGCTCATGCAGTACTTTCAGAGCAGAGCTCAGCAACCACTGTGGGTGGCCTTCAACAAAGCACACTGCTACTTGGTCAAGTTAATTTCCTTACCAATTTTAAATAAGCACTTTTGCCTTAAATATAAATTTGTCCCCTGTTATCGCACCTATAAGAAGGTCATTTCAATTTAAACTAAATTTAAACCATCTGTCAAGGTTATCATTCAGAACAACTAGTCAATAAAAACAAGAGTAGCTGTAGCACTGGCAATGCTCTAAAGAAAAATAAAACCTTCCTGTCAGAGGTAAAGGCTAAAGAGCACTACAAGGTAAATGTACACAAACACATAATTAAATGTTAAGGAGTTAATAAATGGTAGCCCCAAAACTGGTCAAGTTTTATCAGAGACTAGGGAGGCAACTAGCACGTTTGTTACAATTAGTGTTGGTCAGCACACTCTGCCATGCAATATTTTACAAGCACTAAAGCCACAAATTTGCACAATTAATAGGAAGTAACTATTCCACCCCCTTCATGGATCACTGCCTTATCGTGGCGGAGGGGCTTGCGAAACTCGATGAAGTCGTGAGCTCTGCTGTGTAGGGCCACCCAAGATAGACAGGTCACGGCAGAGAGTTCTGACAAAATGTTGTGATGTATGGATGCGAGAGTTGGACTGTGAAGAAGGCTGACCGCCGAAGAATTGACGCGTTTGAATTGTGGTGCTGGCAGAGACTCTTGAGAGTTCCTTGGACTGCCAGAAGATCAAATCAGTCGATATTGTGGACCATAAACCCTGACTGCTCATTGGAGGGTCAAATTCTAAAGTTAAAGCTCAGCTACTTTGGTCATCTGATGAGAAGAGAGGAGTCGCTGGAGAAAGATTTGATGTTGGGAAAGGTTGAGGGTCACCGGAGAAGGGGTAGGCAGCGAACGCGGTAGTTAGATGGCATCCTCGAGGCGCTGCAGATGAAGTTATGTGATGTTAGAAAGGTAGTGAGAGACTGGAAAGCGTGGCGTGATATGGTCCATAGGGTCACGAAGAGTCGGACACGACTGAACGACTGAACTGAACTGAACTATTCCACATTATCCAGCAATAGACAAACGAGTTCATGATGGCATTTATTTATTGAAAAAGAAAATAAGGTAGCCCTCTGGTCAAGAAAGTTTACGCTTACATTTGCAATAAACACAAAATTACACAGGAGTTGTAATTGTCAGACAAAATAATATATTAGGATATAGGAATAAGACTAAGAAGGTTAAAGAACTCCATACACATCTCACAAGAAGAGTTTGCGATTTATAGATTTCCTGAACAACATGTGCCTACAAGCCCTTATCCCTATATACAGCCAACAAAAGACTCTGCCCTACAAAATTTATTAGCACAACAGCACTAGAATGATTGGACATGGAGGTCAATTTAGTACACATTTCCTACCTCCCCCCTCCCATTTTAACAAGATTTAATTTAGCCAGTAAAGTTGAATGTGGATAACTGGTTTTCTTGAGAGCAGTTTCATCCACTCCTTGCTTCCAAATAGAGTGAAAGCAAGGATTCAATTATCCTGACTGAAAACCATTGAAGGAATCCTAGAAAAGAAAAGTATTCATTTCCAATGCTTAGCAACTTAGTTATTTATACAACACTGAATATTGTGGTCATTCCAAGCAGATACAATCAAAGCTCACAAAGAAGAAACCCATTATCTATGGCTTTGGCAAAAAAGCGGGTGGCACATACGTTAGTCCTCTAGCTTCACTGCTCTCAAAGAGAAGCCTGCTAGCCAAACCAAAAGCTTTAGAGGTATATAAATATACTACTAATAAGAGATGTAACCAACAATGATGATGAAAAGGATGGATAATGAAAGCCAGATATCACACAAAGCCTATCAACACGCTTAAATATGGATCACAAGGAAACTGTTACAAGCCTAGCTTCGCTGCCAGAAACAAACAATGATGCAAAACCATTGATGTAACAGACTTGGTAATTTTAAACACTGAAATGCAAGAAATTCTAGCCCCACTCGAATCAAGAAGTGCTCATGCAATGCACCAGACTAAATGACATCACCGAAATAGTACAATATATGACCAAATAAGAATCTAAAGCATGCTGTTAAAAAAATATATATATAACATGACATAAGCTGCCATGCACCAATAGCCTCCATGCTTCTGAACTTCATGGTATAGGTGCAATGAATGCATGACAGTAATGCAAGCACATTGATGCAGTAACACAAACATGCTCTCATTAGAGCTAGCAGCTTGCACACTCAATATCAAAACTCAACTTCGGCTGGACACACTCCCCGGAAAATACAAAACAACTGTGGTAACAGGGTCAAAAAAGTTACTCGGCCCAAGCATGCAATTGCTATGGTAGTATGAAGAGAACCAAAGCCACCTACCTGGACAGACTGAAGCCGATAAGTGGGTGCTCCTGACATTGTTGCAGCTGTTGAGTTAGGCGGCAGGCTCGGAGCCACATTCACAACCTGGAGCTGCCCATTTTCAGTCTTCACGAGCAATGTCCCACGCATCATGCCAGGCTGAAGTGTAATTGTATTCTGGAAAAACAGTAGTAGGTGCCCCACAAACACACCAAGGGAACTTAAGTATTATGGTACACAAGTTAGACAAGCATCATATGTGCTAGATTGCCGGCTTAAATATGCAAGCTTAATACACATGCTATCCTAACCCGAACTTCTCATTAATATGTTCATGAAAAATTTGTGGGACACTTAAGTTCCACCTTTAAAAGTATAACGTGACAGTGTTAACGGCTCCTGTCAGCTGGCTCTTCTTACTGATACTCCTTGGTTCCCACCTCACCCTCTCATCCCAAAGGAGAAGACAGAGTTGGCAGCTCCAGGCAACTTAGCCATGTTATGTTGCCTCATTATGTCACACAGCCCACTGACCAATCAGTAATCAGTGCCTGGCATGTCACCTGCCAGAAGAATGCACATAATTTTTCTCTCATAACACTGGTGCCAGATTTTCTGGAGAAGGAAGCCTTTAACACTTTCACATTAAAAGCAATATAACAGCACAGGTAGCTTCACTTCCAGAAACACAAATGCAGCTCTTACACTTTCAATAAAACTATGTCATGGTAAAACCTGGTGCCCGGCAAGTTAAATAATTTCACATAAAAAAGCACTACTGAATGTGACAGTCCCTTACAGTAGCAGTATACTACCACTTTATTACAACAAAGTCAGTGATACTTTGGCATTCTAACCCAAATACACATTAAGTAGAACAAATAAAGCAGCAAGAAATTTTTAAAAGATCAAGTCAGCACTTTTTCATTGGCACGCACATAAAACAAACTTCCAATGTTGTAAAGAAACAAAAACAGCACTACACAGTACACTTGTAAAAGCTCTATCTGTAAAAGAAATAATAAATCATTTCAGCAGGAACTTTGTATGCAACATTGCTGTGACCTCTTTGTTGAAGACATTTCATTAGAAAACTCCATGCAAAAAGGAAACATACAAACGCATAGTTCCAAAAAAGAAGTTGCATCCTGTGCATCTGCCAAACTGCTTTCAAACAAACAACCTCATGTCCTAAATTAACCAATACAGGAACCACTTCTCTATTGAAACAGTACTGCTCATTCAACATAAATCTGTCCCATGACTGCTGACCCCAAAGATACAGGTTCAATCCTGGCTGCTGCATTTCCATGAAGACAACACATGCACCCCACTACTGTGTGGTATCAGTGCAGGCCGAAGAACCAAGGGTGATTGAAATTTCTAAAGCCCTCCACTACTACAGTGTCCCTTATAGTCTGAGTGGCTCCAGGAAAACCCTTCCCAAACCCCTTCCCTGGTCTTGCCCCATTCAGGATCATGCACACTATAATTGTGCTCTTGAGTGCACTACAATTGATAATTGTGATCCTACTGTTGCCTCCACCAATTTGAGACGCGAGAAACATATAGGAGCTCAATTACCTATTACAGTGCCCATCATCCTGTTTGGTGCTCCTGCGCACTATAAGTAATTGTGCTCCTACATGTGCCCGATAGCATGCCTCACATAGTAGTGACGTGTGAACACGTACTATGCGTCCTGCGAACCGATGGTCCGTCATGTGAATCAAACAGAACACTGGAATTCAGGCATCAAATGTTTTTCGGAGCAATCCACCGCCATATAGCTCTATGGACTGCATTTTGCGCTTGGCGTTAGCATGTAGAAGCCGCCGCAGAACCGGTTTTTCTGCAGTCCGGAAAGAAGGCTTTCTGATGTCTCCTTTGCTCGATGAAAAGGTTTATAATGTCTAAAGTGCTCCCTTCCATACCGGTTTTGGTAGAAACTCTGTAGAAGAATTTTACCAAGAATTTTTCGATCAGTACATGCGCCTTTCATGTAGCCCGATGCTGGAAACCACGAGCAGCGGCTGCGATGATTACTGGCGGTCGAAAGAAAAAGATGTACCGAAAACACACATAAATTTCACCCACCAGACATAGTGCTCAGTCCTTTTTCCACAAATTTCACCCACCAGACAGCGTTCACTCCAGTTTTCACAAGGCATAAGCCTCGAAACGTTCACCTCGTCGACATTAGAAGTAGGTCCTAGTCACTGCTTCATCAAAGCTATTAAAAACACTGTGACGCCATCTAGTGACAAAGGTTGAAAACATGTCACTGACGATGCGAAAAGAGGGGTGGTTTTAAGGCGAAAGCCTTTCTAGGCTCATGGAACAAAATCCCGTGCGCGAGAATTGCGCGCGAGATTTGTCATATTCCGCGAGATGTGTTCTTATCTAGAGTTCCTGCCATCTGCAATTCCACACTTGAACGTGCGCCAAGGAACGCCCCGCGAGAGGAGCGATGATGTACTGTCCAAACTTACGCTTGCAGGAGAAAAGGTGACAGATACGGCACCTTTCCTTTCCTTAAACTAACTATAATTATATGTAGTACCGCAACGAACACTAATGAGAGGCAAATGATAGGAGAGGAAGGGTAGGTTTTCACTATTCTCCTCTTAAGAGACATCTAAAAAGCCCTGTAATTTTTTTATCTAAGGGCATACTGGAGAGAGTAAAATATAATTAAAACATGACAAGCACTACTCCTAGGAGAAAAAAGAACAATGTGCACTTGTGAAAATCAGTGCTATTGTCTTGAAATGTGGTCATGTGGGGTACTACAGTGATAGTAACAACGTTTTTCTGCAAGAAGTTGCCTTAGTTGTTTTTATGTAATTTTCAATTGTAATGCTCGATCTGTACTATGTGAGGCAAGAGTTTTTCATTTCCACCATTATCTCATGGGATATTCTGGCCAGCGTTCTGTCCTTTTAAAAACAGTCTTTGATTATTATCCAATTGTTCATATTCCTTTGTCCGTTGTGACAGAGTTTAAACACTTACGAATTATTTTAGTGTGAAAGCACTTCTAGCCTAGCACAATGGATTCCCCAACTTACCGAATCCATCTACCCAAGTGTTCATATGGCATAATAAGCCTAGCCTTACTATGCATGGTTACTCAATGAAAAAGCTAATTAGAACTAACCAAGCACAAGTTAGGAAATGAAGTCTGAATACACACTGGCATAATTATACCTTCTTAAGCTTAAAGGTCTGTAAGGTCATGTTGCAGTATAATGTTGCTGTCTGAACACACACTGGCCACCATTATATCTTCCTAAACCTAATTAAGCTTGGTTAGGTTTAACTAAGCCTAACAGGCCTATCTAAGCTCATGCATGAAGTGTGCCTTAACACATAAATTTTGCACTTAGCTAAGACTAAACAACTGCCAACTTTTTCGAGCACCGTGTCCTAAAATGCTCATGAAGTACTTAATGGCAAAGGCTAGCCAGGTGCTAATTTCTTGTGTCGCAACTTCATACAGATTCCACTACGGTAAAAACAAATCTTGTATATCACAAATGCACCTCTGATCTTAGGAGTGTACATGCAGGATATGGAACTTGGCAATGAAAAAGAAAATACATATGCTAGAGCGTGCATAGAAGCATGCCACTCGATCTGCGATGGGTGACTACTGATTTCGCAAAACTGGTCACCTAATACTGTGAAACGACTGGGGTGGCCCTTATTCTGAGAGGTGTAACTACTTACGTCTACCATTGCTTTTTAACATTCTAAACAAAAAAAAGAACTAATGGTGAAACTTGGCTAAAGAGGTCAGCTTTCATGTCCGCCCGCGTGGCCGACAACATGAAATTATGACAGTATAATTCCCCAATTCATTTTTTCAAATTTTCCTTTTCCCCTGCACTTGACAAGACAAAATCTTGCTGTACCAAGCTATCACTAAGCCTCCATCGTCCCCTTTCACACAGCTACATGGCCATATTTCTAAATCTTAACACAATTTAATAGTTGCAGTGTCTTTCAGTTTCATTATACATGCATTTTTTATATTGCAAACTGCCCATCACTGTTATATCGCTGAAGTGTTTTATAATTTGTTTCTCATTTGCATTATCTTTCGTTTCGTTTGAGGGGTTTAAGTCCCAAAGTGGCTCAGGTTATGAGACGCCGTAGTGGAGGGCTCCGGAAATTTCGACCACCTGGGGTTCTTTAACGTGCCCCAACATCGCACAGCATACGGGCGCCTTGCTTCTTGCCTCCATTGAAAAGAGGCTGCAGCGGCCGAGATTCAATCCCATAGTCTTGAGCACAGTAGCCAAGCACCCTAACCACTGTACCACCACGGCTCCGTACATTTGCATTATGGATGTATTCTGTGCATTCCCTCTTAAGGAATGACCACTGTACATTATGTTTCACTTTCCACCTGCACTTAATGCCCAGAAGGGTGCTATCAAAACTTGTACAAATAAATAAATAAAACCATGCCATCATCATAAATTGGCCTGGTTTGGTTTGTAGGGTTTAACATCCCAAAGAAATTGGCTATGAAGGACACCATAGTAGAAACCTCCAAAAATTTCGACCACCTGAAGTTTTATGCCCTGATGCTGGACTCGGGCTAAGATGGATGCAGCATTGGAGTGCTCTAGATTAATTCTGAACATCAAAGATTCTTTACTGTGCATTGATAGTATACGAGCATTTTTAAATTTCGCCTCCATGAGACCACCGCAGATGGGAGTCACTCCCATAGCCTCAGCAGAGAAGTGCTAGTGAGCTGTGCAGTTAAACATATTCTTTTAGCAGCACACAGGCAAAAATAAATAATAAGTTTGATCACGCCACAAAAAAAATTAACAATTAAAGAATGAATAGACAGCATCATCCCTTACATTTAAAGGTATACTGAATAAAAAAATTGCCGCCGAGATTTCCAGCACAGATGGCAGCTATCGCATTGGGAGTGACCAAAACAATCTACTTTATGAACAGAAATGAGCGGAAAGCAAGTATTTTAATGAATATTTCTCAAATCGCCGCACCTAACGGGCTCCTGTGAAAGCTCTGGAAAAAAAAAAAAACGGATATCACGTTACATTTACCAGCCTCCCTCATGCCTCCCTAGCCACCCCCATCGCGAGCGGTCGCACCTGTTCATTTTTCCTTTCCCCTGTGGCACTCACAAAACGCATAAACACTTTCTTTTTTTTTTCTTTTTTTGCTGCTTATATGCCTGTGCACAATGCATCTTTCCCTCCCAGCGCGCAAACAATTGTTCGCAATACGCGCCCTCCGTACACGTCTCCCTCAACCTCTCTAGTATGCAGCATTCCACACTTTGCAGCATTGTGCACAGCGCGAAGCGGGGGAACCAACACTGCGTGTAGCCATTCAACCAACTTCAGGTGCGGGGGTGGCGGGATCGCGGGGCTATGACGTTGCTGAGGGTAAATGTGATTTCACACCCGCCGGCTCACAGTCGGGAGCGCGCTTCCTCTGACCCGGCACCACTCAGAAAACGTCAAAAATACAGCCATCCAGTAAAAACTAACCCGAATTATGTGCATGTACTAGTGTAATTGTGTCTTAAGAATGCAATTGTGGTGCTTTCTCAATATTCTGGGATATTTGTTCAGCATACCTTTAAAGTACAAATTACGCAATCAGTGCTGGCTTAACCACTGAAGCCAAAATTTGCACACTTCAAAAGTGCAGTTAGCAAGATACAGACTAGCATAAGTAAAACATATATTCTACACCAAGGTTAT
This sequence comes from Amblyomma maculatum, assembly GCF_055883805.1. Lineage (NCBI taxonomy): Eukaryota > Metazoa > Arthropoda > Arachnida > Ixodida > Ixodidae > Amblyomma > Amblyomma maculatum. Next base: position 200,340,822 of record NC_139344.1, on the reverse strand, counting down.
GAACATATAAGCATTTGTTGTCTAGGAGCTCACGTGTTAATGAACACATAAGCAGCTGTTGTTTAGGAGCAGTTTCCATGACAGCCAAGCAAGCCTGCAGAAATAAACTGGAGACTGACTGTAATGCATAACTAAGAAGTGGCTCATCACTGCCAATGTTTACACTGGCAAGCATAACCTAGGTGCTGCTCTAAAGGTCTTATTTGAAATGAAAACCATTGGTATCGGTTTAGTTTAAGGCTTTAATGTCTCAAAGCAATGCAGACTGTCAGGCAAGCCATAGTTGAGGGCTTCAGATAATTTTGACCCCCTATAGTCCTTTAATGTGCATTGACATCACACAGTTTCACTGGAAGACTGCTGCAGCCGGGACTGAACTCTAGTTTTCTATCTCAGTAGTTGACTGGGCTAACTACCGAGCCATTGCAGTAGGGCATCGGCACAGGTGTTGTGAGCAGTGCAAAGCTGGATATAAAACAGGCATGTCGTATTTTGGGTCTACGCAATGCTCACTGATAGAGAAGCTTTGTAGCTCATCCCAAGGCTGCAAAAGTCCAGTAGCGAAAACACGCCTCACCACTGTCACTTTCAGACTCATCACATTTTGACCATTGTGACTCCCAAGTATGAATGCACTTCAAGATGTAACCAAATACACAGTGAAAAAAATTTTTTTTTAAAAAGACGAAGCCTACTCCATAGACTCCGGAGTTAAACAAATGGGTGCGACATTTTCACACCAAGAAAACTTCCAAAAGGAGTGACAGGTAAACAGGCAAAATTTTCATTTTCCAAATGCTACAAATACAAGTATAAAACACTACATTTTCCCGCACTCACAAACACAGACTTGTGAAGCCTCCGCTTTTGTGCACTGCACCCAGACTCCAAGTCAGTGTAGTGAACGCAACCATTTTCAATGTCTTGAAAAAATATATATATACTGAGCAACTTTACCTGCACACAGACAAACATCTACAACTGAATAAGTGGCAAGAAGCAGCATAGCTCACTCAATATTTTTTGCTAATAACCCAAACCACAAAGAAGGCCATGCTTTACTTAGGCATATACAGACAACATGGATTCACTACAAAGAACCTGCTACCACTACAAACCATAATAATGAGATGCCAGATGCATGTACTAGAGTTGGCATAGTATAGGGAACTAGAAACACAAGAGAACTGCTCTCCAGTAAGTCGGCCTGTTCATGAATACTTGTTTATTAGTGGTTGTCAGAAAAGGAACTTCAAATGGGGAGAAATTGCCATCAAGCTTAGGAATTTGCTCCCATATATACATATTATATATATATATATAGGATGCGAGAACATTTAACGTACTTGGCCGCTTAAAAAATTATAGAGCGAAGGGTACGCTTCATTTAAAGAAACATTTTATTAGACTCGACGTTTCGACCAGAAGCTGGCCTTCATCAGGAGTCTGATGAAGGCCAGCTTCTGGTCGAAACGTCGAGTCTAATAAAATGTTTCTTTAAATGAAGCGTACCCTTCGCTCTATATATATATATATATATATATATATATATATATATATATATATATATATATATATATATATATATATATATATATATTATGCTATGGAACAGTTCATGGGAGACACACAACCTAGCCAGGAAGTTTTCCCAGCATTTTGATCGATATTTCAAGCTTTCACCTTTGCCCCTTTAAAATTGATTAGGCTTTCCTGAGTTGGGTATCGACGAAAAATCCCGAAAGCTTTAATTTCCTCTTCTTTAACGCCCCGTTCACCGAAAATCTGGCATAGGCGGCTGCCCGCCAGCATTAGCGCTGCGAGCAAAAAATCACGAGCATGGCCTTGGCAAGCGGTAGCTGGCAGCTGACGTGGCCAAGTACTAACTGGATGTAGGGTTGCCTGACATGCTTGGCAGGAGGTGCCAAGCAATGGGAGGGTGATATCAGAATCAGCCTGCCCTTGCACTCACGTTATCCTTAGGCCACGCAGGCATGTTTATTCATATGGTTTGGTTAGAGCAGGGCTTTTTATATGTGGGCTGGTAGCGTACGCTATAGCATCATACCCTTAAAGGCGGTGCTTAAGTGTCCCCTACCATTTTTGTTTCTTAGCATTACTGTGCATAACAGACCTTGCGATTCTTTTGCAGGTCTGGGGAATGGCTTGGTAAGCTGTGGCAATGATGCATGTTATGAACACACTGTTAAATTCATCGGCACTAAGACTGTCTCAAAAGTTCTCTAGGGTGGCTTTTTCTTGCCCAGCCAGCCAAATTCAACTTCCAATAGTGTGGCTTGTTTAAGGTGATTATGGTGAAGATGCCAGGCTAGTAATGACCGACAGATGATCACTTCCATAAAGGTTATCCAGGATTTAGAAAAGGTAAAAACACTTAAACAAAAGGACATATGTTTAGGCAGCACATTTTTCAGTGCTTGGAAGTAGTATGCATGTTTGCCCGTCCCGTATTTAGAAGGCAGACATTGACGCAGGGAATAATACCTTTTAAAATCCGGCCTCTGATGCCAGTTTTTTTCACTTCCCCAGAAAAGAAAGTAGGCATTAAAATCCCCAGTTTGAACCTCACAGTTAAGCGAGGTTCAAACTGCTCATACTGTTACCGTTTGAAATGAAGCACAGTGACCGCAACTGCTTCATATTTGGTTTTAAGAGAGATTCTCCGAGTGCCAACACCCCTTTGACCCCAGTAGCAGCACCTCCACATAGCCGGCTTGATTGCTCTCAGTCACAGAGTAGCTCGCGCAGCCTGCTTTGGGGGTGGTGGAGCAGCGTTACCTAAATCCACCAAGGGCACGGATAGACCTGCCCATCTCATTGAGCATGGCCTGGGTAGGTGCCGAACACCTTTGTGATGTTGCGCCTTGTTGCACCACAACAGAATATGCTGAATTTTGAGTACCAAAGCCACTCGCGCACTTCACTGAAGGTGAAATTTTCTTGTCCTGAGAGTGATAATATTTTTCTACACATGGAAGGTGTGTGAGTAAGCCGCACGGCTAACTTCACAGTCCGCACAAAGATGGGGTTCAACTTCAGTCATCCATGGAATGTTCATGAGTGGCACACTTTGTACAAGCAAGTTGGTCTTGGCAGCTTTGTGCACAGTGGCCAGGCTTTTGATGTTTGAAGCAGTGTTGTGGGTTGGAAAGTAAGGACTAAGACTGATTTTTGTGTACCCAACCTCCACAAAGCCACGAAGTATACTGAACACGTAGGTGAGGACAAAGTGCTTGGTTTCAATATCCGTTGTTGTCACGCCATATTTTGATTCTAGATACATTAGTTACGTTTTGCTCTTTCAGTTCTTTCTTGATTGTGTACTTCAAGTCATACCAGAAGAGACACAATGAACGGTGTTCAATGATTGGTTTAAGCTAATCACAATGGGTAGATCTCTGAAAGCGGTTACTCCTGAAAACTTCTTGTACTGACTGTGATACAACAAACTTCCATACAGAGGTCTCCATATGCTACTTTTTTAATCTTATATCCTTGGCCTATGGTGTCAGTTAAGGTCTTTGAAACAGCGAATGATGAGACATGCCTTGCAGTTTTTCTGAATGATCTCTGCGGACGACATGAAGTTGGGGAAAAGTGCTCTTGGTCCTTGGGAAGAATTGGGCAGTTTGGTCAGGGCGCTCTCATTTCAGAGGGTGATCAGATGAAAATAAACTAGCCATAATTGTTTTTTCGGCCAGGCTGGCAGCTATCCAGCAAGTAAGAAGATGGGGAAGTTAAAGATGAAGGGCAGTGCAGAAAAATGCGACTACTCATGTCCTTCGATCAGATCAGCCCGGAGGTGCACAGGCCTGCGGAAAAAGTGCTTTCGTCCGGGCTGCTAATGTGGCGAACACCAAGAGTGTCAAGTGAGCATAAGGATGTCCCACACGTGCCCAAGCTATACACACGTGCATCCGTTTGCAGAGTGTGGCACGAAACAAAATTTTGTTTGCGTGCACCGTTTTATTTTGGGGGCACTAGTACATACCTCAGCCATTCCCATATTCTCACTTCAAAAAAAAACCCAGCAGCACAAATGTTTAAAAAAATGGATGAAAGGGCCTACAAGTGCTCAGCACAACCCATAAACCCATACAGGTCAAACCCATACAAAAAATGTGTGTACTTCTCATTAACATAGCCTGGCTGTATTAACCATTAGATACACACACATGAGAAGGGACAAGCTGAAGCAGGCTGCCTGAAGCTGTAATAAAAGGCACATTTCCACTGTAGAGACACATTATTTTTCATTATTTTTGGGTGGCCTCACCATATATCATGGCCAAGCCACATAAACTGACTGATCATGCTTAGTATGGTCTAAACAAAAGGAAAAGCTACAATTGAAAACGAAACAGTAGGAGGCCATTTTAGTCTCCCTCAGCTCTTAGCTCATTGTGGAAGAGGCTCACTCATCCAAGCATTTTGAACAAAATTTCACACTGTCAAACATGGAAAAAACTTGAAATGCTGCTCTGATGGCCTCTCTCAATAAGCAGCTAGGACACTGTGCAACTATTACCCTGGTACCAGAGTGGAAAAATGCCACCCACTATGGCAGAATCACATCATATGGTTTGGTAAAGATGGAAGGACAGCTAACCAAGTAATAATATTTTATGTTAGAAAAAAAATGGTTATAAAAAAATTGTAATAGCAAAAACCAGGAGTACTGAGGCCCAAACAGCACAAGAGACAAGGCGTGCAAACTGCAACAAGTAGCTAAAAAAATACATGAAGCTTAAATAGTAAAATAAAATTATTAATTCTGAAATGCTTGTAGTACCATGGCTAAAAATATCACAATCTGGCATATTTAGGCAACAAACCTGGTATAAAACAGAAAAGGTGCACAAAAAGTATCAACTGCATGTAGAAATTTTATCCTGTTAAAGTGTGCTTACAAGAGCCACGCCAGAGCTGATACAATGCCCTTCAGTACTCTTTACTACAAGAGCAATGCAGCCCTTTGTGGTTCATAAGGCTAAAAGTAACAAGCACAATAAGACATATTTTAAGTGAACAAGTAAGTCACTTAAGTAGGCAAATAAGTAGGAAAATATTCAAATATGTTTCACTGCAGACACGAACACAGCATCTACCAACATCAGGCAGCAGCAGTAAACACTTAATATCTTACTCAGTCAGTAAGAGAATATGTTCCTTGAGAATAAATCACAGCTACACTCCATTTCAAAAGATGTTTGCACAAGCCCCCTATATTTTTCATGCCAGGTCATTTGCTTCGGAATGGCTGCTCAAGATTATCAAAAAGCTCGGCTTCTGAGCGCCGCTCCTTGATGCTCATCAAAAACTAGGTGTTCATTGCAATGAAGCACATTTCTGCATTGAGGCGCTCGCATCTGCAGAAACCCCTGCTTCATGCATTGCCCTTCGTTCTCTGTGACGATCTGTGCTTGCGATTCTTACGAAGCACTGTGCGCGCCACATTTCAGAGAAGCAGCTCACCCCTTAATTCATCATGATGAGCACCTAATTTTGTCAAGCTACCCACTCGGGCTACCTAACACTTGGTGGAAGAGGTGATTAGAAAGCGTCGCAAGGTGCATTCAGTTAGTTCTCTACACATGACGCGGCCATGAGGAGCAGCACCAGTACTGGAGGGACTTTTCTTGTACAAGTACTTGACACACGTGCTTAATTTCGATGCGTATATCACGTTGAAGAGTTTAGAACAACTCTTTTTAGGCTGAAGGCACGTCCATTTACAGCCTTGCGCTTCATCCAATCTTCAGGAGCAATAAAGAATGGTACCTTCTCCTTGCAGAGCACGTAGCCACGACTGCTGCAATGAAGGAAGCCCTTTTTTCCAGTGAGCGTGTAATTATGCTGTTGCTGACGAAGCCAAATGCAGAAAAACACTCAAGACCAAGGTATTAATCTGCAGTTCTAGTTGAAGAGAATGCCCGAGTCAGTCCTGCAAATCCCCATACAATAAATATGCTCCTGTAAGCTGAGCTGCCGACTATGATACAAGGGACTGTTGTTGGCATGAAGTTACTGAATGGCTCTTTTATCAGACGAGGCAACCTACCACTGGGGCATCTTGTGGTGCCTCTCCATCGCTGCTTCAAATGAGTCTATGCTAAGAAACGAAGTAATGTAGACGGCAAGAGGAAGTACGAAAGCTCAGTCTTGCTTAGAATTTGGCATTTAACTATGTAAAAGATGTGTGTTTTAATGTTGCAGTGTTTTATTACTGATGCAAGTAGTGGGATTTCAGCGCGCGTGCAGTTTCTCCGCAGGAACTCCATAAGAATCGGCGAAAAATATAGCCCCCTAAACAACATGCTGCCACTAGCGGTGCACATAAATGGCTACTATCTCGCCGCAACATGGGTGTTCCTACAAAGCACTATTCTTTCTTCCGCTATGGCCTTTAGCGTAACGGTCAACATCCTTTGATCTCGGCGCCTATGACCAGCATGAATAATATAGGGGAATATGGTTTGCAGCACTATGAAAGGTAACAACGAACAGGGCTGTCGAGATGATGCACACAACACGACTGTGTCCCTGCACCAATTTTATGTAATCGTTGACAGGTACATATAGCAACAAAATCGTGTAGTATGAAGGTCCTGATTGGCCTGGGTTGCCCTTAACCTTCATAGTGCTGAAAACAGTTTGAGAAACAGAGCATACAGATCACACCAGATGAAGGAATTCATAGGAATGACGTCACATTTTAATGTTTTGACAGTTTGAGTGGTAAGACACATGCTGCCCAACAGGGTGAACTTTTGAAAACTTCATAAAGCATGTGCATGATTTTCAAGGGTAAAAAAAATAAACTCTGAACTCCTCATGGAACATACAGCACCTCTCAATTTTCTGTTTAAACACAGCTTCCTCATCAGAAGCACAGATTTTAGCCATCATATTTGCCAGCACCTAAAAAGTCGTTAAAAAATGAGAGTAGCCTGTTTTATAGTGGGAAATACTTTTCATTCATTTGCGATGTGTTTCATAACTCCCATGTAGCAGCACTGATCAATGAATACCATTACTACATAATGTGTGTGCATAATGAAGCATTGATGTTACTGATGCATGCACATAGTACACAAAGTAAACACAAGTTGATGTTAAACATGTGCAGTTTCTTACAATCACTTTCTGCCAAGAACCCCCACAGAGCAGTGCTGGTGCCTCTTAACTAAAGAGAACAAATTTCCATGCTTGCGTGTCAAAGGGTGCTTAGCAGTGAATTTGCAAACGACAAATTGTACCAGTGGAATATACCCAGATTTCTTTTGCCTACCAGAGCTTAGTTGTGCCAAAAAAATTGTCTCCCCTCTATTACACACTACCTCGATAGATAACAGACATTGACATTAATGTAGTACTTCTAGGTGCAGCACTGACAGACAGTGCATATCCTTGTGCAACCCTGCCTCAAATGAATATGCACTTGAGGCCCCTCGGCTGTATGTAATGATATGGCAAATAACAAGCTGGCACAAACTGGCTCTGGAGGTACATGCTGTCAGAAGGCAAAGAAACACTTGCCAAGAGAGTGGCAGGATCCCAAAGATGTGTGAGTGTAAATTATGCAAAGGTGAAAAACCAACTTGCCCAGTTGTTCTGGACATGCAAAGTGCAATGAAAAAGTGAGCAGTGACCCCAAATTCCAAGACCAGTGCTAGCTTATACTCACGTCATGTTCAGGAGGCCTATGGTAGCGGTATCTCTGCAGAAAGAAGTTGCGCACTACAAATTACAACACTAGATCAAAAACAGTACACTCTTCCCACCAAATCTGCTACGTAACAAATAACTGGTGCGCACAAATGCACACGGACATACAATAAATAGGCTACACCTACTAAAACAAATTTACAAAAAGAAAAGTAACTGACAAACTACCCTTGCCTTTGGGACAACGCCGTTGTGCTGCCAAATTTCACAATGGAAACACCCCCTAGGTAACTGTAGTCTAGATGAAGACTTCAGCCCTGCCCCCACCTATCCTGCAACACTCCAAAAGTCAGTTTCCCTGAATAGCAACCCCTTTATCCTTTCCTTTCAACTGATGCAGGTGGAGCGTAACATAGTGGGGCGCTATCACGGCTTGTTTTCTTCATTTTTGTTTTCTGCGCCGGCACGCGTTGAGTTGAGGGGGGAGAGGAGGAGCGTCATTTCTTATTGCCAATATTTTCAGTGCTAGTGATGCTCGCTTAGGACTGATGGGATACCTATTATTCGTGTGTGTGTTTCATAGTTTTAGTAAATAGCTTTTCATGGCCCCTTTAACAGGTGTCATGATCTTGGTATCAGAGAATTTGTTTACTGTCCTAACCAAGAATACAATATGAAGAAACACTAAACCTAGAACCAGCAGGAGAGAACTTTCTAGGGGGCATTAACTGCCAAGATACTACAATAAATGCAGGCCAATACTCGACAACTAAATAACAATATTATAGTGATTTGTCTGCTCCACACTGAGCATTCAGCAAGCTCCTTGCAAATACTAACAGTAGCCGCCAACAAATGACTAAAAATGTTCCTTCAGCACCTTTCAGGTAGGAATGGGCTCATTCCTTCAATCTGTAAATTATGCCAATTATTCCTTCAATTTGTAAATTATGCAGGTGCAAATTGGCAATCTGAAACACTCCTCTGAATTGGCTATGAAGCAAGGTGTCTATAGAATCTAGGAATCACACCATCATGGATCCATCAGAATTTAGGATCCGAATCCAAATACCCCAGCTAAACATACGGGGAAAGAAAAGTGCTCTCGATCGTGAATTACAATGCACAATATGTGAAGTGTTTAGGAGCAACAAAAAATCTAACAGCTTTGCTTTCAACAACTATGTTCCTCAAAAATATGACACATGACTGTTCAGAGCAGCTACCATGTGAGTGTAGCCTGCCTATATTTAGACAACAAACTGCCTTTTGAATGCTAATACTAACGAAAATAATGCTTAAATGCAATGGCTACAAGCATATTTTGACAGGTCATAATAAGACTCAATTTCTTTGTAAAAGGAAAAAGCAAGAACTTGTTGAAAAATATGCAGTGGCAGGATAATGCACTCTTGACTGACTGTTGCAATCAACAATACTGGTTAAATAGTTAACTATGGCACTCCTATCATGCTAAGTGATAGTGATAAACAGATTCTAAGGCAAAGCCTGACCCTCTGCCCAACGAATAACAGCTTTAATGAATATGAACTTCACCGAGATATAACTGAATTTGCAAGAAGAATGCGTATTAACGAATTCTTCGCTGAAAATCCAAATAATGTACCGGAAGCCTCTAATCTACTCAGAGCCCTCAGCACATGGTTTCCTGATAAAGAGCGCAGCCCCGAACTGGACCTATACATTAAATCCGTCTCAAAAGAAATTACTGAAAAAACAAAGCTGGCTCGAAAGCCCAAAAACCTCTCTACAACTGAAAGAGCAACTCTTGACAACCTAGCTTCTGGAACTGACTTAGTCATCAAGCCTGCAGACAAAGGTGGTAGCATAGTGATTCTCCCTGTTGAAAATTACAAAAAAGAGGCAAATAGACTGCTTAGAACTCTTGCCACTATGAGAAGTTAAATACCGATCCGACAGAACAGTTCAGTGAAGTCGCCCTGAATAAAATAAGAGATCTATTTGCCAGAGAACTAATTACCGAGATGGACTATAAATTTCTTCAGCCGTCAAACAAACAAGCAGGTCGATTTTATCTACTGCCCAAGATCCACAAGGTTTCCGCAGAAGCATTGTTTACCACAGACATACCAGGAAGACCAATTGTTTCTAACAATAATGCGCCCACAGAAAACCTGTCAATATTCCTAAATATCCACCTAGCAGACCTCCCGACCCAGCTTCCTTCATTTGTGCAGGACACACCTCACTTTCTCCGAATTATTGAGCGTATTAATAACACCACCAATCTGGCAGATGATTGTATACTTGTCACACTTGACATCGCGGCATTCTACACTAATATTCCTATCGATGAAGGTATGGACGCCCCCTCCCAAGTATTAATCAACAACTACCATCCGCATGCCTCTGAAGTTTATCTCTTGCTCCTTAAACTAGTCCTAACTTTAAATTATTTCGAGTTCGATTCATCCTATTATTTGCAGATATTTGGAACCAGCATGGGTACTCCATTCGCACCGACTTACGCGAATATATTTATGGGAGTTCTAGAATTCAATATACTAAATTCATTTCCGGAAAAGCCACTTATATACCTTCGCTATATTGACGATATTTTCATGATATGGCAGCATGGATCAGAATCCCTTCAGTTGTTCGTTTTGCATCTTAATAATCATCACACTAGCATTAAATTTACTTGTCAGTAGTCGCAATTAAAAGTAGACTTTCTTGACACCACGGTGTCAGTGGAAAATGGAAAACTTAAAACTTCATTGTACAGAAAGCCAATGGATAAGCAACAATACCTAGATTTTACGAGTCATCATCCGAGACATTGTAAGCAAGGAATATTTGTAGGACAGGCGACACAGCTTAGAAGAATACGTAGCGATGATAGTGGCTACCTAAACAAACAACATTCACTGAAAGCAACCCTAATCCAGAGGAACTATCCCGGCAACTCCCTTAATAAAGCCCTCGAAAAAGCAAGTGCTTTAAACCGCAACAATGTGCTCACGAAATGACCAAAGGCCAACACTGAATGCCAGCCTTCTTTTGTAACTAAATACTCCAATGCCCTTCCAAACATAAACAATATTCTGCGGAAATACCATTCCATGCTAACGTGTAATGAACGCCTGAAGAAAATATTTCCGGAGGCACCTGGGTAACATACAAACGTAGCGCAAACCTCACAGATATTCTAGTACATTCTAAACTCGACAACAAGCATCCAACACAACCCCACCCTTGTTCTCGACCTAGATGTAAGACGTGCTGTAACATACAAAAAGACACCACGGTTAAAAGTAATGCAAGCGATTTCATTTTTCACATAAAATCAGGCTTTAACTGCACATCTTCAAACGTTATCTACCTTCTAGAATGCTCCTTCTGTCATAAACAGTACATTGGAGAGACAGGGCAACCAATGAGCATAAGGCTTAATGGACATCAGGCAGACGCAAGCAAAAACCTCTCGAAAGCAGTTTCCCAGCACTTCAATCAAAAAGATCACAAGTTCGAAGAAATTAAATTACATATCCTCCAGTCAGGCTTTAAATCTGCAAGGGACAGAAAATATAAAGAAGCATATCTAATTCATACATTTAGAACGTTGGAACCAGCAGGAATAAATATATCTAAGGGAACGTTAGAATCCCTTAGGTATATTCCCTCGGCATCATAACTATCCGGGAAAAGAACCCCACATAGCGTTAATTGTACAGTTTATTCACAACACATTCCCTTCCGCAATAGGATAACCTATACATGTTCCTCTGAACACATTTCCTCCTTATCACATATTGCTTAAGGTTGTCCTCGAACTTTTTTTTTTTTTTCATGTCAGTTGTGGTTCACTGTGCGGTTATTATCCTGCGACTTTGTAGTTATCCCCTCCCCCAACCTTTGCAGAAAGTTTTAAGAATTGTTCCCCTTAGATATATGCCTTATCAGGGCCCTTTGCAAAGCCTGTCCCTTTGTAAGGTGTATTTACACCAAACCCGCTTAAGTGGTGACTAATTATCTACCCGGTATTGTAGTTTTTCCTAGTACTGCCACTTTTACTTCTTTTGCAGGCCACAGGATCCCTGGTTCGAGGCCGAGAAATACATACTTAAGAATTTTTTTTTTTCATGTCAGTTGTGGTTCACTGTGCAGTTATTATCCTGCGACTTTGTACTCCCCCCCCCCCCCTACCTTTTAAGAATTATCCCCCTTAGATATATGCCTTATCAGGGCCCTTTGCAAAGCCTGTCCCTTTGTAAAGTGTATCTGCACCAAACTCCCTTAAGTGGTGACTAATCATCTATCTGATATTGTAGCTTTTCCTGGTACTGCCGCTTTTACTTCTTTTGCAGGCCACAGGATCCCTGGTTCGAGGCCGAGAAATACATACTGAAGATTTTTTTTCTTTTTTTGTTCACTCAATGACCTACTTTCTTCTCACCCATCCTCCCTTCCCCACTCCTCCACACCTACTTTCTTCTCCCCCACTTTCCCCTCCCCAGCTTTTCTTCTTCGGAAGCAAAAGCATATTTAAACCCCTGCCAGTGATGATCGCTTTGCCCAGAAGACAAGTCCCCTAGTTGAAACGTTGGCTCAACCTGCGAACTGAGGTGTACCCCATTTACCCTTGTTCAGTGCTCCTTCATACCATGAAAGGCTAAGCAAAGATGCTCTCTCATGGCCATTTTATTCCAAAAGTACCAGTTTTAAATTTCAGCAAAGTATAGGGCACCTTTCACTGAAAGATAAGTAAAAGTATGCCTTATACTAAAATTCATAGTAAACAGTGTTTAGCTCAAGTAGTTTTTCACATAACATATGGGCACAACAAGAAATAATTACTAATTTTCCACCGTGCTTAAAGCGACAGAGACCGAAATATGTGGTGGGATTATGGTCGAAATGAAAAATGATTTTTACCTCATATAGTACAGATCAAGCACTGCAATATCCAAGTAAAGAGGATTTATAGTTTCAATTTGGTACCAGTAAAAGCATACGACCAAGTGGACGAAACACTGTCAATATCAATGCAGTACCCACGTGATCACATCACGAGAAAATGCTATCACTTATTTTCTGAAGTGCGCAGTGTTCTTTTTTTTTTTCTTTTTTTTTCAAGAGTGCTCATCATGATTTATTGTATTTAGAGCTCTCTCCAGGGTGCTGTTCAATAAAAATTACCCCTCCTTTCATCTAGCAAATGATGCGCTATTAGCGTGTGTCACTAGATGACGCTACAGTGTTTCGAATTCCATGGATAAAGCGGTAAGCACAGCCCATTAAAACTTTTGTCAATGAGGCATACGTTCCTGTGTCACAACAGCATTGAATGTGTAAAGTGAAATGGACACTACTCTACACTAAATATCTCTAATTATTGCCTGGATGATGAGGCTTATGTTAATTTCCAGTACATCTCTTTTGTTGACTCTCAGTCATCATCGTGATTGCTTCTCATGGTTTCCAGCATCGGCCTACATAAAATCGGTGCACGCACTAATTGAAAAATCCTTGGTAACATTTTTCTACAGTGTTTCTAACAAAAACGCTATGGAATCAGCCACTTCAGGCAGAAAGCTTTCCACTGTGCCAAAAAAAAAAAAAAAACTGAACACCTGAATTCCAGTGTTCTGTCCCTTTAACACACTGAAGAAATTCACTACTAATTACACTAGATAAGAAATAAGACGCGTCATTCAGTATTAACTGTGCACTGTTTATAACTATGGGTCGGAGTTTTTGGTTGAAACTGATAAGTATGCCGAACTAAGATTTCAAAATATGGTTTTAATTAAAAAAAGGTGAGTATTCTTGGCAAGCAAGGCATAGCATGAAGGCTCTTGAGTATGCACTGCACTCAGTCAGAGCTTAAAATGAACTTATAAGGAAGCCAGGGGCGTGATGCTACAGTATTGTTTGATAAGTAGCGTAGCTGTGCAATTTAAGGTACTGCTCTGCTAGCTTATGCATCTCTACAGAATGAGAAGCACCACCTCCTTGCCGCCTGCTAGCTAACCACTATTTGTTCATATCATCACCACCTCTGGCAGTTAAGTAGGTTTACCAACTGCACATAGAAGACTGACATGAGACTGTGTAAGAGTGTCACGAGTTATCATAGTAATGCCCCGCCCTATCACTCAACTCATCAACCTAGTCCTTAGAAACTAATCCCCACTTGTGTTAGAAACTAACTCCCAGTAAACAAAAACTTGCATTTTGTCTACTGGATATATTGTTTAATTTGCTTCACTTCTTTCATGGCTATAGAAATTACTTCTACAAGCACAGATCCAGTACTACCATTTACACATTAATTAATAATAAATAAATTTCTCATGCAGACAAAAACATTGAGACTGACTCATGTGACTTTGGGCACACAGGACTGTCACATTAATGCCCCCAAAAAAGCCGGTAACTTCACTGAAAATAACATTCACAAAACAAAATGAATTTCACATTTTAAAATAAGCATAAAAAAAGTTAGCTGAATTTTCAGTAAAATAAGACCTAGAATGTACAACCACATATTTACAACATATTATTAATACCCCTGTCACACGGGCAGTTTCAATGCCCTTTGAGTCAAGGGAGATCAAACTCTATGGAGATTGGCCGCTGCCACACAGCGGTTTTCATTGACGAATGAACAAAATCGACAGACTCAATGACGTTAACGAATGACCACGGGAATGCCAAGGAACATTGAGAGCAGCCCCGCACTCACCATAAGGTGAAATACAAGACAAACTTAAAAGAAACAAAACATCTTCTGGATTAAATATTTAGGCTACATTAACCAGTTCATCAACTAGCTTTTGGAAGTCAAGATGATCACTCTGTAGTATGTGTGGTGCTCAGATGTAAACAAACTGACACTGTTCTGGGGTGTCTTAGCTGTTCTGTGGCAGTGTGACGTGCTGCAGCGTTTTGCTCATGTTCGCCTTTGAACGCACTTTGCAACAACAGAGACCAAAAAGGGCCCCACAAGTGCTTTTAACGATAGCAACTACGAACACAGTGAAGATGACTGCCAAGCTGTGGCAGCATCACTGGCGCAAAATGAATGCGGTGCCTGTGGGTTATGCCAAGCTGTAAGGTATTTGAATACCCTTCTCCGTACTAACTTTCAATTAAAAATAGCACGCAGTGCGATATCCACCTCGTTTTATCCTGCTTCATTTCATATTTTTGCTAGATGTTGTTACCCATGGCACCATCTATCGAATCATACTCTCACTAATCAATGATCATTAAAATTTGCCGCATGACAGCGGTGCATCTCGATAACCGTCAAAAATTTTAATGGCCCCTGACTCAAAGGGCAATAGCTCATGTAACATAGGTATTAGAGCATTTCTTTTCGAGTCTTATTATTATTTCGATTTTGGAAACAAAAGTCAAGCAGTGTCTTTTTTTTTTTGTTCAAAACTAGAGACAACTTGGTTTTTCAAAAAATCATTCCATAATGGTTTTGCTGGGTTACCTTTACTAGCAACAGTGAACTATCTGAAGATATAAAATACTCAACTTTGAATTACTTTATAAAATATCTACAAGTCGCAGTCTGCATTAAAATTTTTATTAAAGCAGCACATCTGTTTCCATGTGCTGGTGCGGACAAAAGTAAACGGAGCACGCATTCTCCTTCTAGTTTTTCACGCACACCATAACTAAAACTCGCAGTCATGGTACGTGCGAACCGGTAGTAGACGCCAATGCCCTTCCACATGGACAAGTATTGTTTTCTTATACCTAGTGCAGAAGGCGCAATTATAATTTGAACAAAAAAGCGTGCTCCGTTTACTTATGTCTGCACTAGGCATTCCCACCACAGGGCACCAACTGCAAAAGAACTTCTCCTAAGATGACACTATAAAATGAATAACACATACTAAAGGAAAGCTAAAGCTGATAATAAATGACAACACCATTCTATAAAAGGTTCAGGTTTTCACAATGATGAGCCAGATTTTCTTGAAAGCACCTTTTCAGGTTAAAATCAAATTCAATCCATTTTCTATACACTC
This sequence comes from Amblyomma maculatum, assembly GCF_055883805.1. Taxonomy (NCBI): domain Eukaryota; kingdom Metazoa; phylum Arthropoda; class Arachnida; order Ixodida; family Ixodidae; genus Amblyomma; species Amblyomma maculatum. The sequence goes on along the minus strand of NC_139344.1, from coordinate 200,325,100 downwards.
AAACAGCTGAAATCAGTTTTTAACAAAAACAATGAGGCCCACATATAATGCTGCAATACTGTCTTGTTTTTACTGCTTTTACAACTATTGCTATTATGTCTCTTGTCCCCTGCTCCACTTTACGTTTTGTAATCATGTCATACCAACTAGCCCCTCATCGCTCACTCTTGGAAGTGCAAACACATTCTTCACAATAACTTTCTTCAGCTTACCCCTAGCTATGTTATCACAGACTGGAGAAATCCACATTTAGGACCCTTTATACAACAGCGGGTCAAGATTGCCCCCACTAGTTCCAAGGGCCAGCAAATGGACAATCATGCATATATGTACAGTATTTTTGCATACTGAATACTGCCGAACTATCAAATAAACCATTCAGTATATCCTTATCTTCCATTAATTGGCCTGCTTGGTGCTCTGTGCGTTTTCACAAGCGCAAGTGTACAGTTTGAAATGATTCCGACAGAAAAAAAAAATGAATTTGAAAAACTGAACAACACCTCTCAAAGTAATTTTCAATTCATGTGTATTTTTATGTGTTTAAAAACCAGAGACAGATACATTTCTCACTTGAGGTTTTTTTACAACGTTATTGGTACCAATGGCTAACCCTTTTTTCTACAAACCAAGTTGTCAAAACAGCTTGTAATTGATGTCATTCAGTTTCTAGAGCTATTCTAAGTGCAATTTTACCGGTTGTATGCATGTAAGACATGCATGAAACTTATGACATATAAAGGGTTCCACTACATCTTCCCTACCTTCGTTAGCTACGCTCTTTCAGTAGCACTGAATGTTTTAATATGATCTCGTGTAACATGTATTGATATTTTACAAAAAACACTCATGCAATGTTTTACGCATTGTATCATGTATGCCGCTTCTGTAATAACAATTCTTAATTTGGCACAGCAATGATGAGACAAAAAAAAAAATGTTTAGCTAACCGCTAACAACCACAATCTTCAAAAACGTGCAATCACTGTCAAAAGAGTGCAGTCTGTGCATGATAGGCAAGCATAGGGTAGTGCTGAACCGCTAACACTCTAGTGGCATTTATACTGTCCGGACTCTGCAGCAGTAAAGGTGCTGCAAAAGCTCTATTATACAGTCAACCACATGCGGGCCTTTTCCTTTAGTAGACTACACACACTGTACTAACTGTACAGTGTACAGTGTACAGTACTGTACTGTCTCAATAAATAATTTCACTACAATAATGTCTTTGTGCCTAAAGTTTCATCATAAAATTGAAGTATTAGAGGAATGCGGCCGCTAACATAAACCACATGAGACGCTACTAGGCCATTCAGGCAGGTTTCTGGCTCAAATTTGTTAGTAAAATGCACAAATACAGGACAATCTGCAGCAAAGATAATGGTGCTAGCACAATGTAAATTTCACGTCATTTTTCCACACTAGAAAGACACTGGAAAGATGTGGTTTAGCAGTCGAGCCACTCGACTGCTAAAACCAAAATAACTAGTCACAGAGGCAATGTCAATGGCCACTGACTCGATAGGCAATGAAACTCTCAGGGTCCATACAAGCGCTGCCACATGGACGTTTCAATGATCACTGAGTGGTGCGCATGCAATCTGACACATGGCCTTAGGTGCAGTAACATGTCGCAAAAGCATGACATGAAGCAGTAAACCAAAAACTGCATACTGAAGATGAATATTTAATTGAAAATTACCTCACAAAACCTCTCACAGTTCAACACAATCCACTAACAGCTATTGCTGAGCAACAAACGGTGACAATCTGCCCAGTGGCGTCACTGGGTCACCCGCACCCGGTGTGGAGGCACAACGCAGCCCCCCCATCTGTACCCGCGATTTAAGCACCGAATCGCAACTTCCTTTGTACCTCCTCTGTGCTCATGGTTTGCGTTGAAGTTCGCTTTGCACCCAATCATGCAGTGCGAGCAGCATTTTTTTCCTTTTTAACACTTATACGCAGTGATCGTGCCCCACGACTGATAATTCAGTATGACTTCACATCAAAAGCACATATATCCGAAAAAGGCAGAAACATAAGCACGTTAAGTTGCGAGAAAATTCACTGAGCAAGAGGCTTAAGACAGGTGATTGCCCAGTACCAGACCATAAAAACAAAGCGGCCTCTGAACTACGCAATGTGTAAACATTAAGCGTGTGAATCATTGTAGCCGTATGCACACAAATATAACAAGGATGTGAAGTGGTAACTGCTACAATGACTATAGCAAGTAGCAATGCAACTTCGCATACATATCTAAAGACTATCAAAAAGAATCAGCGAAGACAATGTGATAACCCGTATAGAAGCGCCTGCCTGTGTCATCCTTGGGTTAGTTCTTATCACACTGGTTACACGAATTCAGCGTAAGAATAAGTTTCCAACATGCAATAAACAACTACACTAATGCCGGTAATAATGGCTCAGAGGAAAGGAATGGTGAACACAAATGATGCCAGTCTATGCACGTTATCACTCGCACAAGAATATGCATAGGAATGACAAATGAGAACTAGAGAGGCAAATCTATAACTCAAGGACAACTGGAACGCACAGTAAATAACTAAAGTCATGAAACAGACAAGCCTCAGGACCTTTAACGGACATGCCAGAAAACACGACACTTGCAAAAGTAACAAGGAGCAAATAATTACGTCTGCCGCATATACAAAATTTAAAAGGCTTACACGTATCCCTCGAACGTATTCGTTAAACAATCAAGAACTGACCGATATACAAAAAATTTGAACACTTAAGACCAGTTTTCTTCATGTAAATTATAATAAAATTGTCACGGTTATTTTAAAAGCGGACATTCACGCAAAGAGTGCAAGGCGAAAGTACAATTAAGAACTGACCTATATAAGTAAAATTTTGGTGATACGAATTTGGTTGATATGAATTCACAAAATTTCCCGGCCGGAATGCATTGTGTACAATGTGCAAAATTTCGAATGTTCCGGTCACTCTCCCGAGCCACTACGAACTCGAAAGCGCGAACTGCACCGCAACCTTGAGCACTACGCGATCGCCAGCCGCGCTGTATGTACGCATCACGAGCAGTTTGCGGTGATGCGTGGTCTGCACATCGTAAACTTCGCGACTGTAAAAGAAAACTGTGTAAAGAAAAATCGAAACTCAAATCAAAATTTTGCTTTCCTGGCTTCCAAGACTGCGAAGCTGCTGATCACTTGATCAAAATCCATGCTTTTTGCCAGCTCACTTTCAATAGACAATAATGCCAACTCTGGTAGCCTAAACTGACCTATTTTAGATCTCAAAAAGTTTTTTTTATTAGTTTCAGCACAGAAAACCTTCCCGCACACGATGCCACAGACACACATACCGTGAGGAATAGCTACAGCCCTAATGACAGGTTGAGAAGGGAGTCTACAAAATCTCACTTCGTAGTGAATGTCAAGAAGTCCAATGCTGCCCAGCTGTTGGCGACTTCGAGGGCAATTCCGGCTGCTTTGAAGTGTCTTCTCATCCTAGGAATTTCGATAAGGAGAGCGGTATCAGACAGCCCGTCATAGAATTCAGTAAGTTTCGGAATAGAAACTTTGAGCTCTAGTTGAATAAAGAATGTTCGCTTAGACAGGTCCAAACAGAGCTGCCACATCTCGAATCGATTTTGGATCTTGTGCAGAGCTCAGCATAAAATCTATCAATGCACTCCAGCATCGCCCTCTTATTTTCTTCTTGCAACGAAAGTCCCGAAACTCCGGCTTGTTCCACTGCCATCCTCTTCCTTAGCCTGACACGCCTCTCAACTGCAATTCCAAGTTCATTGCATTTTATGAGCGCCTGCTCAACAGCATTTTCTATAGAAGACCACGTTCCTTTTCGAAAAAAAGCTTTAGGGCCTCCAAATTTGCTACTACTTTGTCAAGGGATAGTCCTTTTGTCTGCAAATGCAGTTGCGCAACATTGACTTCGTCAAGTACTGAACCGTACAAATAATACAGGTGCCCTCCTTCTCATTTTTTTTGCTCTAGTCAAAGCGTAGTGATCAGACTTGCCATCCCCTGAGCAACAAGCGTTCTGTGCCTTTTTGCGTTTTGAAAGTGTGAGGCGGATGTGTGACTGGGCTGAGGAGCGAGAAAAGTACAGGAGATAAATGAACAAGACAATATACAAAAGACTGCTGGAGAGATGCTGCCAGCGGTCCTAGCTTGGGAAAGGAGAGTGAGGTGCACATAAACAAAAAGAGGGGATGCAGCGGCGCCGCCAACGGTTGGGTGTCGTCTAACACGCTCCTGCGATGGGTATCGGGTTAATGCTGGTCTTTCCAGGGTACACGCACCTACATAGGCCCCGTCCAACTCCTTTGTCCTGATGTCCCCGTCAACACACCCGCCTCGGCGGCTGTGGCATTCTCAAATTCTCAAAAAACCACATCCGGCTTTCCAGCGGCGCTCTCCGAATGAGCCTACTCTCCGGGACGATTTATGGTCGATTCCTCGGGCATAACAGCTTGGAGTCTCTAGCATAAACTAAGGAATGTGTTTTCAAGCGCTCCTTAACAGAATAATTTGTTCCATGAGGAGATCACACTTGTCATTCAGTGTCCCTACCAATGCGCGCCTTTTCGAGTATTTACACAATTTATTTCGCCCCCCACCCATTCCCCCATCTAACTGCTGCACCCCCCCGAGTGTTGCATCCGGTGCAGACCGCACCCCCTGCACTCCCCTCGCGACACCACTGAATCTGCCCTTCATGTCAAAAGCATTAACATGCCATCAGCAAAGCTGCCTGGAACCAGTAAGGCTTTTCTGTTGTGTTCACAGCTACTATCACTGCAGTGGTTATGCTGCAATTCTCATTCTCAGTTGTCATAAAGAGCCCTAAGAGGCAAAAACAAACAAAATGCGGGAACATGATGCACCAAAAATGTGGAATTGCCTTTTTTACTTCTGACAACCTGCAGAGGCGTCATTTTTATGAGTCAATAAAAATTACTTTGCAAAGAGGTTAACATAGCTTGAAATTTTATAATTAAAGCAAAATGATTTTCACTGTTTAAGTTTCTATGCCTTGTTTTCTTCAAAATATGATGAGCGTGAGGCCTTTGAGACTCTAAGGGCCTTTGAGACTCTAATAGCCATTCGAAAACCTCCATTTTCCACAGTTTTGATCCCCACCTAGGTCAACGTTCATTAAAAACTGCCGTGCCACACCAGCCGCTTTGCATTGATTCAATCGGTATTGAAACTGAGTGTGTAAAAGAGGTACAAACCAATACAGAGAGCTTTTATCGCAACAAGTACCACCCAACATTCACGCATCAGTCTCTATGATGAGGGCATGGGTGATGTTACTATAGCAATAAAAGCATGAAAATGCAAACAGCTTCACATGAGACTCTTTTGTCACAAAAGCAGGAATACACATAAAAATTTGTGTGAAATGCAGTGAATGTGGTCCAAGAGCACTGAACTTAATTTTCTGAAAATAAATAGACCAACCATAAATTTGTCTTTAGCTTTAATTTGGCCTAACCTACTTTACAAAAACAAATCAAGAATGCTTGCAAAATAAAAAGGACCTTCAACGACAAAATTTCTGCAGCCTGGAGGTTTTTTTTCCCTTTGGCAAGAGGCAAACAGATCACAAGGCTAATTTCATTAAACCAAATGGCATGACGATTGAGAGAGAGTGCATATGACATAGCTTACATTTGAGCAACGGTATTCAGCTAGTTATGCCTCCCGGCATGCAACTTATTTAATTAATGATGGAGGTGAAAGGTGTTACGCTTGAATGAAAATCTGGCATGTCCTCTTTACTAGGCACACCTAATATCTGAACATAGTTTCCACCAGTGGTGCTGCTCTGCTCTTCAGTAATGGTGCACATCATTACTGACGAATGAGGCTGACTGTTTTATATGCCCCGTGATGCACATCATTACTGACGAATGAGACTGACTGTTTTATATGCCCCGTGTGAAGCAACGGTCATGCCGCTCGTGGCGGAGTTGGTAAGTAATTCCGGGAGTGGAGCCGAACGCGTTGTCTGCCAGCCGTGTGTTTCTATGCAGTCGTCGCGTCATGAATTCGTTTTCCCACAGCATTTCCATCATTGCATAAATAGTATCCGCTGCCAAAGCACTGTGACACAAACCCCAGGGCATCTCCAGCAATAGTTTTTCCTTAGAATAATGTTTGAAACCTATAAAGGATGCACTGAGCATTGGATTTACTCGTTCCAGCTCGGCAAGTAAATATGACTAAGAAAGTACTCTTTGAGTTCACTTCAGATTACCAACCCACTTGTCATTCCTGCCTTATATTCAATTATGAAAGCAATTGAAACAATATTGGTGCGTCATTGTGAATTTTGTGACGATTGTTACCATTCCCTTTTAGATACAAGGAAACAAAATATTTTGGTTACTGCGTAAACCTGTATAATTTGTTTATTTAGTGTAGTGCTGCATATTTTTGTGGAGCATGATTTTTCAAGTCATGCGATAGGTTTTGAGAGCGAAGTAAAGAGAGAGATATGATGAGTGTCAGGTACGAGATTTAATGAATTCAGCATGGTGCTTATCTTTAAATATTTTATCATTTTACATAAGCGCATAACCTTTACGAAGCGTATAATTTATTTAATGCTGCAAACGCTACATCTATTGCGTTTCATCCAATTCCAACTGTGCACGTTACGAAACGTGTCATTGCCACTGTTCAATCCAGTCACGGCGCATGCCGTGGGGAATGCTTTAAGCATGGGACACCTAATTAAGTATCGCCTATAATGATCAGCATGCGATTGCATTGTCAGACATCGTCCACATCTCAAATTCGGTAGGTCCACCTTTATTCAGCTTGAACCAGCAAGCCTTCACAACTCATATATGAGTGTGCATCTGTCACGTAACACGAAAGTTCTGGGTTCGACTTCCATCTCCACTCAAAGTTACTTTGTTTTCATTTCCGCTTAGTTATCTTCCTTTCATTTACGGAACTTCCTTGAGAAATTTAGCGTCAATCTGAACATTTCAAACAGCTCCTGAACTTTCATCGTTATTTTTCATTCACGGCCAACGACGACGACGCAGGATTTTCTGCAACACAAGACCCCTCGCGGCATCGCATTAAAGTCTTGTAAATTCAGTTAATGCAGCGATATACCTATAAGAGAGCAGTGCTGGCACGATATAGTAATAGCGAGTGATGCAGAATGTCTCAAATATTGGGTCGAGGCGCGTTACCATGAGCACCCATGAAAAGAGCTTAGTAAAGGCAGAGCAAATGAAAAAGAAAAAAAAAAACCCAAATATTCTGCAGAAGTAATTTATCAGTAGATGCAGCATACCCACAGTAAAGTGGGGCTCAACAATGCAGCTAGTCATTTAGTGCTTGTTTGTAGGAGGCACCTAGCCTACATTAGTGCCTCCTATGTAAGCCTACATTAGTGCACACATTAGTTTCTCCCAGATGGCTCCAACATCATCAATGTTTTCGCTTCTACACACAGGGGTATTCCAAGTTTGTTTCAGGTCAGCATAGAAACAAAATCGGCAGGAGCTTAAAAAACAAAAATCCCTGCCACGAGAATGTCGGCAATTGTCGCAGCGACAATTCAGCAGCGGCAACTATACTTCGTCTCACAAGGAGTTTGCAGCACTGCAAAAGGCAGAGGCACCCCGGTCCAATCAAGATCCTACATGCCTCTCGCCCCCAAATTGGCCGGGGTGACAGTAGGAGCACAATTCTCTATTATAGTGAGCAGGGGCGAGAGGCAGTTAGGAGCACAATTGCAAGGGCTCCTCTGCCTTTCGCAGTGCTGCAGATATCTTGTGAGACGAAGTATAGTATCCCGGAAGCACTTTTGAAAATGACTACTAGGCGTGTTTCAGTGACGCCCCTATAGGCAGTGCACGGGGCGTATGTAACCCAACTCACAGCCCTGAACTCATGCCTTCAGACTCTGGCTATTTCTCCAAGACGAAACATTTGCAATGTGTGCCTCCCAGGTTGTCCAAGAAGAGGTCATTAATGCAACGCATCAGCATTGTTACACACAGCTGCTCTCATTCTTTTATGACGTTATGCAGCGCCTTGCACTGTTCGCAGGAGTGCATCCCAACTAGTGGATACTATGCCAAAAACCGGTGAGTTCAGACATGGGAAAGAGGACATTATAACTTTAATTTTAATGTATTACTCCATTCCCTGCTTCAATAAATATGTTGCAGCCGACAAGGCAAAACTTACTTCACACCTCTTGCATTTATGTCATACGGCAGCCAGGCAGAGTGAAATAACCTGTGGACAAAACTATTCCAACAGTAACATTGAAAATTCAACCTGAGAAAGTAAAACTGCAAAAATAATGGCAGAACGCAATATTGAGAAGTTTTACTCTTAAGAAAAAAACGAAGTTTCATTCAGTGTTTCCATTTATTAATACTGATAATGAGCAAAATGATGTTAGCAATATAAGAATAAAATAACACTGTTGTAGCATGTCCATCACTGTTCCAATAACCATTGTGACAATCGCTGCCACAATGCTTATATATGAATTCATTACTTTCAGCACCATCTGAAACAGTATTAAAACTGATAATGAGCAAAATGATGTTAGCAATATAAGAATAAAATAACACTGTTGTAGCATGTCCATCACTGTTCCAATAACCATTGTGACAATCGCTGCCACAGTGCTTATATATGAATTCATTACTTTCAGCACCATCTGAAACAGTATGTACTACAAAACCTGGAAAGATGAAAGTCAATCATTAATGCACATAACAGCTAGTGTTGTATGTAAAACCTACTACAAACAAGAACAACATGTAAACAATAAATCAGTGGCAAATGCAAACCTTCTAAGCATGCACTGACAACCAATCTTGGCTGTTGTGTGCTTGAAGAAGTTTCTGAAGCAACCAAAAGCATGTAAAACATGTTTTTGGCTGCTCATATGCAAACGTGTGTTACACTGACACAAGTACCTTAAAGAGATACAGCAATTTTTGCGCCCCAAAAGAATGCAGTGTACTGCAGCTCGCTTAATGTGTACAAACGCACGAACAGACTGTGTTCTTGCAACAACATAGCGTGAACCCGGGTTCACACGACAACGTGAACCTGCACAGGGCAAGGAGGTGCAGCGCAGCCGTCTTCCACTTGTAGGCGGAGGGGCCTGCTACTCAAATGTCGACAAGGGACTGCCCGTTGTCACAGATGACAGCCACAGCCTAAGCGCGCACAAGGCCATGCGGCCCCAGCCCCACTGGAGCGCCGGAGGCAATGCAGCTCTGTGTCGCTACTACGTACGCGAGACAACGTACCTGAACGGACGGAGCTCCTGGCCGGGCGGCCAACATCTGCGGGGCCAACCGCACAGGACTACCGATGACGACCCGGGGCGCCAGCGTTTTCTGACCGACTACGGTCGGCGCTCCGGGCCTGCCAGGGTTCACGTTGACGATCTGCACACCGGGCGGCAGGATACTCGGGCTGGACACAACCTGTGTGACCACGCTAACGGGTTGTGGGCCAGGCTTTGACGCCTGGATGACGCTCGCCGCCGGTGAAGAGCAACGCAGGAACTCCTGTCCAACCGAGGCCGCCGGCGGCTCCTGCTTGATGAGGATCTGCGGCTTGAACGCGGCCTTCGGATCTTTTGGATCGACCACGATGCGGGGCTTCGCAGGTTGGCTGATTATGAGAGGTGCCTGCTGCGAAGCCACGTTCGCCAGATTGTGGATAGCACTGAGGCCAGGAGTAGTGGCGGGCGTGTGCGGGCTGGTACGGATAGCTGTGCTTCCGTTCGGGACACCCTGGATTTTCACATTGCCCCGTTGCTGGATAACGGCATTGTTGACGGCAGCAAGATTGGCCGCATTAAAGTGACCTTGCGGCGAATACACAATCTTAATGTCCGAGTTACTGATTGGGCGCACAAGCGATGTGTTCAGCAGGGCCTGCTGCGCCGTGCCAGTAACTTGGTTTATGTAGCCACTAGCAGGGAGAGCGCCAGGCAAAGTCACCATCACAGTGTTGGTCGAACTGGCAGGAGAACTACTAACGCCAACAATGTGAGACGTGGTCGCGATCGTCTTTCCAAAGTTCGACACCACGATGCTTGGGCATGAATTCGCAAGCGCTGCAGCCACACCGTGTTTTTGTCCGTCGTGCGGCAGGCGCTGGAGACCGTCCGAAACTGGCACACTATTGACGTGATTCGTGGTTGCTGAACTGACGGTGAGTTCTTGGTTTGGAGCATGAATCCCAGATGATGAAAGTTGTGACTCTAAAGATCCTACTAATTCGCTTACTACTGACTCATCGACATCTGTGGTTAACATTTCCTCTAGAGATTTGGCTGACGCCATTTTCGAGTTACAACTGAAAAATAAAGTACGCATGCGTGTCCCCGCCGACGGGGAATTGTGGGTAAGCGGGCACTAATACTGCTATCAAGTGCTGCCAGTTGTAGCAAATATTTATTTGTATTGCATCGTAATAATACTTTTGAGTGCAAAACTTTGGTTATTATAATTTATTTTAAATTTTTGCATGCATTTACAGTTTTGTTTTTGCAAAGAATTTGACTTTTAATGCTATTATTTTGTCTTGATAAATCTTAGTATTAGGACGAGGCTACTTTGCATACCACTTTCGATGGTGGCGCCTCCTTGGCCGGTTGCGTAAAAACGGGTTCAGGTCCGCCATTTCCTCATCTCATGATTTGACTCGGGTTGAGTTGGTTAGGCCGGAGTAATCTGTTGTGATCCTGCTGGAGGCACGCAGTTCGTTCCCGAGTGCACAATGAGTACCGGTATACCATACTTAGGCAGCAAAATAAGCCTAATATCAAAGTCGGAGATTCGGTATGAAGGCATTCTGTACACTATCGATACCAAAGAGTCAACCGTTGCTTTGGCTAAAGGTCAGTATAAGCGTCTTGTCGAAGTGTTATGAACGTCTGTCGTTGTCCGCTTTTATGTGCGAAATATGCGTGAACCCTGCTTTCGAGCGCTCTGAATTGTCACGTGCCTGTTCAGTGAGTGCAGCGGGTGACACAGAAGGCACGGTAAATGTTGCGCCGTTCCGTCGGTCAGATGTTTCGGGCGCGGGAAGGAGTTGAGAAAGCCGAACAAAGGACTCTTCTGTTTTTAAGTACTTTATACCGTTGTTGGCGAAATACGCACAGAGGAGAAAACTGTGGAAGCTTCAGTTTTTTTGCGTTGTCACTTTAGGCTTACGAGTTTCTTGCGTTATCTCTAGTGGAACAGCAAATTTGCATAAGTGTAAAACATGTTGCACAATTGCCGGTGTAAATATTGCTTTGCGTGTCGTAAAGGCTTGGCGTAGCTTTGTGCCGGTTTTACTTTGTTGACCGCGTTAGTTCGCGTTTGTCTTTGGTCAACTTAAAAACTTGGACAAGACAGGTTCAGCCCCCTTTGTTGTCTTGCTGGAAACTGAACCGTATGAGCGACTCGTCGCTACCTTTGAGCCGTGCTCAAAAATGTAGTATTCGGTAATTTCCCCGGTTTATGCTGTCTTGAGGTCGACGCACTTTTGCTGGTTGTCTGTTTTCGTACTCGCTCGGTGCCTTCACTTTAATTGCCGAACGCCTGCTGAGTTTGCACGTGGTTGACGTCTCTGTTTAACGTAATAGTCGGGCTTGTTACTTTGTCAGCGGCTAACAATTCTGCCTTTGGATTAATATACTTCCGTGCCGTTGTTTTTGCTTTAATACTGCTTTCGACTTGCGAGCATGCCTTCCAGCTGTGTTCGTAGTTGTCGGTCCGAAGCCTCGTTGTTTTAAAGAACTGACTTTCATTTTACTTCAGCACTAGTCAGTTCATGTTAACCCAAATACATTTAATTTTTGCTTTGTATCTGTGCAGAGAGTTTCGGTTCATTTCTGTTTAACAGCATGTGTGCGCCTGACCTGCTAGCTGTTTTGTTGTCCGGCCAGTAAATATTCGTTTCTCTACGATGTTTCTTGGGACTGCTCTGCATTGAAAGGCAGTTATTGAGTGTTTTAGCTTAATTTCAACTGTTTCATTTCTGACAAGTGTTGGCATTAATAGCATTAATTGGTAATTTATTTATACCTTTAAATTTCTGCATATTAACTGCGCAGGTCTTCTGAATTGTTTGCTGAGCTCTAAAATCTTCCATTTTATGGCAAATTGGGCTTTGCATAGTATGGAGTTCGAAATAGACTGGAGTTATCGCATTATACAGGCAACTTATGCCTCTCTGTGGCAGTTGCGCATAGCATCTGGTTTGATCGTGTGGCAGTTTCCATGGATGCAAATGAGAAAGCATAAGTGCACTTCATGTGTGAAAAATCCATGTTGAAGAATGCAAAGTGCTTCATATTATCTGTCTTCCAATACGGTGTCCCTGAAATGAATCTGCTGCACAGTAAACAAGTGGTAAATGAGACATGCAGCATAAACTTTGAACGTCTGTTCTACATAGTCGATTGTGTTGGCTCTTTGCATCAGTTTGAACAGGAAATTGGACATTCGATTATACAATATTTGCTTTCTGAATGATCATTAGCTAAGCTTTGAATTGGGGGAACTTGGTGTTCTCTAAATTTGGTGACTGGAACCCAAAAAATTTATTTTGGTGTGCTGCTTACTATACATTTAGTACAATGAAACGTGCACTGCACTATCGTGCTTCAGCTTGACACTGCGAGCATGTGGCTACAACGCTTTGTAGACACATGGGGATGTTATGAAAATGAAGTGGAAAGGATGCCACAGCTTCGGCAGTAAGCTGCATCTCCCATGTCTTGCCAACACGATCAGAAACCATCTTGTCTGCACAAAACTTTTATGTGCGAAACAGTACTGTGTATGGAATGCAGGCTGCTGCACCGCCAAACTTGTTTCATCGCAGACTCTGTATGCAATGTGACAAGACCAGTTGTGCCTTGAATTGTAACACAGGCATCGCCGCGTAAGGGCTTGTACTGTTATGTTAAGCGAGACTACATGGAGCACTTCGCACTGCCCAGAACATTTGACACAGGGGAGAATGCTGGCATCTGGAGGAGCAAAATTATTTCCCTTTCGTTTGCAAGTGAAGTGCTGTACCTGGCAGCCCCACTTTGCTTCAGGGAAGTCCTGTGGCCATGCTGCTGGGCATTGCAAGTCATGTTGAACACAATTGTACCTTTGCTTTGGATGCAGCACAGTGAGCCCTGAATGCCTATTGCCAATGACTAAGCTCATGAGACCTTTCAAATCTTTATTAGCAATCTTGTCCTTCAAGCTTTGTCTTCATGGTGAATGCAGGCACTTGTAGTACTCATACCTTGCTAGCACTTGATATGGCATGTTTGTTGAAGGCACTAACACATTGCTTTCGTTTCTTTCTTCTTTAGTACGGTCCTTTGGCACTGAAGATCGCCCCACTGATCGCCCCGTAGCGCCCAGAGATGAAGTGTACGAGTATATTATCTTCAGGGCCCATGACATTAAAGACCTTCGTGTGTCCGAGCCTCCCAAGCCCCAGTCAACTTTGCCTGGAGGTCTCACTAATGACCCTGCCATTGTTCAAGTAAGTGCTGCTGGTCATGGTGTTGTGTACTGGTTCATCACATTGCAGTTACTGTGGCTACTTCTTGGTGGGAAGCCACTGAAAATGGCAGATTTACTGTGTTTAATTTGCATTAAGGGAATTTAGTTCGACACCTACCCATCAGTTTGCACCTCTACCATTGTAATTGTGAACTTCTTACTACCGTTGAAAGTAGAGCTAGTTGGTCAGACGACATGATGCACCACGCAGCAGAGTAGGCGACGAAACAGAGGCATACAATACATACACATAAACAAGGACAATGCTGCACTGACAACTGATCGAATCTAACACCAACATCCTCTTCCTTCTCCACTTCTAATGACACACACCACTTTCTCTTTGACGGTCCTCCCAATGATCTAAAAAGTTTTTCTTTCTTCGACAGAACAGAAGGAATGCTAACGCAGTATTCATCAGCTAAAGATATCTCCAAAGCTTCCAAGATCTCTCTTTATTTTGTCCTTGTTCTTTCTCAGAACTGCTACTTTAAGTTCTGTGAAAAAAGGTTGGTCTTCAACAAAGAATGCAGTCCTTGCAGTGTATCGCAGGGTTAGTCCCGAACTTATCCTATATTGTAGAGGCATGTTCTCTAATCCTATCATTTATGCATTTTCCAGTCTGGCCGATATAATTCTTGCCACAGGACAAGGGGATGTGATAAACAATCCTTTGGATGCACTCGGAGTATCTTGTTCGATGCGCCGTTTTGCATCTCAATAGATTGTCATTCCCATTTACACGCGCACACATACTTCTAGCTTTGTCGGGTGCCGTAGGAATTATATGAATGCCATACTTCCCAATCTTCATGTTGTGGGTGAAGCCATGGATATGGCGTTCATATAAATCCTACGCCTCCCAACAATACTCTGAGTGCATCCAAGGGATTGTTTATCACATCCCCTTGTCCTGTGGCAAGAATTATATCGGCCAGACTGGAAGATGCATAAACGATAGGGTTAGAAAACATGCCTCTACGATATTGGATAAGTCCGGGACTAACCTTGCGATACACTGCACTCTCCGTTCAACAGCACTTAATAAAGTAGCAGTTTTGAGAAAGAACAAAGGCAGATTAACGAGAGATTTTAGAAGATATTTTTAGCTGGTGAAGGCTGCGTTAGCATGCCTTCTGTTCTCCTGTCGTAGAGACTTTTTAGATCATTAGGAGCACCGTCGAAGCAGTGGTGTGTCCTTAGAAGTGGAGAAGGAAGAGGATGTTGGTGTTAAATTTGATCAGTTGTCAGTGCAGCATTGTCCTTGTTATGTGTATTGTGTGCCTCTCCTGTGTTTCGTCGCCTGTGAACTTCATATTTGCCAGTTCTTTCTTTTTATAGAAGCACAGTTGTTTTTGCATAGTCTTGTATTTCTCAAGTGTACAAGGACTGCTGTTCATGAATTTTGTGCAGCAGCCCTTATATGTGGCTTTCAGCTGAGTCTCAATGTGTCCAGTATGATAGACCACTTCTTATGGTATTGCCTTCTCTATGTGCATTCAAGTCGGCATTCCCACAGCTATTTTACCATGCTTGTGCATGTGGTGCTTACTGACCGGTTGTTTATTTTAATCTGATAGTTAAAGGGCTGGAAACTTTGTCGTCAGTGTTGTGCAACGACATGTGCATGCTTCTGGCAGGCGACATGGTCTGGCAGGAATCGGAATGTGGGTTGTGACATCGCGAGATCGCAACTTTGACAGCTTTTGTAAAGTGGCATGGGACACATAGGCAGGTTCATATAACGAAAGCAAGGCTTTATATTTAGTTCGGGTAATGTTGCCACAGAGTGGTAGCTCAAGGCTGTACGGTGTGGTGTGTACCAGACCATGTGTACGACGTCACAGCCTTCACTCAGTGGCTAGAACCAAAGCTGAAACTGCACAAAGAAAAAATTATAAATTCTTTGCTGGTTTAAAAACATTGCTCATGGTGGTTCGTATACATTAGTCTCTTACACTACTCCAATCAAAAAGTGGCAAACTTTGGCATCTTCTTTCATGTTGATTTCGTTAGTCTGATTTGAAGAGCTGACCAGTAGTGGGATAGCACCCATGTGATTGTTCATTGTAAATCTAAGGCAAGGTTAAAGGGGCCAGGACATGCTATTTATCAGAACTAAGTACAACAAGCGGAACAGTTGGTGCTCCATCACTCGTCGCTCCACTATTTTGGGGCTAACTTCATTGGCATCTGAGACCACCAGCCTGACTAAAACCACTGTGGGGCAAACACCTCTCCCAGATCCCTCCCAATAAATCCCTCCATTCATAACCAGGGTTTCTGACAATCGGGGACTGTCAGGGAAACCATCAGTAATTTCGTGAAGTCCTGGAAAGTGGCACGATATGTTCTGCTGTGCATTTTCATTTTGAGCTGGTGTGCATAAAGTATGTTATTCATGCTTTGTGTGTGTGTGCGCGCGCGCTGGCGAGGTGCGATATATTACTCGTACGTCCTGTGCAGTAACACAAGTAGGCGGCTCTCGCAGGTACCGGAATTGTGAAAGTCGTGGCTGCAGTGAATAGCAGCCTCCGGTTGCCTAGAGCTCATGATGGCATCGCCCTAATAGTGTATAGGGAACCCAAGCTCAAGTTCCGCCGCGCCGGTGTGGTGGCGAAATGTAAAACGATGGACGTTGCCGGAGCAGACGCTCCGCTAGCTTCCAGTGCACGTGCGGCGATAGAGTTGTGCCTGGAGGTTATTTGCCAATACAAAAACGCTTCCCCTGATGCAAAATGGAAGTACTAAGTAGCATTGTGTTGTGGGCAGCCACAATAGTAGGCAAAGCGCCAAAAGACAAGGCTCACAAGTAAAACTTTGCAGATTTGTTTGGAAGTGTCTCGGCAAGACCTGTTTTTTCCAACCGCATGACAGCGTTCTGATAAGACTAGTGTTCTTTGTGGAAACGAAAAGAGGCAATTTCCCCTTTTTTCGTAAACTCAGACATGTTGACAGTTGACAGACTGCTTGGAAAGGCATCAAAAGAGTACTATGGTTTAAAACCATGCAAAGTGAAGACTATAGAAGATTATCCTGCTCTTTGCTCCCCGCGTGTCTTGTTTTGTCGATTTTCTGTGCTCTCCCTGCTTTGTGCTCTGAAAGCAACCAAATCAACAGATGCGATGTCTTCGATCGACACTGATGTGTGAATGTGCCCTAAGTGTCCACAGCTGCCTTTTCATTTTTAAAATGACCAAGAAAATTGCAGATTTCCGCAAATTGGCCAATAAGTGAACTAATTATTATTATTAATAACGTAGATGTCAGAAGTGCAGTACAAAAGCGATCCTAGCTATGGCTTAATTGACGCTACGGAGCACATCATTCACGCCACAGGATTCAGGAGTACAAACCAAATATTATCATAAATGAAGCACAACCATTTAATAAGAACCGAATAAAACTCAATGTAGTACAAGCTTGAATTTCACCTGCCTTCAGAGCCAGTGAGCCGGTTATGTCGCGTGCAGCGCACGGAGCACACATGTGCTTATGAGATTGCTACCGTTCTTGCCTTTGAAGGAACACCTCTTTCGGACTATATACTTATTCTTGTACTGCAAGATTTGCTTTGGTAACATCGCAATAACAAAAAACCTGCAGATTGCATGCTACAGGCCAAAACGATAGTCAACGAGTGAGCCACTTTATTTCACAGTACTGATAATACTTAGCAGTTTTTAAACATATTATATACAATATAATTGCATAGCGGACTTACCTCGAAATGCACTTCCTACGTTCTTGCTAACGTAAGACTCGTTCACAATCAGTATTTGCTCATCGCAGTCCGTCGTCTGGTCTACAGTGCAGACGTTGGTAAAGTTTCCCGCCTATAATTAAGTATCCTTCATGGTAATACATGTCGGGTTGCTCAATCAAGACTGAATGCGGGTGGCATGTCTCGATGCGCCTGCGGGGGCGCATGCTCGTGCTAGAAAAAGCGCGCGGCGCATGCCGTGAAGGCAGCGAGCAGAGCCAGCGGCCTCGCAGTGCGTGCTTTTCTGAAATAGATGGCATCCGGATCATTGCGGCACGCAATGTCTGCACGTGAGCAGAAGCAAAAGAACGCAGAGGAAAAACGTGCACGGGAGCCTACGTGGTGCCTCTGCGTGTATCCCCAGTTTCTATTTTTCTGTCGGAGATGGTGCTCCCGGCAGGAGCAGCAGCGCCGCTCGACAGTGCTTTGGAAGCCTATACCCTCACGGAGAATAGTTGTAAAACCACTACTGTGCGCCAACCAATTTGCTCAAAGTTTTGAAAAATATGGTTGATCACTGGCTCTATTACAAGGAGTTACTTTCGCATGCAAGTAATTTGTTGCTAACATTTTAATGAACTGCTCCTTTAAAAGCTACATGCAGTGAAAGATCAGTTGTGTATATGGATGCAAGACTTCTTTTGCAAATACATTGCATAAATGTGGCACAGTGCTCCGCATACTTGTCTAATTCATGGGAGTTGGACACTGTGGTGTTAGTTGACAAATTGACCAGAAACTTGGTCAGGTTTGCATGGACTGTCATGGCGCTGAAACCTCTTATTCGAGCACTGGAGGCAGTGAGAAGTGATGTGAATGCGAAAGTACACCATTCCATCAATTTCGTGTGGATACCTGTAGAGCTGTGGCACCATTTGAAACTGACTTCGTCAGAGCAGTGGAAGCTTTCATGTTTCCTACTGCACTTGATATTAAGAATTTCAGTGCTGGCACAGTGGATGGTCTTGTATAGTTTGTGACCTTGTCTAGCATCTGCTTCCATGTCGTGTGTTTTGTAAAAGTTATTTCTAAAGGTTGGTTGGTTTGTAGGGTTTAACGTCCCAAAGGCTTTTTAGATACTTCATAAAGCAGGATATGGGAGAGGTCTTCACCCTGCAGTGGGTATAGTCCGGCTGCTGATGAATGCAGTTTTACTTGCTTACAGTTTTACTTTACTCGCTATTGAGTCTTTAAGCTTGGTTCAGGACTGGTATGCAGTCCATTAAAGGTGCAGTGTGCCACTTGTTCAATGCATTGAAGACATACTATATCATATACTATATGGCAAGTTTCCTGGTCTTTTCTTGACACTGTCTTTTGCATGCTCTGCTTGTGTTGAAAATGTACAGGCCACCAGGTTCTGCTGCTGTTAGCTCTGGAGGGCTTCGATAGAGTGAACTAGAAGAATGCTGCGAACGCCTATGCCACCTATGCATCGAAACTGAAGCCAAAAAAGAATTTCATCTGCTTGGAGCACTGCGATCGTTAGCCTTACTATGTTCCTTTTCAGAGTTTGATGGAAACTCCTGGCCAGTAGTGCAATGCAGTCTCAGAGCACTTGACTTTCACGCTCGAGACAGAGGTTCAGTTCTCAGCTGGTAGCATTGTTTCCATTTTTTTAGTTTAAACTTGTGCAGTGCAGTACTGCAGATAAGTAGCGCTGCATCACCGTGAAAACAGATAAATGACCCACATAATCACACGGGATTCATTTCTTAATGCACGTATGTTATCTTTTAAAATGCTGGCCTTTACTTGCAATGGCCTATAATCATTAGAGGTCTGTACCTTCAAAATATTGACTCAACCAAAAAGTGTAACGCATTCCAAGCTCAACACTGCATACAGTAAGTTCCTTTGTTCACTGCACTCGCTTCAAAAAAATTCAACACTGTTTTACCTTTTCTTCATGAACAGGCGAAGGTCAAAGGGATACCTTTCACTGGCTTCCGCTCCCTCAAAGTGGAGCAGAAATTATCTGCAAATGACAGGCAAGCTGCATAATTCATAACGAAAAAGAAAATACTTTATAGCTCCACTGTTGCTTTATTTTTCAAGTTTCACAAGTTGCAAGAGCAATAACCGGAAGCAGTTTGCAGATAACTTCTTCGAAATTGGTGCCTTGGCAGGGCCACATATTCTGGAGGTTACGTGAGGGCATGAGACACACCATGACCTGTCTGCAATACGGCACTGCACGATTTTAGACTATTTTAAAATTTGAAGCTTGTTACTAGCTGGGAATCGAACCATTGGCTTCTGCATGAAAGACAAATGCTCTGTCCACTGTACCTACCGCCCAGACATCGCTGCCTGTCTCTAAAGACACTGACTGAGGGCTAACAATCGCAGCGCTCCAAGCAGAAATGACTTCTGTTGGCTTCAATTTCAGGCTTGTTAATGAGGCTTTCTCCTCTTCTAGTTCACTCTAGCTTGGGTTATATAGCAGTGGCCTCTGCATGAGGCCCGAAGTGAACCCACTGGCCTACTTACCTAGAAGACTGCTTTGTCCGTTTCCTTTGTAGTATTTATAGCCATACTGCTGACATTGAACAGTGCCTACGTGGTAATGATTTCATCACTTGTGAAAGTTAGCTATGTAAGGTGACCCTTAGCAGCTGCAGTTTGTCAGCGCTGGTTACATGCAGTCGGAGTGCATTTTGTCGCCACCGTATTGCAAATGCCATGGAGAGGACAGTATGCTCTGCAAGGAATGTATATAGTTCTTCTAAATATTAGGTGGAACTGTTTATCATGTCATCGTGATGTCATCATGGTATACAAATTCATAAGGTGTAAGGAGGATGCCTTTTGGCCATTGCTGCATGTGAGGTTAAGCGGTGAGCTCATTAATATTGACTGCTGGATTAGACCGTTTTGGGACTCACAATTAACAAGCAATTTTGAGGGGCCCTGGAAAACTTTTCTTTACTTGCAATCTTCAAATCAAACAACCTTGGTGTGTGCCATATGCAACCCGTAGCTATTTAAATTCTTTGTACAATTGCATCAGGCATTATGCATAACGGCAATAATTTTAGTGCCAACTTTCGTTGAAAAGACTGTTACAAAATTTTTAAAAGGCATGGATGTGAAAAAGACAATAAATTCCTGAATATATGAAATGTGATGAGATGCCTCTTTTCATTCTTTTGAAAATTGGTTTGCTTGTGTTTCTTTTTGGTGCGAACTCTTTCAGGGCCATTTCATTCCTGTGTACGTTATTGCACGCAGCATTCAGCTACTCCTGTTGGTGCTGGAGCAGGCTTTTCTGCGCCTGCATACAACCAGGCACCTTCATCATATGGTCCTGTGGGAACTTTGCCGTCATATTCTATGGCTCCACAGTACTCGTCACAGCCTTCGCAGCCGCCAGCGGCAAGCCTAGGTGGATCCCAACAGTCCGGTGAGTCTTCAGTCAATGAACCTATTGCTCCGGAGCATATTTTCTAGCCCAGTCTCGATGCAACCTCTGTTAAGGGAATATGCGGGTCTTAAAATGGTCAAAAAGTAGATTCTGAGACTCATTTTTGGAACATTTATCATTTCGAGCACCTATATTCAAATTAACGCTGAATTCGTTCGGGAAATTCAAGTTTCTTTCAATGCATGACAGCAGCCACAAACTGCCACTCGGAAAATGAAATTTGTTAAATTTCCTTGTGCACTGCGGACGTTACACCTGGCCAGTCGCTGCCGTCGGCTTGGTTTTAATTTTTTTTTTCCTTGCGTGCACAATTTGCACCGTCCCAAAATGGCGTCGCTCAAGAGCAGTGGCTGCCAGTGTCTGTTTTCCGAAGGCCGTTTATGGTATCTGAATGGCTCTCAATGCATCATTCCATGTCTCCCATTGGCTGGCGTGAGCGGCGCATCTTTTTTCTTTGTTTTGTGTTTGCAGTCGTGGCTGCCACTTCCTGTGCGTCTGCATTTGTGCTGGTGTTTCTCGACGAATCGCTTGTGAAGAATTTTTCCTTACGATAAAGATGCCAGAAAACAATGTTGATTGTCACCATGCACGCAACAAGCCTATGAAAGCTGTGAGAAACCGGCATGGCCCAAACGCCAGGAGCCATATGGGCCTTGCTTTACAGTTAAACCTGGAAAGCGCATAAAAAACACACGAGCTCTTGCTGTTGTCCGTGTGTTTTTTATGCGCTTTTCAGGTTTAACATGTCTAACCAACTCGCCCAAACGCTGCCATTATTGCTTTACAGCCTGTGTCAGACTCGTCTGATGTGCCGGTAATATCAACCATGCTGCCTGATGACACTGCAGGCTCAAATTACAGCACCACTTGCATACTGGATCACGGTACACTTTGTGCTGATGCCGCTGTCGAGTACTATTCTACGGCGGAGCTGGCGCATTGTGTTGTGCAATCCGCAGTCCGTTCAGGCGGGAAAGTTGCCGACCCAATGAGTTCCACCTCCTTGGTTTCGGCGCGGAATGAAATTCCGATAGTTCCTGATCATGGACAGGGTTCAGCATTGCGCACGTGAAATGCAAAACCTGCGGAGAGGTCGCGAAGATGTGAGCTGCCACCCAACTGTTTCCTGTGGTGGGGATACTGGGCTTTCTTGGCTCCAGACCGCTAGTTCCCCCGGCAAACCATTTGTCTCAAAATAGTCTCTTCTGAAAACAACCCATAACTTCATAAAAAGATATTAGACATCTTCAGCGAGTTTTCTTTATTATTTTCTTGGGTGGAACAAGGGAGCTGTTTTTTTCCCGGTGAATAGTGGTAGACGTTAATGAGTGGTGTCAATTGGTAGAGGGTGACGTAATGTGTCCGAAAAAATTGTTAGGCTGATAAGTTAATTAGGCATTAGAGGCAAAAAATGTAAAAGTAAAGGCAAAAATGGTCTGATTAGCCAATGGCTTGGCGCCACATTTGCATGTATCAAATACTAAAATAAGTCAATTAAGGGGACTTCACGCAACCTGAAGTCGAGCCAAAAAAACAAATTTTTATCTTGCATACCATTGTGAGCTGCGGAACTATACTATTATAATGCGTAGGCCTTGGGAGCCATGAGGTAAAGCATGCGGCATGTAGGAAAAAAGTAAAACTGGCTACGAATATGGAAAGAAGGTGGCACAGTCTGCTGAGAAAGGGAAGTGCAGCTAGAAGTAGGGATGGGGAAAAATGGTCTCAACATTTGCAACACTAAGCACGAGGCAACGGGGGCATGTGCCGTTTTGCTACACATTTCTCTCCTATTGCCTCTCAAATAACACACCAGAGGTGCACAGCCATGAAATTCAGGTTCAGGGAGGTCTGTTTGACCTGTGCTGGTTTTGCCGGTTGCACCCTGGAGTTGATTCAAGCCTGCAGATGCCCAGACAAGTGTGACACCATAAACTCGCATGGTTGTCTGCCTGGACTGCACTCCTAATTAGAATTAGATTTTGCAGTATATACAGCACCCATCATAAGACTTGTTTTCGTGCTTGTCAGTCTCCTTACTTTCCGGTTGTGTGTTAGCTTCAAAAAAGAAAATTAAAGCAGCACAGGAGAATGTTGCTGAGTGTCTAGAATTATTTTCAAAATTGCGAATGTGCAGCTTGTGGGAAGAAATGAGTGGACTTCCCGGGAAACAAAAAAAAATCGAAGCCATATTTTTGATTTGCAAGTAGATGCCCGCAGTTCATTGGTGCTTTCTTGTACTCTTCTTCAGGTTCTCAGTCTGGAAGCACAACTCCAGCGCAGCGGAAGAGCCCCACAATGGATGCTGGGGTTCAAGTTTCAGTTCCCCCCACTGATAAACGACAGTCTCCTCGTGGTGGCTCGCAGCGCAGCCATGGGCAGCAGCAGGGTTCTGCAGGGCCTAGCAGGCAGCAGCAGCAGCAGCAGCAGCAGCAGCACCACCAGCAGCAGCATGGCCAGCAGCAGCACCACCAACAGAGCCTCCAACAGCAGCAGCAGCAGCAATCTCGTCAGGGAGGGGCACAGCAGCAACGGGGTCGCCGGGGTGGTGTCACTGGTGGCTCGTCTGGAGTGGCTAGCGGGCGACCTCGCCAGGGAGCATTTCGTGCTGCAAAACCAAAGGAGGCTCTCAAGTTTGACCGGGAATACGACTTCGAGCAGGCTAATGCAGAGTTTCAAGAGCTTGAGAACAAGCTTGCACAGACAAAGATTAGTAAGTGCGTTTTATATTTTACTGTCTTCCCCCTTTCCTCTCTGGCAGACTTGGGGGTATGCATGGGTTTTCTTTGTGCATTGCAGCTAATTTGTGAACGTGTGCAGTTTTGTATTTTTACATATCTGTGGTGATACCAGTCAGACATCCATAGCTATCACGACTGCAAAAAAATGTTCAAATTTATCTGGTCTTGCAATCCGTCCAACACGGGGAGATTGGCCCAAGCAAATCATAAGAACGCGCTTGGTTTGCGCTGGAATTGAGACCAGGCATTCCTTCATAATGTGTTCTGGAAATTACAGTGCTTCAGCTTGGTGGCGGATCTGATAGATGGCTCTAGGATTTGTCACAGGCGCTGTTGAAACATGCCGCGTCTGTATGCTTCCTGTCGCTGCACTTGCGTATCTACATCGCCGTAGAAATGTATCCCTCAAAATCTTTGTCTGCATCTTCGAGCTGCACTGAGCTGTCGTCTGTAGCCTGCCTCATCGCTGCAACTTTGTTTCGTTGAGCTCGCCTACTTCATACAGTTCACCTACCACGTTCCGCTGACTCCTTTCTATATGCGAAGATCCCCGTGGAGATGTTGCATTTTATGTTTGTGTTTTCTGTTGCTTCCTGTGGATGGAAGTTAGTATTACAATTAGAAAAAAGGTAAGAGATTTCAAGTGCAGTGTCCAGGGTCTGCACATAGCCGAACAGATGCTGAAGTGGGTGGTTCTGAATTAATCTGGGCCTCCTGGGGCTCTTGAATGTGCGCCTACATCGCACAGCATGCACATAATCTGCATGTTTCTTTGAATTAACCTAGCTCAGTGTTGTAGATGCAGAATCATGACAAAACGATAGTTCACTGCGCAGTGAACTTGGTATAGCTGTAAATGACTGAGGGTAAGTCTTGCAACATAAGAGTGAGCAATTTTTCCACCATGTAGCAAAGACCATGTAAATGCACACTGTGGAACAGGTACTTTAACTCTTTCCATACCACCCTGCCGGGGTGGCGCAGTGGTTACAGCGCTCGACTACTGTTCTTAGGACGCGGGATCGAATCCCGGCCTTGGCAGCAGCTTTTTGATTGAGGCGAAAAGCAAGGCGCCTGTGTGCTGTGTGATGTCAGTGCATGTTAAAGGACCCCAGGTGAAAAGGGTAGCTTTTTGGGCTTGTTGGTGCGTGAATATAGCGAGACTAGCGCAAAGCTTCTTCTCGTGTGTCCTGTCTGCTTTGTGCTACAGTCTCGCTATGACCCCAGGTGGTCGAAATTTCCAGAGTCCTCCAATACTGCGTCTCTCATAGCCAGAGTTGCTTTGGGACGTTAAACCCCACAAACCAATCTTTCCCTACTGTGGACAAAGTGACCATTTTCTGTAGGTTTCAGATTTTTTCTGTAAAAACTTTCTACAATTTTATACAATACACGGAAAGAAAGGTATTCTATTTTTAGGCATACATCTATAATATGAAGTAACAAGTTGACCAAAACTTGACAAAATGCACTTATAAATGAATTGATTTTTTTTTTTTTTTTTTTTTTTTTTTTGAGATGTACAAAATGCAGAGCATTATATTGGCCACTCCCTGTGAAAAAATAGTTCAGTATTGAATAGTGTTCTTGATGCATAATGAGCAATCAAGAAGGGCCGCTGCAGAGCGCCATGCCGAAACTGATGCCTGGTTCCCTTCTTGGTCAGAACGCCACTCCCTGTTTTGCGGGAGGAGATACCGTGCCCAAATGACGTTGACACCCTGGGAATGAGATAAATGACCTTAACACATCCACAGCAGGCAGGCAGACTCTGGTAAAACAGGTCAAAGTGTGGCCGCCGATGTTCCGGGCTGAATTCTGACGATCAAGCCTGGTTCACATGCAAGCGAAAACTCTAACGGTTTCTGCCGCAGCGACGCAAAAACCTGTTCTGAGCTGTTGCGGCGGCGAGAGCGACGTAGTTCCAACGCGTTGGAAATTTTTCGCTCTTGTCGCAACCGCTCGGTTAGCTCTATCGCTTGCATGTGAACCAGCCTTAAGGCAGCATCTTGAGTCACTGCTGCTAAGGTCAAAATCTGTCTTACACAGTGGGGAATCTTCAGATTTGCGAGGTTTCTAAGCACAAGTCGACACTGATGCCGCCATTCTTGCATGAGACTCCAACGCTGCCGCACCTGATGCTCAGAACGTATTCAAACATGGCTGCCTCGCGGGAAAAAACTGTAAACAGCGATAAAATCTAAGCTTCAGTTACTAGACTACACACAAGATGGTGTAGTGTGCTGTGAGTGACGCGGAAATGTTCAAAATTTGTGTGCGAAGTCATCGTTAGCGGGTGGTAGGGCCACTGCTGCTTGAATCCGGCCATGACATGAGCTCCAAGGGAGCTTTGCATTCTGACTCCAAACGGTTGCTGGAGTTCCAGGAGTCTGCATGCAGCAGACTCCTTCCACAATCTCTGTTTAGTTCTCGGTTTATTCAACTTTCTAAAATGTTTCGAAGGATCTGGGGAACAAGACCTTATTGTAGCTTTTATTTTCAGCCGATGAAAAGAAAGACGACTCCGGCACAGAAACGCAAGTGGGTGACAACCATGAAGACGATGACGTGGTGTATTACGACAAGAACAAATCTTTCTTCGACAACATTAGTTGCGAGGCCATTGAAAGAAGCAAAGGGTATGTGCATTAAATCTGCCTATGATTTTGGCACTGTAGCCACTTTTTGCATAAGTCGGCATCCTTGCATTCTCCCCTCCCTCACCTTTCCACGTGTTCTGGACACTGGGCTTAGGCAGACATTTGCAACGAAACTAATCCCTGTCTGGATACCAGATCGAACACTTGCACATATGTGAAAGTCAGCCTGCGGAGTCAAAATTGGGTAGTGTTTGAATTATGTCCATGTTTGCTCATCCTGAGTAGCACAGTGACTTCTATTGCCTTGCTTTCATTCGTGCAGTGTGCAGAGGATAGACTGGCGGCAAGAACGCAAGCTGAACCACGAAACTTTCGGCATTTCCGCAAACAACTGGATGAGGCGTAATGCATGGAGGGGCAGGGGTGGATTTTGGCGTGGAGGTCGAGGTGGCCAGCGTGGAGGTCAGCGTGGTGGACCAGGAGGAAATCGTGGAGGAGCCAGGCCACGCAATGGAGCGGTGAGTGCTAGGTGCTAGTGAGCCGAATAGCCACAGTAGTAGTGCTCGTGATCGATGTTTCAGTGCTATTTGCTTGCCTAATCAACCTCCCTAGCCCTTTTTTTAAATTTTGTTTACCGGAATCCTTGGTTTGTTGAGAGTGTGGGGCTGAGTAAAAAGACTGCCACTCGTTTCAGATGTTTCATAATTATAAACATAACATAAACATAAATATAAACATTTTCTTTCTCAAAGCGCAATAATGAACTCAAGTTCTGTGCACAGTTTCATTCGCTCTTACGGCCTGTTTTGGATATGTTCTAATTTTAAATTCCTGTGAGAATTGTATCGGATTCCACGTTATACCTAGTGGCACAGGCAGAGGCATATTTCCTATTACTTTTGGTTACTCTCCATAATACATATGTATCCCTCATGAGCATTCACATGCTGCTTCCAGTATGTGAAAACTGCATGCAGTTGGCTGGGCTACTTTTAAACCGCACTCACTACAAAAAAGGGGTTAACAAAGGTCTGCAATTTTGGAGCAGTTGACGTAAATTTATAAGGAAAACTGCCTATATTTCTGCAGTTCTTGGTCCCTTAGGATGACTGCTAGTTTTGAGTTGTAGCTTAATATGACACTGTCCGAATTAACCGTTGCCGAATTAACCGTAGACTTGCATGGGTGTTGGCCAGACCCGTGCTCCTAGTTAGAATTGCCATAAAATCCCGCATACAGTAAAGCCTCTTTAAAGTCACTGGGACCAGTGATCAGTTCACTGTAGCGGGGTTGTCTTGTGTACAACATGAACCTGCATATAATACGAAGTGTGATTTCGGGGTAGCAAAAAAAAACTGATGTTTTCATTCACGTGCGAAGCGCAGGAAGATCGCTAAAAGTATATATTTGCAGTTTCTCTGCGACACTTCTGTGCTCCGCGCTTTTGCATAACGCCATCCTGCGCCAAATAATGCATTTGTCATCATATGCCGGTGCTGGTTTGCTCCCCTTGTGTCAACATGCGGTTCTTAAGGAGGACACGGGTCTTGGAAACCGAAAAGTTTGCTTTTTGAAAACATCATTTTCGAAGTCTGCAGGGAAGGTTTGTTTCTAAGCCCTGTACTGAGGAGGCTCTTGGACTCCTGGAATACCTAAGCTCTGGAAGGGTGAGGGCGAGAATTCGTCTCCTGCGATATGCCAAATTGTACCAAATTGACAAGCATTGTACCACTCAACCGGATTTGCTTCGCAGCTCCAAACTGCGAAGCAAACCTGCTTGAGTGGTACAGTGCTTGTCAGAAACACGATGCACAAAGAAAATACTGTTACAGTGGAAATGTTTCATTACCAAGCTGCTGACTGAAATTCCTGGAGAACAAGCACTTCTCTGGTTTACCTAGTAGTACGTCCTAAGGAGCTTCTTGTTTGCACTGCTGCGTCGTCCCTACTTGTCATCTTCGTTTGTGCTGTTGTTCCCCGCACATATCCAGTATATTTGGGTCCTTTTGCTTTCATTGCTCGTGCACTCTTATCCTCTTATTAGAGCCTCTTGTGATCAGTGTACATTGTGTTGCTGCAGGTACCACGCGACGGCTGGTCATCAGTTCCGCGGACAGATGCAACCAGCAGTTCGGATGCCCCATGGCCGTAGCACGCACAATTTGGCCACTGCGCTGCCTTGCACAACTAAGACCACTGTACATAAGCGCACAGCATGGGCTGTGGAAGCAGGGTGCCGCTCGAGACATGGGTTACAGGGGCACTTTTGGCAGGGGCAACTGTTCATCGCAGTTGGGCAAAAAAAATTTCCGGTGCAATATGGTTAATTGCAGGGTACCTGAATTTTTTTTTGATAGTAAGAGTACCTTTGCTTTACCTTGTGCACCTTTCCAAACAAAATTTCTGCGATGTCCTTTCACGTGGTCTTCCTAAAATTGCCTTCTTTCATGTGTTGGCATCTAACAAAGCCCATTCATTAATATTAAAACATTTTCCTGTGTCTCCGCAACCAACGCACAGCTGGATATTATTTATTTTGTACTGTTCACCAGATAACAGTCTGCAGCACTGTGCCAGGCATTGTGCCATGGCTTTTTTTTTTTTTTTTTAATCCAAGGCCATAGTGCGCAGGCTTCTAAGCAATGTAGCCCTTTTGCATGCAGCCCCTTCATTGAGGACAAGATGTGGGGTAGTATGGTCAAAAAATAAAGTGGATTCTTCATAGAAAAAAAATCTCTTCCTGCAGTTCTGGTACCCAGGTACACACATGCTGTCCACTTACCTTGTGGTAACTATTAGCAGTGTTTGCAGCGAAGCTCATGTGCCTCATGCCTCACATTAAATGCAGTCTTCACTCTTTCGAGATGTGGGGGGGTGGGATAGGAAGACGTGGCATGAAAGCCTGGGACCATGCACGACAGCTGCAGACGTGTACGCGTAATGTCATTTGGGAGACTCCGCGTTTGGACACGGCGCTGCAGGTGCCACCAATGTGCCCGATCGCATTCAGACTTCCTTCAGGAACAGAAAAAACGGTGAAACACTTAACTGTTGCGCTTCTGATTTTGGCAAACTCCGCCTCAGTAGTGCCTAAATTATTTTTTTTTTTTCAATTACTAATAAAGTTATACAAAACTGCTTAACTTGAGCAGTATGGTGTACAAAGTGAATAGGCCAGCATTTCGTGCATAAGGTTCGCTTATGCTTCTTGGCTAGTGTGCTTAAATCTAGGTTCGCTTATGACAAAAAAAGCATATAGAATGGGGACTGAAAAGCAACACGTATGTGCCAACTTGCTGGAATCTGCACTCTGCAGCAGTTCGCATAAGTCCACATCTCAATTCTGGACAATATGCACTCGTGAAGGTTGATCTGCGGTGGAATCGCGGTTGTAGTTACGAGAAGTGGACATTGGACAACCACTACACCCAAACCTCTGCAGATACCAGAGTGCAACTGGACTTCACTCCTTTTAACTTATCTCTTGCATCCAGATTGCCTGCACTGAGAAGGCAAGAGCTGCTAAAGAAACTGCTTGAACCTGCATGAACAAAACTTTCACTTAGACCGCGCATTTACCGTAAATATCAGACGGCAGTGCCGCAGTGGAAACTTGTTCGCGCTCATAGTACACAGATGTCTTTGAGCATATATAATTTGAAACAGCACACCTAAGTTGTTTTCAACATATGCATGAACTTTAGAGGTCCGATCGAAAGCACACAGCAACAACTGAAGGGCTTCCCCAGCCGTTCGCTGGTTTTTTATTCCTAAAGCAATACTGCTAGCACGTTTCTGTCGTCGGTGGAGGTCGTTCCTTCGCTCGGCGCCGCGGCTACCACGTGACAGCAACGCGCCTATGCCGCAAAATTGCGAGCCCGGCGGCGTTCTGCAAGTTCTATGAGCGAGAGTAGTTTCATGGACTCTGAATACCGAAGAATCGTCTGAGTAGTGCAGAGCGATATAATTAACACAAAGCGCCGTGTAG
The DNA here is from genome assembly GCF_055883805.1 of Amblyomma maculatum. Taxonomy (NCBI): domain Eukaryota; kingdom Metazoa; phylum Arthropoda; class Arachnida; order Ixodida; family Ixodidae; genus Amblyomma; species Amblyomma maculatum. The sequence goes on along the minus strand of NC_139344.1, from coordinate 200,294,999 downwards.
AAGAGCCACCGGAGCAGTGTTCAGACCAAGAGTCGCTACTTTACGGACCACCAAAGCGTGTTCATTGGAATAAACAAGCTAGAAACCATGTTTTGTCAAGGGTAAATCCTTTAGTTGCATAAAGGGCGAAGCCATGTAAACCACCAGCAGAGCCAAGAGCGCAGCCAGGGAGGTATTGCTTTCGCAATCACTTGGGCTTAACCAGAGCTAAGCCACAGCTAATTTTATTTAGGCTGGATTGAAGGAAGAATCTTTCGACAGAGCGGGAAAAGAACGAGCGGTGGTGGACGCGTGTGTACCCTTCTGGGAGCACTGCTGCCACATGCACCCATGTATCCACCCGGCGCCTCGGGGAATCTGACAAGACCAGCCGCAGCTTGAGCCTGGCGTAGACCAGCGTGCATGGTCTGCCCGCCGCGCAAAATTTTTTTTCTTCCTAGCAGCTTTTCTACTGACAGCTGCCTTCGCTGTGAAGGAGTCCAGCCTGTCGTCTGCGCATTGTCATAGGGGGCAAAGCCCGGCGCACGCTTGCTTTGTGCTTTATCTGTCGCCTCCCATGCAGTGCCGCTTCAAGGGCCACTGTCCAGGGAAGGCCCTTTTAAGCAAAGGAGCGCAGTGTTTCGATCCGGTACCGGAGATATTCTGTGCAGAATGCTACAGTGACACGCGCGCCGCAAAGCATCGAAAATACAATTCAAAGCTCTCTCATGCTCTCCTCCGGGAAGTCAGCTTCCCCGTTTCCTGCGCTGGCCCGACGGGCCCCAGTAATGACGTACGTACCGCGAACGACGTCCATTGGTCCGTCTCGCTGACTGACGGGAGAAGGATGGGTGTCTACCGCTCGCAGCGCGCTTTTCCCTCGCCACGGCCAGACTGAATCCAGCGGCACGCGCTCCATCGACCGTTTTTTTTTTTTTTTTTTTTTTTTTTCGCGCTCGCGGAGAGCCACGCCCCACCTCCCGCCTAACGCGGAGGAGGAAGGGGAATTTGTATTGCGGAGGCTAGACGACTTCGGGCAGGAGAGTGAAAAACCTTTGCGAGGGAACGGAAGGAGAGAGGCATGACAGAATCGGGTGATTGCGGTGGCTGTAACTGCGTTATTAGTTACTCTTTTCAAAAACATTTTGCGGCCTTGCGTTCTAGGGGCGAAGTCTCACAGTCACCGGGGAAGAAAATATTTTCGACCGGAGGGTGGACAGTGGGCCTTTAAAACGAAGCGCCGCCACTCAGAGCTTTCGTGTGTGCAGTGTGCAGGCTGAGGTGCGCCCCGGCTACAGCCTTCTAGAACACTAGACCGCCGAATGGAACACCTTACCGGCCTTGTACGAATAATGGCTTGCTTCGTTTTTGGTTCCAACAACACACGCATGGTGTATGCGTGCGTTTGGCACAAGGCAGAAAAAAGGACAGGACGCTACCTGAAAGCAGGCATCTCGCTCACACGAAAAGCGAACAGCTGCTTGCACAACAACACGGGGAATCCGCGGAAGATATAGGCCCATTTCCCTCCACAGATCAGGTGTACAAAAAACAGTGACTGTCATTTCAACCTGCCAGCTAGAGATCTAAGAACATACCATGACTATACGGAATTGGATTTAATTTAACCTTAACTGTCTGCTTTTTTAAGTTAGTGTTAGAGTGTGAGGCCCTGAAGAGTAGCGTTCGAGAGTAGGTACCACGCAAACCCTCGAAGCTATCTTCCTCGAAATCTTTTTGTTCAGACCTGGCAGACGTTTTACCAATATGCGAGACGTGCTCTCTGGTGCGACTCTAGCCTTGGCGGCATGCATAAAGGTACTTCATCTCGGCTGGTCATCGTTATGTTAAGAAAATGTAGGGACACTTATTGAAACGATCTCGTGAAGCCGTAAGCTAAAATTACAACTGGTTTAACCAAACCCAACGAATGTGCCTGCGTGGCTTTGGGGCAGTGGGTCTAATTCAAGGTCAAAGCGTCCTGGAGAGCTGACTTCAATGTCGCCCTCTTATCTCAGGCAAATTCTCCACGGCGGGTAGGGCCCAGCCCGTGTGAACCTCTATCACAGTGTGGGAAGAGACGCTTTGTAGCTTTCCTCGATATAAACCCTACTTTGTGTCAGTTGAAAATTCCATGTTCAGCGGCTGCGTTATTTCTGCAGCATTGAACCAGCATTACTTTTTCGTTTTATATCGTGACCGTCGTGACGCACCAAGCACAGGAAATCATGCTTTGGATAAGAAGACGTTGAAAGCCGACATGAACATATACCCCTACAGTGAAGCTAATCTTGGCAAAGAACACAGGCACACTGATATGTGTGGGATAAGGCGACCGAGGCCTCAATTGCTAATACAAGTGGTGAATTCCATCTTAATGCAGTATGATTCGTATACTTTTCTGCCGAGTTTTGACGCGAACTTCAAGATTGTCATTGTCGTTTCGCGAATCTAGGCGCACGCCTCGGTTCTGCGGCAGTGCACAATAGACGCCCACATGCGGCGGTTAGATGCGAAACTTTCCAGCTGCGCCGTTTCTTGTGCTACACATGCTCATAACGGACAGATGTGCCATGTACATGTGCACTGGAGATAACCCACACGCAAGGAGACGACAGTCTCTGCTCGTTCTTAATGTGGACGAAAAGCTGCCAGCAGAAGTTGGCGGCTTTGCGATTTTTCTTCTAAGGTCTGATACTGGCACACAAACAGTCTTCAAATGAAAGTTCACAAGTGTGCAATGCACTAAGCTTTTTTCTTGGTGGCAGTGTGTAGACGGCATGCTCGACTCCTCGCGAGCGAACGCAGGGTAAGCTGGGTATAAGGGATGTATCGGTATATATCCGCTAAAACTGTACGGCGCACGCCAACCGGTCTGCGCCAATAAACATTAGCCGTTCCAAAGCCGCTGAACGTGTCGGTCTCGTCACACCTCTGTAACATGAGTATCTTCTCTAGAGCACTATAAGCTGGGCACTGTCTTGAGTGGGAGGACGCTTCTGTTTTATCTGGTCATGTGCCAGGGAGCGCATCGCGTTCGTCGGCATGGGGAACCACGGCGCCATGCCCCCACCACAGCTTCTGTGAATTAACGGAACGGCACCCTGTTCGACTTGCTTGAACGACTCCGTACCGCAGGATGCATCAAAGCTATGAAGGGACTTTTTTTTTTTTTTCCAAGTACTGTTTGCAGGCACGGAAAGAATAAAAAAAAAAAAAAAAAAAAAAAAAAAAAAAAAAAGATCAGTCACCGTTAAGTGCATTCCTTGGTAATATATTGTCGCCGGGATTTTCGCTCGGCCGGCGAACAAGCCAACTCTGACGTATACACTGTTTGCGTTTAGTTTTCATTGCCCAAGTCTGTCATACGGAGTCAACATCCCGGCAACCTACATTATTGTTTGTCACCGGTTTCTGCGGTGTGACAGGCTGCTGGGAAACAAGTTTCTGACTTGCTGGCGAAAATTCATGTCGCTGTTGTTCCTGAAGTGTGAACCGGGCTTTAGGGACTGAAGGCAGCGCCTGTCCATCAGTCTTCCTTCGCGCTGTTTCGAAAACTTGGGGACGGCGACGTCTTTTCGACCGTAAGCGCTGTATACACTCTCGCCCAAAATATACAGAAAGTTTGCCGAAAAATTCATTAGGCTTTCGCCTTCACATTCATGGAAAATTCTAAACATCCCCCGTAATTCCTGTTCCTTATATAAAGTGATCGTTGGGGTGTCAGCTGGCACTTGGTGTTATTTTATGCTGCCTGGCCAGGGAAGCCGACCGAAGCACCCATCACACCTCGTTCTTTTCTAATGCATTGCAAATTAAAAAAAAAGAAAAAAAGAAAAATGCGTGCGCCATGAGTAAAATCGCTGTTCTTTAGGGGCCTTCTTTTAGAGTAAATATTTATTTAACCCAGTTGTCTCACCGTTACGTGTCTTAAAAATAGTAATTCGGATCTCTACCCCAAAATGCTCGTTGTCACAATTCTGGTCAGGTCTACCCGATGAGGTTAACGAAAGATGAATTTATACAATATTTACAATCGTGGTACTGGGCACAACAATACGGGCATGGGCCGTAAGTTACTGGCTTCGCGCTGCTGTCTTCGTACAGCGAAGGCTAGGGAAGCTTCGACACGGTCCGCTCCAAGCGCGCAGCACTGCGTTGCAGCACCGGGCAAGCGGGCGTCAGGCGCTCGCCCGCATCCGCTCGACTGCAGGGCCGCGGGAACCGCGGCTAGAAGCCCGATCACAACATCGTTTAGAGATGTACTTGTCCCGCGCACCGACCTGAAGACACAACCCGAAAAATATCTCATTATTCTGAAGTAATATGCTTTCTGTTAACCCATAAGTTTAAACCTCTTTCTGTGTTTACAGTACCAAGCGCTCCACGCTAACGATGGCACACTCAAAAATTCATATTTTCTCACTTCAAAAAAAAAAGGGGGGGGGGGGGGGGGGGGGCAGGTAGGTGTTGCATGAACACGAGTGGTACACGAAAGACGGGGCTGTATACCAAGAGAAAATGCAAATATAGTTTCCTAAGCATAAGTGTAACCTGCCATTCCAATGTTTCAAAAATAGTGAGCAATGAAAATTTTGTGTCGCACATGAACAAGCGCTCGTATTTTTTTTTATATGTATCTTTTTGTACCGTTCCGCGGGCAAACATTACATCAAAAAACCCCGAATTGTCATTGTTTACCTGAACGACTCAATTGTTACCTGAATATTAAATATTAGCTGACAAATAGTCCTCGGTTCTTTTCTTCCAAATTGACAACTTGCAAATTCCTTTCTTTCTCATATGTATATATATATGTTGGTTGGTTTGTTTGTGGGGTTTAACGTCCCAAAGCAACTCAGGCTATGAGAGACGCCGTAGTGGAGGACTCCAGAAATTTCGACCACCTGGGGTTCTTTAACGTGCACTGACATCGCACAGCACACGGGCGCCTTGCTTTTCGCCTCCATGGAAAAGCGGCCGCCGAGGCCGGGATTCGATCCCGCGTCCTTGGGAACAGTAGTCGAGCGCCGTAACCACTGCGCCACCCCGGCGGGGTATATATATGTATAACAAACTCCCGTTCAGTGATTGCGGTGCCACATATCGTTTGAATTTCCTCCCATATCCTCCGGCGTCACTTTTTCATGCCAAAATCAGTAATGGTAGACAGTGGATCTCTGGGCTTCTCCAGGTCAGAATGGCTGGAAGCCAAACCAGTAAAAAAATGAGAAGGGTTCAACGCTGCTGAACCGAATGTGGAGCGAAAGCATTAGCTGCGGGTTAAAGAGCGTTCTTCGTCTTCTTCGCCTTCTTTTTCTTCTTCGTCTTCTCGTAGCTTCGCTTTAGCTGTGGTAGTGTTGCTCTCGCAAAAAAAGAAAAAAAAAATCGCACGTGTCCACAATTCGCTCGCTCACTTGGCCGACGCACCGTGCACACCTCTGTTCCCACGGTCGCATCGCCGCTGCTGCTGCAGACGCAGCGCACACTCTCACAAATATGACAAAGAAAACTGCGCCTGCTTGGAAACGGCGCACCGGATGCTGACGGAGGATGTGACATCCGATGCGCGCGCGCCGAAGAGCGGACGGCCGCTTCCCAGGCGCGGGAACTAGCGCCGCTGGCGCCGCAATGAAATGAGACAACCTTGTTTGTTGGAGTTCTGTCGATTTTGTTGGAGACGAAAACTCGAAGCTCCGTTCTGTCTGCTTTGCTGTGAATGTGCACAAAATATGCAGGCTATCGAATTATTATCCCTTGCTTGCTTCTATAGCCTTACGTTTTCTTTGGAATTAATTTTTTGGCACAGCCCTTTGTGAGGCAAAGAGTAATAAAATAATCGAAAATAATATATATCGTTACTTACACAATAACCTTTAATACCTGACTAGCAATTCCCCAGAATGAACTTCACACACGAGATTTTTTTTTTTTTTTGTAAATCGAATTTACGCCAGAAAGACTCAATGGAAAAGGTGCCAGGGGATTTAAAGGGCCCTTGAAATGCTGCTCGCGGTAATATCTAAGTGCAAGGAATTTATAGAAGTGGTCTTTGTGAGTATTCGAGTGAAATTTAAAAGCTTTGCTTGCAGCCTATAATTTACAAATAATTTGTAGAAAGTGCTTTGGCGATCGACCGCTCCTCGCCGATTGGTGGGACACATCCCCGCTCGTTGATTGATTAAAACTTTATTTCCACCGATGTAGAGGATCCAACTACTCCCCGCCCCTGGCACGCAGGCCCAGGAGACGGAGCCAGGTCCTCCGCTACTAAAGTCGCCAACGCCGCTTTGTGTGTGTGTGTGTGTGTGTGTGTGTGTGTGTGTGTGTGTGTGTGTGTGTGTGTGTGTGTGTGTGTGTGTGTGTGTGTGTGTGTGTGTGTGTGTGTGTGTGTGTGTGTGTGTGTGTGTGTGTGTGTGTGTGTGTGTGTGTGTGTGTGTGTGTGTGTGTGTGTGTGAAAAATGCGCTGACGTAGAGTCACGTGGGAGCAGCGAGGATACTCCCCTTACAGGCTTGCCCGTGTCCGGCGCCTCTTTCTGTTTGAACATTGCGCCGCTCCATCCATCAGGCGGTTCTCCTGGTTTCCCCCGCCGTCACCGCCGCGTGGAGAGGAGGCTGGCTGTGAGAGCAGTGAGAGTCGACGGGTCGGAAGGGGGCGCCGTCGTGACTTGTTTTCTCTGTTTTCTTCCTTTCAAATAGCGTTAAGGGCGCCATGTCGCAGAAAAGTCGGTGTCGTCGTCGGCGACCGCCGTCCCGCGTCGTCCGGCGTTGGCCGTGAGCGAAACATCCCAGAAGTATTAATAAATAAAAACGAGTAGGAAAAATCGCCGACCTCAGGAATCGAACGTGGGCCTCCGGGGTGCGAGACGAGCACGGTAACCACTCCGCCACGCCAGCTTTCTTTTTTCTAGTAACAAAAAAACCTTTATTTACATATATATGTACAAGGCTGCAACTCAGCCAATAGCCGAGAGCATTGATTGCTTCTCGTGCTAATGTCGCCCATAGGATCCATGAGAGGAGTTTAATGCACAATAGAGAATTTTATCGAGGGGTCTTAAGAACGGGTCAGAAAAAGACGTATTAGCCCGAAATTCGCCACTAAAAAACAAAGGGGAAATCCAGAAAGAAAAAAACCAACAAAAAAAGAAAAATAAAAAAAAACTCTTGGGCAACGCTGTGTGCATCATGAGCGGCACCCAAACCGTTCGTACTGGCGTGTCTTGAAGACCACCACAGCGCGGCAGCCCCGCTGTAGTTCTTCCTGCAGGCTGTCGTCGGAACCAGACGACGCTAGCCAAATGGTTTGAAACATAGAGTTAATTTGTATTAACTCTATGGTTTGAAATGGACAAAGGTGCGTCTATTTATTGCGGTATTGTCTCAGAAATGTCCCTTAGAGAAGTGTATTGTGGCGTATAATAATAATTATGAGCATGTAAATTACAGAACTACAGAACACGCAGTTAAGCGAGTGGCAAATTACTTTTCCGCTGTACTTCCTCTTCGCTTGGCGTGCACGCAGTGCCATCATGCGTGTGGCGCGCGGAATAAGATAGACAGGGCATGGCCTCCGAGATCTGCATCGCGCCGGCTCGGATCGGCAACGATGTTGCCGACGAACCACGACTGCAACTTGAGGCCCGCGCGTTTCGGCAAGGTGGCTGGCAGCGCTTCTACGTCCCGGAAGGATTGATAAATAAAATTGAGTATAGCAAGTTGCTCTATGTAGGAATTCGAAACAGAGCCTCCCTTCTCAGTGCACGCCCCAGCCGCATTGTAAGCGAAGGAACGCTTAGAATCACGTTTCAGAACAAGTAATTACCAAACAGTCATACTTTGGACAAGTTAACGAGTGCTGTATCATGTGAACTGCGTCTTTGTGTCACTCAAAAGCGCGACAAGCAAATGAGCAGACGGTGCGAACGGGACACGATAACGCTATCGCGTTCCATTCTTAAAGGGGAAGCTTAAGCGTCCTCCAAATGTTTTGTTCCATGCCGGCATCGGTTGATTGATTAGGAAAGGGGAGGGAGGGGGGGGGGGGAGCATCATTTTCTATCGCCTATATATTCGGTTTTAATGATGCTAAGTTATTTTTTTTTTAAGGAATAGCCAGCGTGTCCGTGCGTTAGAAGCGAGTGTCCGCGAGACTCTGCGGGATTCCACTTGTCAGTCATCCTGATGGCATCATCAGACAAATAAAAATCGTGTCTCCACTGGGAATCGAACCTCCATCCCTAGAATCCACAGCCGAGCGCTTTAACCAACTGCGCCATTCCCGGAATTTTTCTTTTTTTTTCAGCATGGTATTTATTACACACCTTTAAATGCAGGAAAAGAGTTACTATATATATTTACAGAGTAATCAGCCTGTAGCCGAACACGTCCAATTGAAATATACAACACAACACCACATAACTATACAACAAATCTTAGCACAAGTTCACTAAAACGGTGGCAGGAAAGACAACACATCAATTATGGGAGCCAGTCTGGGTGATAGTTATTACAATCTTCGTGTCTCTCAGCTTGTGCACCATCTGGTCGAAATGAGTACTGAGGGAAACGCTCAGCACTCCGGCCCAACATGCGCGTTTTTGTTTTTCACAGGCTGTGCAGTCCAAGAAGGAAAATCATGTCAAAGGGTTCACGGTCATGTTGGGTGGCCATTAGGTAACGCATACTGTGAGAATTCAAAATATAGTCTTTCTTCAGTGCTCTTTGTAAAATGTCTCAAAATAATATCGCATCTTCGCAGGCAATAAAACAGTATTCGATGGTTTCAGGTATATCACACAGCCGGCAATTAACAGAAGAAACAAAAAACATTTTTTTTTTTTTTTTGCTAAGCCATACTTTAACAGGTAGAACTTCGGCAGGAAGTTTAAAGAAAAACGTTTTAGTACAAGGCGAGATCGGCATTTTATGTACTCTTTTCAATACATCATGCCCCCATACAATTGTAATAGAGAAAACGATATAATGCTATATGTTGTTCCCGCCATATGTGCTATGCCCTGGATCGTGAAACGCACATCACAATTCTCCTTGTCTACCTTGAGGATGAAGTAGCGGGATTCCGCGAGCGACAGATACTGCTTCTTTCCTTTCCTGTAAACCAATTATAGAACGCCGGTGAACTTTGATGCGTTGAACAGATACGAAAGTGCGTAGGCGTTGAACAGATGCGGCACTTTTGGGTGTCAATAAGTCCTTCCCATCTGCCAACGGTAGCAAGTGAGAACTGCATAGCCGCTACTGCCAAGCGCTCACTTTGAGCAAGGCTGCAGAGTATTACGCAGCGCTGTCCTGTCGCTGTGCTGCTTTTCCCTGCGCGAGGCTGTCATCTTGCTGTTTTGTGTGTGTGTGTGTGTGTGTGTGTGTGTGTGTGTGTGTGTGTGTGTGTGTGTGTGTGTGTGTGTGTGTGTGTGTGTGTGTGTGTGTGTGTGTGTGTGTGTGTGTGTGTGTGTGTGTGTGTGTGTGTGTGTGTGTGTGTGTGTGTGTGTGTGTGTGTGTGTGTGTGTGTGTGTGTGTGTGTGTGTGTGTGTGTGTGTGTGTGGGTGTGCGTGCGTGCGTGCGTGCGTGCGTGCGTGCGCGCGCGCGCGCTGTTCTAGAGCGTAAACTCTATACTATACTCAAGCTGCAACTTCAGATCTTGCCTTGGTAAGTCCGACTGACCCTGACCTAATTAAGCGCAGGTGTCCACCGAAAAGTGAGACAAATAATGCGCTTCCCCCCCCCCCCCCCCCCCCCCCCAAAAAAAAAAAAAAAGTTAAAAACGGTGGTGCAGTGGTAAGACGCCCGACTACTGTGCCGGAGTACCCTAGCCGAAACGAAGTGGCGTCCGTGGGCTGCGCGATGTCAGTGCACGTTAAAGCTTCCCAGGTGGTCGAAATTACTCCGGAGCCCTCCACTATGGCATGATGCGATCGGGTTTGGAGGCCAAGACTTCTGGGCAGCGTGATCAGGCGGGCAAGGCATCGGACTGGGAGCAGCAGGGGTAGCTGACAACGAATAAGTTTAATACACTTTTTACATGTCGAGTTAGGAAGAGGAACTCAGAAGCGGAGCTGAGCTCCTGAGTCGAACTGTCCTTAGATACTCGTTTTCCTGAGCTTTGCCTTTTCATTCTGCCGCTACATCAAAATTGCCGAGGCATTTTTCGGCTAACTCTGCACCGTAGTCTGTCTTTTGACCGTCGGCATCGTGTGACTGCTTGTTACTTGCAACCGCCTCTCGGCTTTGAAGCTGCCCTGAGCCGCCTTTCCCAATTGAAACCAAACTTTTGGCCGGCGCTTCAAGGGAGTCGCCGCACGTCGAAATTCATTATCAGACTGCAGTTTACTTGAGGAAGAGTCAAATGGCTCGCCCTGCCGAGGTCTGCATTCCAGTGTCGCTGCTCGTTTTTGTTTCTTGCTCGCAGTAACAGTCTGTTCTTGGTTCAACTTTTTATCCAACTCTGCATTCTCACCCGGCGTTTCAGCGCTGCCATCTAGCAGCGTCCGGTCGCTTTCTATACGGAGTGCCTGGTTAAATCTACCACTTGCACTGTTCGCCAACTGCACCGCAGGACGATCCCCTTTTGTCTCTTCGTTCCCTGCGAGCTCGCTACTTCCTTTCTGAGCAAAGACACCTGAAGCCTCACTCATCAAATCCGCATCTACCCTAGGGCTATAAACAACCACCTTGATTTCCTTTTTGTTGCCCGTGCGGCGGCAACTCACAGCTTGGTCGCGGTGTCCTAGTACCTCGCTTTTCACTGTCATCACGACCTTCCCATCTGAGGTTCTGTGACGACCTCCGTGAAACGATTTAGGAACCATTTTTCCTTTGGCGTTCACACCTTGAGGTTTTCGCTTCTGGCTGCAGCTCTCCTCTTGGCCTCTGAGGGCAGCCTTCCTCACCAAACCTGCATGTTTTGCGGGGCTCGACACTGCTACACCAAACCTTTCTTCGCTCCTAGCCTCCGCGCCTAAACCAACCCTCGCGGCGTTGCGCTTTTTGCTAGGTTCCCGAACGAAGAATTTGGACTCTTCTGCAGTAGTGGCCTCTTCCTTTTTGCCCATAGATACCTTATGGACCAACACCGATCTGTGACGTAAGCGCGATGCGGTGGCACTTCTGTCGCCAGGCTGGGCCGGTTGGGGGTGAAAACTAGGCTTAGCGCCGATAGGAATACATGGACCCGAAAAATTTCGAAGCAATTTTCCAATTTCACGGCGCACCTATGATCCCGTTATTCGATACAGAGCAACCACGAACATCCTAGAACAGATCACGAAAGTATGAAATCCCATTAACGAGGCGAAGTATTTTTAAATTACTGCGAAACGTATGCGGGTGCGAGTTGGGAGGGCGACCCATAGAAACACATGTAAACACAACTTACCGCAACATTTTACTCGGTTCAGCAGCGTTGAAACCTTCTCATTTTTTGGTGAACGTCTTGTACCACGCTCCGACATCATGTTGCATGGCACACTACATTCCCTTGCATGTACTGCAAGTCTGAAGACTTGTGGGACCGTTCACGGCACAGCACCTGTCGCGAATCATGCGTTCTTTTTCCTTGTAGTCGCACCGGTCCGCCATCGTGTGTAACGCGGTAACGAATTGGTCGACTGACTCTCCAGGTTCTTGAGTATGACGGTGAAAGCACGCGCTCTCATAAACAAGGTTCCTTGCGGCGACGAAGTGCTCGTCGAACTTCTTTTTGACGACTTCGTATTGCTTCTGTTCTTCTTTGGGTAATGGAAAAGTAGAGAAGATTTCTCTTGTTTGCCTGCCCATCGTATAAAGTAGAGTCCGGACCTACGCTGCCGCTGTCGGATGGTTACATCGCGATCTCTTAACTTTTTCAGGCTCGCCTTCTTGGGCAGAAGGCTCTTGGGAGGGACTGTTGTGCGTAGCCAAATACCCCCTATAGCTACATTTCTCGGCTATTGTATTGTCCACAGTCGACCGGCCGGGCTCTTAGGTCGGCCGCTGTCACACTTAGGGGAGTTCTGCTCACTCTTAATCTCCTCCAGTAATAACAGTTCTTTCTGAACCCACTTCTCATGATCTACGCGCTTGCTTTCATTCCCATTCGTGTTTCCGCTTTTCTACTTCTGCTTGTTCCAGTTTTCGTTCCAGTTCGAGCTTTTCTTCTTCTTTTCTTTTCCTCTTCCTCTGCCTTCTTTAACTCCTCCTGAATAAGTTCCCAACACTCTGTTATTTCCTCCGTGTCCGCGCCGATGTCCTCAATTGCTGTAATCAATTCCGGTTTTCTGAGGAGGGACCCACAATCAATGCCCAATTCCCAGCAGATTAAAACCAGCTCCGTATTGCGCAGCTTCTTCCAGTCCATGACAATTTCAGCAAGTTCCTGCACTGCGTTTTCAGAGGCGACCCATGCTTGCTGCCTCTAAAGTAGATCTTGATTGCCCGGGCTAACAAATATTCCTTATTCTTGCTATTATTATTGCGCGCTCCTTCTGAACAATGTTCCTTTTTGCCAATCCTTCACTGACCTGACACTTCAAATTTTCGAGAGTGTCATCGCTCGCCTGTTCAGCCGCTATGTCATCTCGGTGCACTCTCATAAGCTCAGAGAAGCCGTCCAGTTGGGGAGGCAACATAGAGGTTTCAAATTCCTCACTGAACTTACTAGGCGGCGCAGAAGGTGTCACATTCTTGAAAGGAACCGCCGCGGCATCTACGTCAGGACTTCCCTCGCAGAGTGCATTCTCTTTCGCGAGCTTTAGAACGCGTAAGCGCGTGCACGGAACGATTCCCGCAGCTGAAGCCCCTTTTCTTTATTTGGTCCTCTGAGCAGTTAGAAAAGAGATAAGGGCACTGCTCTGGCAAAGAGCCTCCTTGTACGCCCAAGTGCATTTTGTGCGAGGGCCCTCACCTTACCGGTACGGGATCATGCAAGGGGCGAAAACCTTCACCAGCCACGGAAACAGCCAAGCCACCTACAAACGCAACTGCAAGAATCGGTCGCATCCAGGGACAATTTTCCCCAGCTGTCGTCCGGACGCGCCCAGCCCAGCCAACATAAGCAAGCCTGGACAGTGCCGCTGAAACAAGCCTGGGACACCCCCAACTCTTCTCACCAGCACACGACACCCGCAACAGCGACTCTCAATCTACAATATGCCTTGGAGAAATCCCAGGAGGAGGCAGCGGCAGCCAAAGCAGAAGCTTCAGCAGCCCGAGCAGAAGCCATCGCCCTTCGTCAGCACATCGCCAAACTGGAAGCCCACCCTATTGCAAAAACCAGTGCCACTGGGTGCCAGCGCCCCAGCGCCATACCTGATTATGGTCCCAGTATGACGCTGGAAACTGGGCGCACTGGGACGCGTCATACTGGGACGCTCCGCGCTGGCGGCACTGTTCGCCCGAAAAAAAAAAAAAAAAAAAAAAGGCGTGGGATAAAAATTAAAAAGTAACGAAACAAGTTAGATACATTAAAAAACCCTAAAAAAGTAAAAAAAAAAAAAATAGTGCACCAAGCGCGCCTCGAACTCCTTTCGTAGGCACATATCAACCACTAGCTATGCACACTAACCACTCGACCACGCCGAGAATTTTTTTTTTTTCCTTATTGCATGGAAAAACTTCCGTAAAAAGGAACAACTCCACTTACTTAAACATGTCCATGTCTAAAGTTACCGGGCTGCTTAATACGAGCCCGTCATATCCTCAACCCGACAATGCACAATCATCAGAAGATCAAAAGTCTGGGAGACATACACATGCGTCTAGATACGGCATCCAGTTTGGAGGTTCTTCACGTGCAGCATATACACTTCTCACCAAAGCACACTGCTCCCGAAACACGGATTTCGACGATCTTGGTAGCTCTGCATGCCTGTCGATCATGCGGCTCTTCCAAAGGCTGAACAGTCCCATCAACACAAATAGATCGTAAGGCACGACAGAGTTTTTGTCAGGAGGCAAAAATCTAATTGTATAAGGTGTAATTTCAATGTCCTTTTTAAGAGTTCTTTGTAGTATGTCCCAAAAGAACATAGCATCATGGCACAGAATAAAGCAATGATCAATTGTCTCAGGCACGTTACAGAGACGACAATTTACCGACCAGGGCACAAACATCTCCTTATTGTGAAGAAATGTCTTGACAGGCAACGTCGCTGTATGTAATTTGAAAAAGAACGTTTTTGCAGCTGCCTGAATGCACATTTGCCTAACACGCTTTAGAACAGTGGTGTCCAAAAACCCCAGATAAGGCTGCCGATACAACGGTGTAGGGAACAAAGACTCAGTGAGAGCCTGGGTCATCTGCTTTCTCGAGAGGCTATACAGGTAATCTACAGAGAAACGCACAGTGAGAAAATTGAAAGTGTCAGCAACCTCCTTAAGGAATCCCCATAAACGCCCCTCACGAGCCTGCCCAGTTGGTGCGAATAAGTAAGGCAAATGTGGACTAAGGCGCCTAATGAGCACAGTTACAAGAAACGGATGGTTTGCCGATTTGAAAAAGAAAAAACGGGAGACAAGTTGATGCACAAACAAGTGAACAAGGCCCACTCCACCAGACTCTAAGGGAAGAAACAAGTTGTCACGCCGCATGGGCTCCCATTGAGAGCGCCACACAAATGTTGCAAATATTCTGTGTATAACTTGTACTTTGCTCCTCGCACAATGCAGGACTTGAAGAACATACGCAAGCTTTGCAAACAAAAATATGTTACAGACCTGTGCCCTAGCAAACACAGAGAGTTCCCTACCCATCCAAGCCTGCGTTTGTCGCCGCATAGGTACGATTTGTGAATCCCAGTAGGGTGCGCTGTTACGAACTTGGTGCAGCGGAACCCCTAGGTACTGAAGAGGACTACAGTCCCAGCATATGCCTCCAAACTGGCTTGGTCTAGTGCCCCAGTGTCCCAACCAAAAACCTTTGGATTTATCTAAATTAAGGGCCGCGCCTGATACATCGCAGAACTGTTCAGTCAAGTGTAAAGCCTCAAGTACACTCTTTTTGTCAGAACAAAAGAGGGCGATATCGTCCGCGTAAGCTAAAATCTTAACTTCACATTGAGCCAGAGAGAAACCACGGATGGCACTGTTAATTATACTGAGACAGAGGGGTTCCAGATATAAGCCAAACAACAGTGGAGACAGTGGACATCCTTGACGAACAGATGATTCCAGTGGTATTGGTTTCGTTAGCTCCTGATTAACAATTAGTCTTATATACGAGTTCATATAGCACAGCCTTATGCCTTTGAGCAAAACGACACCAATGTTTGCATTCTCCAAGACCGCGAACAAGAAATTGTGCCGAACTTTATCAAACGCCTTCGCCAGGTCAATTTGAATCAGAGCTACTTGGCCTGTCTCATCTGATACTGTCTCGATTACTGAACGTGCAATATGGATGTGTGTTTGAATACTGCGCCCTCTGATACCACATACCTGATGCGTACCTATCAAGTCCATGATAACCAGCTGCAAACGAGAACAAAGGACCTTGGCAAAAATTTTGTTATCAACCACGCCGAGAACTGGGTTTTGGTGAAACATTTTTGCATTTTATGTCATGACCCGCATTTATAATGTTGGGACTTCGTGTTTCCCAGTCTACAGGCCATTGCTACCGCTCTAACAATTGCAACTTCTTGATCATTTTAGCTTGCTGTCTGCTCTCACGACTTGCAACTAATGTTCTGGGTGCCTATGCGCGCTATTTTGTGCACTGGTGTCATTTTAACATGTGCAGTTTGACATTGCTGGCAAATTTACCAACGCCGGCTCTTGGGTGGTGCTCTGCTACCGTGGGCGTAATTTTCGCTGAACACGGAGATTTAGTAGAAGCCTTCAAGGAAAAAAGTGCGACCAAGCTTCAATACCGGCAAGCGCCGCAGCGATGACCCTACTTGCGTGTAACTAAACCTTATTTGTATGTAAACATTGCGGGAAGCGTTGCGATGACCGAGGGCTCGGCTGCTTGATACGCAGAGTAAGAAGGAGCGCAAAGGCTTGAGAAACATGCCAAATATTATGTATTACAAGCGCTGTATGTTGTTGCTTTTTCTCTCATGGGCCCATCGCTCGGTAGACTACTCTCTTCCTGGTTTTAGTTTTTCTTTCTGCTGTTTATACTGGACCGTGGTGCAGGCTACGCTCGCCTGCGATCGAGCCCGCATTGAACATTTTGACAGTAATCATTGTGTTAGAGTGCCCTTAAGATCAGCTGTGAAGTTGGTTATGCATGGTAGCCCACATTATTCAATTCCAACTTTAGTTGTGCGTTAATCGCCAGTGTGTCATGAGATCGAGGCGCGGCGGTCGTTGTCTCTCGAAACGCTCGAAACGACCTATGGAAACATGGAAACTCTAGAAAAAAGATACCGCCTTTGTTTTCTTACAAATGCGCAACGACTTCGCAGCAAAAAGCGCTTGCTTGAACCATATATTTCATATGCCCCCCGATAGTCGATTGAAAGTACGCTCTTGCCGTGTTGGCCCCTGAGGGATGCTACTCCGGCTGACGCCGCAGGCCGCACCGGCCATACTGGGGCACTGGGACCAGTGCGGCCCCAGCGCACATACAGCGCTTCTCCCAGTGCATCGCGGATGCCAGCGACTCACCCAGCGTCAAAAGGCTAATCCCAGCGTTTTTCTTCCATCGCACCAGTGCAGCCAGTGTCTTCCTGTTACTGCTCCAGTGAATATCGCAGACCTCCAGCTGTGCCCAGCAGATCCAGTGCAAAACCAGCGCGAAAATCTTACTGGTTTCGCACTGGAGACGCTGGTTTTTGCAATAGGGCAGATAAGTGCTCTTGCCACTGGCTCTCCCATTCCCCCTGCCCCCGCTCCTACCGCATCCCAACCTTCACCACCCCCAAACCCACCCACCGCCCACACCTTGCCGAGCCACTCCCACCCTACTTCTCCTGATTTGCTGGCAATGGAGGCTGACACAGAACCCCCTACGAATTCACCTCTGTCTACGACGCCCCCTCACTCCACCCCCACCTCACTAGACGACATACCAACCCTGCTTGAGTCCCTTGCTAAACGCTTTGAGGCAAAATTGCAGGACGCTATCACTCACATCAACCAGGAATGTGCAACCCTCAAAGACGCTGTAATCCACATAACCCAAGACAATGCTACTCTTAATCACCGATTAGACGTGCTAGCGCAAGGATTCTCTGACCGCTATAACGATCTTGAATCCCGGCTCAATTCTTACGCAACGTGCCTCCCAAAGCGGGACCCCACCCCAAATAGACGAAAGGAGCCCAAAGCACCGGAAGGACAAGACAATCCTATCCCTGCCGTAGCTCGTTACTCCCACCCACCCGTTATGGCTTCTCCCCATATCGACTCTCATGATGGCATCTCCGAACCGTAACCTTACACTCTGGCAGTGGAACTGCCGGGGCTTTGGCCTGAAGCGTCATGTGGTCCACCAATTGCTGTCCTGCGCTGCGGGACCTGACATCCTTGCCCTGCAGGAACCCTCCAACCCGCTCACCCTCCCCGGCTATACTCCTATTCTGCCCACATCAGCCACACCCCCTCGCGTAGCGTTTCTAGTTAGTAGCTCAATTACCACCATCTCCCATCCCCTAGCAATTCAAGATATTGATCACCTTTTAATTGAGCTTGTTCCGCAACACGCTCAAGCGAACAGCCTCTTCGTTCTGAATGTATATAGCCACCCTAAGTGCCTCAAAAGCAACTTCGAACGCCTCTTTACACTTGCGAAGCGCATAGCAAACAAGTGCCCCTTACTCGTCGTAGGAGACTTTAACGCCCCACATAGTTCCTGGGGTTATCCGCACGACACACCAAAAGGACGGCGGGTGTGGTTAGCCGCGCAACAAACCGGTCTCTCTCTGCTCACCGACCCTACCTTTCCTACGCACACGGGAACCAGTGTCTGCAGAGACACTACACCAGACCTTGCGTTCGCACATCGCCTCCCTCATGCCACATGGTGCAACGCACAAGAGAATCTAGGTAGCGACCATTGCATCATCGAAATTCTCTTACACATTCAACTACCCCGCAGGCCTCCCAGAGGCTCCACTTTCACGAAGTGGGACTCTTTCCGATCACGTAGAGCAGCTCGCGCCTTCGCCCCCATCACGGACATCACTGAATGGTCCAAACAACTACAAAGTGATGTCCGATCCGTAACTCTTTCCCTACAAGAGGACTTCCCAAGCGACACAGTTGACTCCCACCTCCTACATTTATGGGAAGCTAAATCAGGCTTAGAACGACGCTGGCAAAAGCAGCGTTGGAACTGCACACTTAGACGCCACCTCGCCCGTCTTAACAAAGAGATAGAGGCGCATGCAGCGACTCTTTCACGACAAAACTGGGAATCACTATGCAACAAGCTAGATGGCAACATGAGTCTACCTCGGACCTGGAACCTCTTTCGACACTTAATAGACTCCACGCAGTCAAAGACTACCCAAAGACATAACCTCACCAAACTCATGCATTCTTCCGATACACCTCCACTGGAACTTCTCCAAAAACTTAGACATCAGTACTTCCCTACATACCCTCCTGTAACGCACCCCGATTATGCAGGCCCCCCTAACGACCTCCTCGACCAACCCATTACAGAAGCAGAGGTTCAGGCTGAACTCCAGAAACTTAAAACATCCTCAGCCCCCGGTCCAGACGGGGTTCATAACAAGGCACTCCGGAATCTCGACGCTCAATCTGTTGCCGCCCTTACTGAATACTTTAACGAGTGCTGGCAAACGGGCACCCTCCCACCGCAATGGAAAGAGGCCAAAATCGTCTTCATACCCAAACATGGGAAACCTCTGCTCACCTCTAACCTCAGACCCATCTCCATCACTTCTTCTGTTGGAAAGCTCATGGAGCATGTACTCCAGACTAGGCTGTGCCAGTACCTAGAAGGCAACAATCTTATGCCCACTTGTATGTTTGGATTTCGTTCTGGGCTTTCCACACAGGACGTCTTTCTACAGTTAAAACAGCACATTCTCGACTCCCAAACCTACGACACCAAAGCTATCCTAGGTGTGGACCTCACTAAGGCATTCGATAACGTTACGCACTCAGCTATCCTACAGAACCTTAGAACCCTGAGAGTCGGCGCCAGGATGTACAACTACATCCGAGATTTCCTCAGCCACCGCACAGCCACACTTACCTTCGGCGACCACCGCCTCCCAAGCATCACGCTGGGAGCACGAGGTACGCCCCAGGGTGCCGTCCTCTCCCCTATTTTATTCAATATAGCACTTCTTCACCTACCCCAAAAACTAGCTCAAATCCCCGACATCCATTTCAGCCTCTACGCCGACGACATCACTGTCTGGACAAACCACGGCAGTGACGCCGAAATAGAAGAGCACCTACAATTGGCACTAACTACCATCGACACATACGTACGGGAGCGTGGCCTGACCTGCTCCCCTTCAAAATCAGAGCTCTTTCTCTACCGCCCCAAGCAACAGGACAACGTCAATCCTCCCATCTCCCTCACGCTAGGTACCCATTCCATCCCACTAGTATCCAAAATCCGAGTGCTAGGGCTAATGCTCCACTCCCATGGCGCGCACAGAGAAGTCATAAAGGCTCTCCAAACACACGCTCGACAGGCCACCCGACTGATCCGCCGCATAGCGAACCGCCGGGCTGGCCTACGCGAAACACCCTTCGCCTCACCCAGGTTTACATCATAAGCCGCACCGTATATGCCCTTCCATACCTACCCCTCCGACAGAAGGAGAGACACCGGGTAAACGCGCTCCTGCGGAGTTGGACGAAGATGGCTTTACGCCTTCCCCCCAGCACATCCAACTATCGGCTTCTCAAACTCGGTGTCCACAACACATTTGAGGAACTTACAGAAGCCACCTTTACGGCACAAATATACCGTCTATCGAACTCAGAGGCTGGCCGCGCTCTATTATCCAAATTAAACCTAAACCCAATTACACACCCTACCAAGGGTGTCCCCCTTTCTTCTATCTTCCGCTCTAACCTCAATATACCCCCCTCCCCAAGAACATGCACCCTGAGCGAGATGGGAACCGCAGAATAGCAAGGGCTCGGGCCCTCCACAAACAGTATAGCGAGGACCATGAGGTGGTCTATGTGGACGCAGCGGAATATACGTCAGGCCACCGTATGGCCCTGGCGGTAGCCGACAATCAAGCAAAACTTCTAACCTCCAGCTCAATCATCACCAATTCGGCCATAGAGGCAGAAGAGGCAGCCATCGCGCTTGCTCTGACCTCTACATCTGCCAACATAATTATCTTTGACTCCAAATCTGCCATTCTCAACTATGCCAATGGCTACATATCTCGCACCGCTGCTCGCTTACTACGCTTCTGGCAGCCCCGACACCCTGTAACCCTTATATGGATGCCAGCGCATGCCGGCCTCCCTGGCAACGAGGAGGCTCATTCTCTAGCCCGAGGTCTCACATTCCGGGCAGGAGGAGATGAGCCCCTTCTACAGACCGAGGAGCGTCTGCTCTCTTCCGCGATATTCTCTTATATTACCGGGACAAACGAAGAGAATACGCACCCCCAGCCCCGGCCCTTACCATAGCGCAGGCCGCACACTGGCGACGACTACAAACTCGCACTGCTCCATACCCCGTACCACATGCCAGATACCCAGACCAACTTCCCTCCTCATGCAAACTTTGCGGCAAACTAAGAGATTTCCTACACACCCTCCTCACATGCCCCACCTTCCCTCATCCCCCATCAACGACCGTGGCGGAGTCTTACTGGGAAACTCTATTGTCCAGCACTTCTGCTCAAGACCAGCGCCGGATCATCTCCAGTGCTATGAGAAGGATAGCGCTCCAAGGGCTATCCTTCGCTTTGTAAGGGTGCCCTCCTCACAGTGAGGGAGCACCCAAGTGCCATGTAGGGGGCTTCGCCCCCACTATTCATATCATTGGCATTACATGTTTTTACCACCACCACCACCACCGGTAGGCAAATGCTGTCGTCCTGCGCCACCTGTCTGACCCACGCTCACTCGCGGGTGAAATCCTGTGGGGAAACGAGAGCGCGGGGTGCACATCACATCCATTGTGGCGGAGGAGTCGCGCAGAACATGACAATGTTTCCCATTGATGGTCATTTCACGAATGTACGGCGCTAGCAAGGGCATGTTTTCCTCGCCTAGGCTGGTGAGTGAAAAAACTACCTTTTCCCTTCGACAGCCGCTCGCGATGTGCCCGGGCTCGATACACCTAAAGCATACTGCCGGTTTCCTCGCCTCAAAGGTTTTAGCACGATCCTTCTCCCTCCTTTCTTTTTTAACATATTTTCTCGAGGCTGCGCCGTTTTCGCGGTACCTGTCTTTTGTGCCTTTCTCTCCCCGCGTAGGGGGTACTCGGCTGTCGTTCCGCGATGGATGCCTCACGAAATCTTTGTGAGGCTTTGTGACTGCCCGCTCGCCCTCTCTCCTTGCGTCGCGCCTGACCTGAAACTCCTCTGTGAGTTCGGCGGCGCATTCCAAGTTTTTCTTTTCGGGCCTATCTTGCACCCACAGTCGCGTCTCCTCATTCAGACAATTGTAAAGCTGTTCTAAACAGATTTCATTGACGTCATTTTCCCGCTCATCATAGACCTCGGCGGCCTTGAGCCATTCGATAAGATTTGCCTTGAGATTGTAAACATAATCCGAAAAAGATTCAGAAGACCGTTTAACTGCTTATTGAACCGCCGATGGAAGACTTCGGCTGTGAGGCGGTACTTCTTAAGCAATGTTGCTTTTACCTCATCGTAATCGTCCGCCTCCTCTTCGATAAGCCGAGCAAGCACGTCGGTCGCCTCGCACGGCAAACTGTCAAGAGGTGCTGGGGCCAGGTGGAACGAGTAATTTCGTTTTTCTCACATGTGCGCTCGAAGTTGACAAGGAGGAGCCAGATATCCTCACCCACTGCGAAAGCTGACAAGTCTTTCATACTATATGCGGCTTGGATGTCTGACGCCTCCCAACAGCGGCCCTGTCCGCTTTCGCCACTTCTACCTATGCAGTTCACTTCGCTATGCGGCTCATCTCCTCTCAGCATTCCACAATACCCTGGTCTTCATAACCGTTACTTTCGATCGCGCTGACAATCTGCTGCATTTTTTTCGATTTTCCATAATCAATCCCCAATTCTTCACATATCAAAGTTAGCTCCGGTATCCGCAGCTTTCTCCAGTCCATGACTGCCCGTATTTGTGACCACAAGTCTCAGGAGTACGTTGGTTCAAGTGTGAACAGGCTTAATTCTACAATCAACTTTTATACCAGGAAGAACACCTTACGTTAAGCCTAACAAAACTCAAGGAGAGGAGGCGATACACTTACCAAACCGAAGCAGGACACCACGCAGAGCATCCCACAGCTGCCATTCAGTTGTCGTGACCCAGGTTGCGTGTTGTAGGCCCAGTTGGTTGTCAGAACAGGAACAAGGACGAGGCGGCTGGAGATCGGACTTTGAAGTGAGATGGGAAACCTTTATATATAATATTTACATGGCAGCGCTTTTTAGGGGGAGTCTGACTAGATGAATAGTCTCCGTTTTACGACCCATGACACACATTTGTCGCCAGTTTTTGTAGGGTTGAATCCCTATGTTCCCTAGATGAAAGGTAGGTCAGTTTATGAGGGAGTGTCTCTTTCACCTCACTTTCTCGCACTCACACACACGTACCAACACTGCTTGCACTCGTTATCACGCCCCTCTGACAGGTTCTGGCTTGAGGGTGAAAAGGTGGTCATCAAGACGGAGTAGATGAGGTCAGCCGCTTGTCTCCATGCGTGTTTGCACCTGGACTGACTCATCGGTTCTGACGTCGCCGTGTGCATTCAGCGAGGCCACTTAGCCAACGCTGTCCCCGTGGCTCACTACGGGAAGAAAGGGAAGAATGCACGCCCGCTCTCCGTAGTGAGGCTCGGCACTTGAAGGGATCGAAAGTTGATCGTTTCACTCCTTTGTCCGTTCGTCGACTTGTTGGCGGGAACCCTTGTAGTTGCCACCGTGTCACGAACTACACCCTTCAGCAGGTCGGTGCCAGGTGCAATGGCGCCTCACCGGGGCCGATGTAGGGCGCTCATAGCCAGACGATCTCCCCCCCCCCCCGCGCTCTGGCTTGGGAGGGGTCAGTGGCACCTGCTTCCAGTCTCGATCGTTGTCGCCATTCTTAAGATCCGACGCGGCGGCCTCCGCAGCTCGCCCGATCACAATACCGCCAATTGGCACCTCAACGTGGTTCTCTCGTGCAGAAGCACTTGAGCTACTTGCTCCCACCGCCACAATGGCAGCCCGAAGTGTGACAAACCCTTGGGACAAAGGACGGCCGGTAGTCAGTTCGCGGCGTGGAGTGTCTGCCCGGACTTAGCGTTAGGTCTGATCCGACATAGAAGTGCTAGCAAGGCTAATATGCTTTCTTGACGGCGAGGTGAGAGAGGTAGCAGCGAGAACAAATGGGCCTGCATGCATTTTTTGTGTGTTTGTGTGTGTATGTGTGGAACATATTTTTCTTTTTTTTTTGTGCCGAGATCTGTGGGAGGTGCAGCCACGAGGTCCGCACATGGAGCGAGACCAAGCTGTCCACAGCTAGAGAACAGCAAGCAAGAAGCGAGTGAGTGCCTCAGCCGGGATGGTGGCCCTATTTGTCTAAATATAGTCTCTTTTCTTTCTCTTTGGCTCTGGGAGCCGGGTTCCGCAATCTGCTGACTGGTATTGCAGCCATGATTGCCAGAAAGCACCGGGGCGCTCCGACACCGCTGGACGCGGTGGGCGCTGTTCGTTCAGAAGTTACGTTTGGATCAATGCGAGCGAGTTGGGCTGTTCCTTGGCAGAGATGCACATCCTCGAGATATTGTGTTCTAGATAATGTCCTTAGTCCTAAAGCGACGAGGCTCTTTGGCAGCTGCCTGTCGCACATTGGCGGACAGAACTGTGGCATACAGGATGAGCATATGTTTTTTTTTTATTATTTTACATTGGACTTCCCTGTAGCCTAGAAATCTCGCTTCACTTGAGAAAGCTAACTTCGTTCGAATGAATTTGGTATTTTTCGGGCTGAGAAGGCGAACTGGAAATTTCGCGGAACCAGTTTATTATGCCGGCAAACGAACCAAGGATGTCCGTGCTTCGTTCAGATCAATGCAGTGCGGTGCCGGATAAAATTGTTTGGCACACCAAATGGCCAATTTGCGCAATTTATTCAACCTTCTAGAGATCTGAGGGTTATGCAGATATCAAGTGAAGCCGCATAGGCCTGCTGCCATTATCTACGTTCCTGCCTGCTGCCCGCGGCCGCGACTCTCCGTGCTATCGGAGCCTCATGGAACCAATCCGGCTTAACGGGAGAGGAAGCCAACCCCTGCCTGCCAACAAAGGCCCGTCAGTGGGAACAACATCCTGCCGTCACGCTGGCTTCTGGGACCTGCCGATGGACAGCGGGGACCGTTTCACCTTACTGCTCGTCCCATGGCACCAACGTTTGGATTGCACTGGTGTCTTGCCTGTTCGAGCCGCCCTTCGGTCGTCATGGCAAGCCTCGTGTGTACCCCGCGGATGGCGTCCAAGGAGCAGCTCTCGACAACCATAGGTGAACATTTAAGGAGAGAGTGATGTGGAAAACCAGTTTTTTTTTTTGTACGCAAACTTGCCATAAGGCATATTATATAAACTCATGTAAATGGTTTTTCGTGAGGAACCGGAGCAGGCTCCCGCTCTTAGCGTTGTCGGTGAGCCATTTAGAAAAGTCCTCTTCCCTTGTTGTGGTTAGACCCACTTCGCGCAGAATCTGTGTCCTTGATTCCCTTGTCCCTGCACAAGTCCATAGCAGGTGGCGAACATCCACTTCTGCAGCTGGTGTGGAACACTTTGGGCATGTGGTTGGTTCGATGTCAGCTTGCGATTCCCATCGGCATTTTACCGACGGGGTAAGGGCCGCCCCAGCTCTTATCCTTCTAAGGGAAACCTCCTCCAATCTCGTTAAGTTACGAGGGAGTGGGAATGTACACGGGGGAATGAGGGCACGTGTACTTTTCCTTAAAGAGGATGCTAAAATGGAAACAGCGGAGCGGGCATCGAAAGGGAGCCTGGTGTGGGGCGCATTAGTGTGTGGAACTTCGTGTGTGAGGTGGTCAACTTTTCTCTGCTCAGCGTTCTCAGCATTGTCTTGTTTCCAATGTATCTGGATGCTTATCTTTGTTTTTTTATTGAGTGCGTGTATTTCTTGGGTAACACATAGCGTCTTCGTCACTTTCTTCAGTTGTTTTATGGCGGCTAAGGAGTCTGTACAGATGTGGGCTTCTGTTATCGAATCTATTTTATTTATGGCCTCCATAGCATCGCGGATTGCATAGAGTTCCATCACAAGCGGGTCCGGGTATTCTAAAAGATATTCTTTATGTACCTTTAGTTCGCTGTGTGTTGGACTAGTAGCTGCTGTTCTACCGCCATTTTCTATAATTGATGCGTCCGTATATGCAATTAAGGTACCTGGAAGTGCATCAACCAGAGGTCGAGATGCCAGCTTTTCTTTGCGACGAAGCCGAGTGGTCTTGTTTGTCGTGATAGTAGTGAATTCCCACGGAGGGGGGTCAGCCATTGGTGGTGTTCGAACTGCCACTTCGTTGTACAAGGATGTTATGGGCGTAACGTACTTTCGCTTCATATCCCTTGTTGCCTCTCGTTGTTCAATTAATTCTGTCAACGTATTTATCTGTGCAAACTCTTGGAGAATAGGGATAGGGGTAAGTTTTGGTAAGGCCGTGATAGTGCGCATTGCGTTTCTATTTATTGTTTCCAATTTTGCCCATTGCCGCCTCGTGAGTCTTTGGAATTGGGCCTGGTATAGTATCCTCGGCTGTAACACTGATTGTACAAGACGTCTTGCCATGTCCGCTCGAGCTCCTCCTCCCCTAGACGAAATGCGTTTTATCAAGTTTAAGGAAGTCGTAGCTACTTTTTTCACCTTATGAAGC
The DNA here is from genome assembly GCF_055883805.1 of Amblyomma maculatum. Classification (NCBI taxonomy): domain Eukaryota; kingdom Metazoa; phylum Arthropoda; class Arachnida; order Ixodida; family Ixodidae; genus Amblyomma; species Amblyomma maculatum. The sequence continues at coordinate 200,269,040 of NC_139344.1, read as the reverse complement.
CATTGTGTTCCTTTGCCGGATTTGTGAATTTCTAGGCCAAGAACTCTCAACTCGTCCACCTCTTCCAATGCCTGATTTCCAATCTTTAGGGAGACTCTTTGCGTTTCCAATTGTTTTCTTCCATTCTTGTTGGCAACATGAATGTAACTGGACTTTTGAGGGGATAATTCCAGGCCTGCACTTTGCACGTACTCATCTATGGTATTTAAAGCCTCTTGCAGATGCCGATTCTGTCTCTCAATTTGTTTATGAACAGACCAAATCGTGACATCATCTGCGTATATCATGAACCCCACTTCTGGTATTTTAGCTAATTTCCACGCCAATGGGATTAGTGCGATATTAAATAATAAAGGTGCTAACACTGACCCTTGTGGCACGCCTCTGTTCGAGGTGTAATTGCCAATTTGTTTTCCGTTTATCCGGATAGAAAACGTCCTGTCCTTAAGCAGATTATGTACTGCTTTTATGACCTGCAAAGGAATGCCCATACATTCCATGTTGCTAAGAATCTTGGCATGTACGCGTTGTCGTATGCCTTCGCCATGTCGGTAGCCACTACAGTGCGCACTAGGTGGCTATAAGGCGACACGTGTATGACCTCTTCACACAGCCAGTCCATTTTCTGTCCCAAGGTTTGTTCGGAACCCAATTTGTCGAGCATGGTATTTTTTATTACTTTCCAACCACCATGACAGGCGGGTGGCTATCATCTTTTCATAGATTTTGCAAATTGTGGGTGTTAGCGATATAGGCCGCAAAGATTCTAGACTTGTGGGAGGTTTCCCAGCCTTTGGTATTGTTACCACCACCGAGTGTTTCCAGCCGAGTGGAATGTCTCCTCCTTGCCATACCTCATTTACCACATCCAACAAGCCGTCAACTGCGGCTCCTTCTAAATGCTTGAATACTTCATAAGGAATATCGTCATGTCCAGGCGCAGTTTTACCATTCGCTTCTTCTATAGCAGCCAATAGCTCCAATTTGGTAAATGGTAATGTTATTCCTGTTTTATCAACCGCATCCACTGTCGGTGAAGGCGCCGGATAATGTGCGCGGTTCGGGAAGAAAAGGGCAGCAGCCTGATCTGCAAACTCCTCTGGTGTAAGCTGTAATGCGAGTCTAATACTTTCTGCATGATCTTTAACCTGCCGCCTCTTTTCCATGCCATGGAAAGTCCTCCAGAGGGCCTTGTTAGTCGTTCCTGAGTCAAAACGACTGCACCACTCATCCCATCTCCTATGAGCCAGCTGTTTTTCATATCGGCGTGCCTGTGCCGTCACTCTGTTTACCTCAATTCTTCTTTGCACGTCTTCAGGATGGCGACCAGCCTGTATCTCGGCCCGCTTTCGGCGTGCCCAAAGTTTTAGTAGGTGCAGGTCGGGAGTTGGCTGATCTTCGTTCACTGTAGTAGTAATGGTGTGATCCTTGAGTACCGTTTGAAGGGTGGTAACGAGAGTATTCGGGCTAACTGAATGTGTTCGAGTATCCTGCCGTACACCATCCCAATGTGTAACAGACGCTTTCTTTCGAATTTTCTTCATATGTCCCAAATTAAGACCAATACTAATGGACACATGATCACTACCCCACGCATCTAATTCCGCCTGCCATTGTGGTGCACCAGGGCCCTTCCACCACGTCAAGTCTGGTGAGCGTGTTTGTGTTGCAGGTATTGTTGCGACTCCTGGATGATTTAGCAGTGTAAATTCCATTTCTGTGAAGGCAGTATGAAGGTATGAACTTGATCACCCCTTTTAGAATCATAATCATATCCCCATACGGTGTGCGGAGCGTTAAAATCTCCACCGATTAGTATCGCAATTCCAGGGTATGAATGGCGAATATGCTTAACCCATTCAAGATTAAGTACTGTGTTTCTTGGCCGAGCGTACACGGACACTAATATAAGGGGCGTTTTGTTCGGACGCGTGAGTACAGCAACTACTTCCTGCTGAGTGTTGCACCACTTGCTCAAGTCAAGTGGTGTTTGGGGAATGTTGGCCCTAATATAAACGGCAGCTTTTCCTGGTGTTTCGGCCTCTGCTCTTGCTCGTTTATCAGGGATAGAAGGACACTGGTACCCTATATATCCTGTTATTGAATATAACCTATTGTGCTCCTGTATCAAGAACGCCCATGAATGTAGCTTGCCGTACAATAATTTTGTATTTATTTCCCGAACTTTATTACAGAGCCCTCTGCAGTTCCATTGTGTAATCTGTTGCCACTTGTTTCGGCTACTTCTATCCATGATGTAAGCTGCTCTGAATGAGGTGTGTCAGTTGCGTAAGTGTGTCCAGTACCGCCTTCCAAATAGGTATGTTATCGGCAGGTTTACAATTCGGAGCATCCACTAACCTTGCTGTCGTACTGCTTGCAAGCGTTTCTTTCTGTTTTTCTGAGCTCTCCTTTCGTCGTTGGGCTATATGTGCTTTCTTTTGTCGCAGCTGTGCAATTTGTGCTGAAAGCATCGCAATTTCTTTTTCTATTGCATCCTGCTGGCTTGTGCAGTCTTTAACGTCCGGAAAATCATCAGTAGTGAATGCCACTGTGCTCCGTTTTGTGCGTCGTCCATGTTTTAGCGTAGAAGCAAAAGATGCACTGTTCTGTGCAACCACCTCAACAGGCTCTTCTTCTTCTAGCGGGTCATCAAACAGCTCTTCGGCCAGAGTTGCAAATCTGTTTTTAACCATTAACGGTGCATATTGTTTATGTCGTCCAGCCCTTGCTAACTCGAGCTTTCGCTTTTTTGTCGGACACTGACATGAAGTGATATCGTGATCGTCAGATTTGCATAGGCCGCATTTGAATTTCGCTTCTCCAGATTCAGTTATGTATTCGGGGTTAACTCCATATGGACAAAATTTCTGCATATGGCCTTCTCTGTAGCACCTGTAACAGTGAACCGGTCTAGGTTTGTACGTTTTGGGTCGCACTATGCGGCCGTTGTAGTAAAATCTGTCCGGAAGAGTATCTGGTCCCTGTAATGTGATGAGAAAAGTGCCTCTGTTCCCCATACGACGTGCGGCTAACACAGTATGTGTTCCTGATATTAGGTCTCTGGCCACCGTCTCCGGGGAATCTTGTAGGTCTAGGTCATAGAGGACACATCGCTGAGTATTTGGACCTGACGCAAAATACGTGTGGACAGGAAGATACTCCTCTGTCGTGATTGGAATCTGTGTTACTGTGGTCATTTTGCGTGCATCCTCAATGGTGGCTAAATGTACTGTGACAGTATTAGACGCCCTGTGGCTTACAAACCCCTGGTAACCTGTGGTACCAAGCGCTGCGTCTATTACTCTCTGCATTGTTCTGATGGGTATCTTAATGATATCAAACTGCACTGTAGGTCTGATATGCACTCTGAAGGATTTCTGCAAGGCTGGTGTTGGATAAGCAGATGCTAGCTTATCAGGGGCGGCCCTTACCTTCTTTGCCGGTGGTGTGTTGACTGGTGGCCCAGGTAGTTTGACCAGCCGGGGTGTCCGTTGAGAAGCGTTAGTGACGACTTCCTGTTGCACATCCATAGCCTGATGTGTATCGTTTAGCTCGGGTAGCGGCCCGAGCGTTGTCCTCGTATTCGAAGTAATGTCTACGTTGCTCTGTGGCCAAGTGCTAGCTCCAGGTAAAGGCTCGTTACCGCAGCCTGCCGTTGTGCTTGCAGAAGTCACAGCGACTACCGGAGGGTCCATTGGCGTCCCCATTCTTGCCATATTATCAGAGCTGCGACTCCGCGGAGTCCCAGTAGGCCTAGCAGCATGGCCGCGTCGGCATTCTGCAGCGTCTACCCGGAGGGCTGTGTCCTTGATGATCTTGCCACGCACGGGTTGTTTGGCCTTTATGCTCTTCTTCAAAAGTTTGATGGCCGCTGTGTGGGCGCGGACTGCAGACGTAGGTCGAAATCTTACTGGGCACGATGTAGCCACGGTGCTCCCCCTTCACTCCCCCTTCGCCGCGCCCGATCACCACCACAGCAGCGAGCGTCGTGGCAGCGCCGTGGGAGAAGAGGTAAATACTTCCTGTTAAGGGAAGGAGGCCCAGCGATGGGTACACCATAGAGAGGTCTACACGGGTTCCCGCGAGAAGACTTGCCACCTACGAGCGCGCCTCCAGGCCCTGGAGGATGCCGGCTTCGTCATCTCACTGCACTGGATCCCGGGCCATGCGGGCATCCAGGGCAACGATGAGGCCGACGCACTTGCCAAAGCGGCCCACTCCGACCAGGTAAGTATGACTAATCATGTATCTGCCTTTGACTTTTCCAGGCTCCCCCTCAAGAAGGCCGTGAGGGCCCTGCACCCCGATCGGCGGATCGCCGAGGGGAGGACATTCCACCGCCTGTCCGACAAGCTCGCCCGCAGAGAGCGAGCTCTCCTCCTACGCCTCCGCACCGGAGGTTCCTGGACGCCCACGGAGCTGTATGTCCGTGGCCGGGCCCCCTCCCCAGCATGCCCCTCCTGCGGTGATGCAGGAACGCTGGGGCACCTCCTCTGTGTGTGCCCGGCACACGCCCACCACCGTCGCAAGATGGAGGCAGGCTACCGGGCCCTCGGACTTCCTGCTGCCACCGAGGACCACCTGCTCTTCCCGGCCAGGAGCCCCCTGGCAGCCCACCGGCTCCTGCTGGCCTTCCTGGAGAAGTCCGGCCTGGCTGCAAGACTGTAGCCCACCACCGGGCCTACTGACCTGCTGGCCACAGCGCTGGCGACGGAGCCGATGACGAGGACGACGAGAGCGACTCCACGATGATGACCCCCCCCCCTCCCAACATCCCATCTCCCCTTCCCCCGGACACCAAGAGTGCCGCCGCGAATTAAGGCCGGCATAACCCGTGTCCGGTATCCCCCCCCCCCCACCCCCGAGAATAACCCAGACCCCAACCAACCAACCGCGAGAAGACGACAGAGAGCTTCTGGATCCAGCCGGCAACGAGAGCGGTCGTCTCTCCCGGCAAACGCCGGGGGATAGCAGGCACGGAGTATACGCTGTGCACACAGGAGTACCCGTCGTGCACGACCGCCCGTCTTCTGGTTCCCAACAGCGAAGCAAGCGGTAAATACCGTACGCTCTCGCCGCCTCCCGCGGCAGACGCCGTGGTATTGCTTTGTCCGAAGAATACGGCGCGCACTGGAGATTCGAGCCGCCATATTTACGGCGCGTGCAAATGTACGCTGCCGAAGTCGCACCCACATGCTGGTGAGTCAGAAGTCCTTCTTACGTAGCCTTGCCCTTCCAAGAAAAAAAAACAGTTTTACCGAGACCTCACGGAAAACCATTTACATGAGTTTATATAATATGCCTTATGGCAAGCTTGCGTACAAAAAAAAAAATAAAAGAAGAAGGAGAGGAAGAAAATACTCTTTAACCAGATTCCTTACGCCGGCCCATTGTTGCCAGCACCGAGTGGGCTGTGCATTCGCACGCTTCATGCATAGCAGAGCGGCCTTGCACCTCTGTATATTGTCCTTTGAGAGACTTGAAATACCTTTATTAGCGCCCATTTTAGTGGTAATGTCATCTGGGCAGCAATGCGTGATCCTGGAATGCACAATGAAAAAACATCGCAAGATGATTGCCGAGAGCGTATGCTGGAAGCATGCATCGACAGTCCGAGTTCGGCTGCGATGTTTCTGCTTCACCACTTTCCAGTCTATCCTGATTAATTTCGCCTATGAACGTTTTATGTAAGCCAGATACACTTAGTACCAATGACGGACTCACGAATATGATGCCCATTTCACTTCCTACGCCGTAGTAATTAACCACGCACACCGGGCAGGCCGTGCCTCCCACTAGCCCTCCGCGCCAATGATACGGTGGATCTCTTCCGCCAGCGCAAGAAGAGCGTGCTAAAATCTGTTCTTCACTTAAACAATAGGCCAGCAGCAAAAAAAAAATAAATAAATAAAAAATCTTGCGGATTTCTGACCCATACCGTGTTATTGATAAATATATTACGCAACACATCGCGGCTGGTGCAGCGCGCGGGTCATCGTCTGCACACTATATGGCTCCGCTGCTAAGGCGTCACCGAAATTTACATTTTGGTAACACGAGGTGCACGAGAGAAGAAGAAGTATCTTCCTGCTAAGGTGGCTTCATCGCTCCTCTGAAAATTCTTGCCGTTCCTGTAAGCACCTGTCCTGTCTCCAAAGAAGTAGATCTTCTATTTCCGAGGAAGCTCCAGACGTCCTCTCCGCGTCAGGTTGCGAGACCTCCGGCGCATGCTACTCATGCATGATTGCAGCTCAGGTCGGCACGGAGGCTAGGCCTAGTGCTGCTGCTGCCACGCTGGCAGAGGCAGCTTGGCCGGAGTTGCTCGCTGCAACTCCTGCCCTGCCGTCGACACCTCAACCTGACCATCGGCCTCAAGTCCAGCTTGGTGCTCCCGGTTCTTCAGCACCAGCGCCCATTCAGCCTTCCCAAAATGGACAACAGCCCGTAAGTGAACTGTTCTCTGGGCGGAGCACGGCTATGGCCACTCAGCTAACACGACGAGATGCACATCCAACAGTGCGTCCTGAGGAGACAAGCTCTTCAATGGACCTATCGGCTCCACCATCCGTATCAACGAGCACCCGTGCGCCTCACAAGCGTCCTTCGGAAGATAATCAACCGAATTCGTCCTCGGCAAGTGGTGGCTATCAAGGAAAGCGCTCCTGTTTAACTATCGAAAACCAGGTTGCACCTACACCGGGATCGTCATCTTATAAAGTGGCGATTAAATCTCTTGCCAACAAAAGCCTCACCGATATACCAAACAGGATCATCCAGGCCAACTTGGACGCGTGTCTCGGAACCAGAGGTTTTCGGGGCTTCACGGCAAGGAAGAAGTCAAACACTATAGCTGTGTGGCTCCCGACACTTACTGCGGTGGAACGTGTCCAAACGCTTAGTTACATTTCAGTCACAAGTGAGATCTCAGTGCCTGTGCAAGTGTATCTAGTTGAAGGCTCCGACTTGCAGCGTTGCGTTGTTTACAACGTCGACATAAACGAAGATCAAACCACCCTTCAACGTGAGCTGTACTGCCCAACGCACCGAGTCATACAGGCCCGACACATAGGAAAGGGGCGTTCCTGCATGATCACCTTGCAAGGCCCTCCGACACTCCCAGCTTGTCTGTACTACTACGGCTGCATATTAAGGCCACGGCCGTATAAACCGAGTGTGGTTTACTGTTATAACTGTTTTCGGGCAGGGCACATGCGCAAATCTTGCCCCTTTGCTACTGCCGATGAAGGTGCGTCTGAAGGAAAAGTTACGTACCGATGCGGCCTCTGCAAATCGGACGACCACGAGATAACATCTCCAAGTTGTCCGACAAAGCAAAAGGCAACGCAGAAGGCTCGTCTTCGGAACACTAAGCGTTGGCCAATAGAGGACATGACGCCGGTGCAGACATCCAATCGCTTTGCAGCTCTTCAGTGGAATGATGACGAGTGGCCAGAGCTTCCTGAGCCCGCTTCGAATGCACCTCCAGCTAAGACAAAGTCTAATGATACGGTGCTCAAGAAACGCCGTCGACAACAGCCAATACAGCAGTGTACTGATCTACCAGACGACGATATGGCTGTAGTGGATGAGCAAATCAATCGTCTCTTAGCAGAGGTCTCTAAGCTCCGACAACACCGCGAAATGCTTGCTCGACGTCGGCGAGTTGCAGAAGTAACCGCCAAATCTAGTAATTGCCCAACACAACCGCCTTCATTCCGCGCAACAGGGCCATTTGCTGCCTCTTCCCAGTGTAGCACAACGCCCAATGATAACTCTGCAACATCGCTGCTCCGCTATATGGTCAACCAGTTATCCAACCTGACATCTGTGATACTACAGCGCTTGGACTAGCACACAAAAATGGCGAAATCCGGTCGTCCTGGTGTACTACAGTGGAACTGTAGAGGCATTTCCACGAAGGTTGCCGAGCTCAGGACCCGACTGCGATTTAACAAGCTTCGGGTGTGGGCTATGTTACTTCAGGAAACGAACGCCTTGCCATCTATTCCTGGCTTCAGCGGCTACGTGTCCCCTTCAATGACCGACCGTCGCGTGCAGACTGCTTCTCCCCCGGGAAAGGCGGCGATATATGTCGAAACGAGTATTCCTCATGTACGCCTTTCTCTCGAAAACTGGTGCACATCATACCAAGAGGTAGTAGCAGTTGCTGCGAAATTTCTGAAAGGAACAGTTGTTCTTGTTTCTTATTACGTTCGACCAGCTGGAGGCGCCTCTTCCCGTATTAATCTTGGCTGGTTATTAAGTGTTCGTCAGCAATACCCCGGGTGTCCAATTTTAGTCGGAGGCGACTTTAACGCCCCTCACCCAGATTGGGGGTATCCGACTGCAAGCCCTCGTGGTAGGCGTGTGCGGGACGCCTTCACTGATGCCCTGTTTGTTCTGCTTAATCACCCTGGGACAGCAACACGGCCTGTGCGTCACATACATAGTGCTGCTTATGCTCCAGACTTGACGTGGTGGTTGGGCGCAGGAACTCCCTCATGGCACATGGAGCCGGACTGCTGGGGAAGTGATCACCACCCTATCCTCATCGGTCTCCATTCCTCCCGCCTCCGCCCTTTACGCCGCAAATGTTCTGTGATAAACTGGGACAGCTTTCGCTCATGTCTCGACAGTATGTCTTCAGATTCGCCGTCACTCCTTGTTGACCGTATACAAAGAGCACTAAACAGCGCTACGACTACTACCTGGATTGATGTAGGTCGACCGGCACCAGATCTCGGCCTGCTTAACCTGTGGGCAGCCCGCCGTCAAGCTGAGCTGGCTGCTACACGAGACCCTACTTCGGGGCAGGCACGTACACGACTGAATTATCTCACCGCGAAGGCTCGGAGATATGAACGCGATCTATCGCGACGCCAGTGGCATGCATGGTGTGAACAATTTTCTGATAAATCATCGAATGCCTCACTATGGCGAACGTTTCGTGCAATGGAACATGGTCGTCGTTCTACTGACGCAGCAGCAACAGCATGCTTTGCGGCTAATCTGTCGCCGGGTGATTTCGCCAAAGAAGCTGCTCGAAAATTTTTCCCAAAATACGATATACTGCCTCCTTCAGCTGTAAACCTTAATTTGGCAGGTATCCCTGCAGACGCATGGAAATTACCATCTGCTGCCGACGCAGATGGAATTGCGAGCCCCTTTTCGATGTGCGAGCTGCTGGCTGCAATTGACGATGCGAAACGGAAAACAGCGCCCGGCCTGGACAAAATTCAGTATGAGGTTTACAAGAACCTCAGTACTGCTGCACTTCCTCAACTACTAGACACCATAAACAAAGTGTGGCTTGATGGTGTCGTACCCGAGAGCTGGAAAACCGCTGTCGTGATCCCTATTCCCAAACCTGGGAAGCCTCCAACGGACCTCGCCAACTTGCGACCAATCTCCTTAACATCAACGCTTTGCAAGCTTGCAGAGAAAATGCTAGCCACACGACTTTCTTGGTGGCTTGAACAGCACGGTTTTTATCACCCTGCTCAAATTGGATTTCGTCCATACATAGGTACAGAGGACGGGTTGGCTGTCTTGGCCTCAGCAGTTCTGTCATCTACCCGCAGCCGCGATGTACGTACCATATTAGCAATGGATGTTGAAAAGGCATATGACAACATCAGTCATGCTGCAATCCTGAATGCCATTGACATGCTCCATCTCCCTCCGAGAGTACGCACTTTTGTCGCATCATTTTGGATGGACGAAAATTTGCAATACGTCTCAGCGGTGACACTGTTGGTTCATTCGTTTCACTACGTGGCGTGCCCCAGGGATCAGTATTGTCTCCGACGTTATTCAATATTACTTTCATCCCATTGGCGTGGCGCTTACATGGTATCCCTGAAATCAAGTTTTTGCAGTACGCAGATGATATCACGGTATGGAGCACTCACCATGATCTTCTCACTCAAGAGGCCGCCCTTCAGTCAGCATTAGACGTAACCTCTGATTACGCCTCCTCCATTGGCCTTCAACTTTCTGTGTGTAAAACGTCATACACGTCAGTCGCCAACCGCTGGGGACGCCGTAAACTTGCCTCAAATCCAATTCGTCTCTCTCTATCAGGCACCCCAATACAAGAAAGTTCGAGCCTGAAAATTCTGGGCTTAACAATTCACCAATCAGGATCAGCGACTGCTTGGCTCTCTCAGGCAAAAAAGCAAGCACTTCAAACTATAAGTTTAATAAGAAGAATTGCACCTAAAACGGGTGGCGCTGGCTCGTCTGTTGCACGCCAGTTAGTGAGGGCGGTTCTGCAGCCCCGTATTGTTTATCAGGCCCAGTTCCAGCATCTTACAAGGGCACAATGGGATCGCCTTGAAGCCTTAAATCGAGAAGCTATGAGGACCATAACATGCCTTCCACGAATCACACCGGTCGTAGCGTTACAGGAGAATGCGCAGCTCAACACCATCGATGAATTGGTGCAGCAGCGCCGAGATGCTCGCAGACTCAAGGCCACTTTGTCACATTCCACGCAAGCACTGAGGGCGTATGCAACGTCACACATTATTCTTCAGCCACCTACGCCAGTTCTCCCTCCCTGGAAATTTATACAGTTAGGAGACAACAAGCCAACTGACATCCGCAGACCGACGTCTGCCAACTCTGCATCGTTGCTACGCCAGAGATTTGAAGAGCAAGATGCTAACCTGCCTCAGGATTCCGTAGTAGTGTACGTAGATGGAAGCCTGCAAGGCTGTGAAGCCAAAACGGCAATCCACTGTCCACGGAGGCCTAGCCTGAATCAGACAACTACGTTTCAGCTTTCGGAACCACTTACATCTTTCTGCGTTGAGCTTGTGGCAGTTCAAGAGGCACTCTGCTCCGTGACTTCTATAACCATGCTCCCTACAGCCCACATTGTAATCCGCACTGACGCACTTCAAGCAGTACGTCTGCTCCGACGTGTCAGCCGCTGCCCTAAAATTTGCCAGGACATCCACCAGCTTGCGGCGCGCATCCCACAGTCAATACGCATTGAGTGGGTCCCACGGGATCTGCTGCCTTCCCAAAGTCAAGCTGATTTTGCAACCCGCCTCGTGAACCAAGACGCATCAATCCCACAGCTTCTCGAAGTCGACGACGCTACCCTCCTTTTGTCAAGAAAGGAGCACCTCCGGCGCCGCACACGTGCACTTATCCCTCCGTGTGCGATATCCCTTCCCCGCGGTCTCACCCGTGCAGAGGAGGTTGCGCTTAGGAGGATCCGGGTCGGTGTTGCCCTTACACCAGCTGTAACTAGGACGTGGTCATACTTCCAACACTTATATCCTCGCCCAGGATGCCCGATCTGTAACAACGAAGATGTCGAGGCCGACATCCACCACTTGCTGTGGGACTGCCCAGCACTCAAGCCAACACGATTCCGGCACCTGAGAATAGCTGGCCTTTCAGCAACCAATCCTGCTTCATACGTCACTTGGACGCAGGGACCTCATCATCGCTCACTTCTGGACTTCATAAAATCAGCCAACCTTTTTCTATTCATTTAATCATTTATTCATCCTTCATCTCATAACCTACTGATGCCCTGAGGCAATAAATATCGACTAAAAAAAAAAAAAAATTACATTTTTCTTTTACTGATACTATGGGATCGGCAGTAAGGCAGTTCCATGAGAGACCATTTACTCTAGCGCTGAGCAATTACAAAGCGCCGTCGGATGTGCCTTCGAAGCGAACAATTTAGGCCTAGAGGCGACTAGGGAGTAGCGCTTGACGAGAGTGCCGTAGTGCGCCGCGCCAGCGGGCGGCGCCGCTTTCGTAAGCGCTGCTGTATGTGCTGCGAATTTGTCGTCTTCGTTCATGGTGCAGCTGAGAGTGCAAGTTTTTCAACGTTTTGCTCAACAATACGTCGTGCAAACGATGTTGCTACGACGTACGGGACGGGGGTATACGATGTTGTTGCGCTGCAGGACGAACACTAAGGCGCATAAAAACGTTGACGGATGGTAATTTAGACACTACTTCTTTTATGTGCTGGTCTTGAACCGTGGTTTAACTTGAAAGTATACGTTGTTGAAGCACGGCAGCTCGATCGTATATTGAAATGGGTCGCACTTCAAATGTTAAATCAATGCGGCGATAATTGGAAAGCGTCTTTCGTAATATCTGCATTCCGCGTTCGGTAGCTGCCCGTACGGTTCATTCGCTGTGTGTTTGTATGTTGAGTTACTATTGCGATTATAAAATATAAGTGAAAATACATGTATCGTGAAAGATACAACGGATACACCCTCACTGCGGAAGTGAAGCACAGTCCTTCACAGTCACTCCGGCCGCTAGTGATGTTTCCAACAGCTGCCGCCATGCCAAACGGATGGTATACGGTTTGCTCGCGCGCTCAAACAAAGCACAAATAGCACCAAGGTGTTGGATAGCTTTCACGAGCACTGCGAAACAGCACTTTTACACTACCGCACCGCAGCATCAACACGAACAGTACAGCCCAAGATGGCGTCAGGAGGAGCCGGAGCGGATTTTCCCAGTTTGGCTCATACGGGGCGCCACCATCAAACTATGATGGCTGCACCCAGGCATCGAAACTAAAAAGGTCTATAGCTAGCCGGCATGCTCGGTATTATTTGCAAGTGCAATAAATAGCATTCGAGTAGTAACGATGTGTTGTTCCCGTCTTTTTCCTCTTTGTTCCCCATCCGCGGAGTGGAGTGGGAGCGGGTTGGAAGACCATCCCCCTCGTAACCCCACAAGTTGTTAGGAAAAAAAAAAAAAAAAAACGACACATATGTGAACAAAATTAGTTAGGCTGTCAAGGGCGTGTACCCTAAAATAGCGAAGATTGTGCACACTTCTAAGGTTTCGAAGCACTGGTAAGTAAATCTAGATATTCTGTGGAATAGCAGAACACGCTGTTAGAATCACAGGTAACAATTTTAGCTAAGCAACTAAAACGCGGTGTACCAGCCGTGCTTGCACCAGCTGCAGTACAGTGCATCACAATTAAGAAACCCTAGGGGCTCTGCAGCATAAACCGAGAACTCTTTGTAAAAGCTGAAAAAAAAAAAGTGCACAGAGTCTTCCTGGGTTTTGCATGCTTTCAGCTCTTTGCCGTTGCAACCACAACATGCGCGACAGTCCGCTCCTACGTATCGCTAAACTGCGGGTGCCAGCAGTCTAATTATCTGGCTTCTGCAAGCGAAATACCTCTAAAAATGATTACCCTAGTATCTTTTAGAGACATATGTAGCGACTGCATGAAAACATGAACGACAAACGAACTTCCGCCGAGTGAATTATGCATGCTAAACTTCAGCCCGGACAGATGACACACGTTGTAATGGTTGCACTTGCAATTCAATTTTTCACCCGTCTTTTCATATACGAAACATTAAATAGGGTCATAATATGTGCGCAGATCATTATGACCTTTTCTACGACCTTATCGTGTTTATAAAACACGTGAAAAGTCGAATTTAAGCTTGTCGATGCCGAGTTTCAAGCACAGCGCAGAGCGTCTCGCAGATAGACCGCTAGACCCGGAAGTCGGAATTACCACCTATTGTACCCACTGAACCAACAAAAATGCCATTTTAAAAAAGCTGAGCTAAAAGTGACTTGCAGTAAAAATATCCTACTTTTTATTCAAAACAACGTCCAAATGTGCATACCTTGTCTCCTAGCCACAGTGCTCCTGCTACAGCTAGATACAATAGCCAAATTGGGCTACTTTATGTTGTGGTTGGCGGGAAATCTTGTTGGTTGGCTATTTGGCTACGGTGGCTACCTTTTGGCTATTACATAATAGCCCAAAGGTAGCCAGGCAAAGAATGTTTGCTTGAAACACCCAGAAATAGACTTCCTCACCGTAGGGACGGAGCATAATTGTGCCTTGCACAGTCGTGGGACAATTTAAGACGGGTCTTTGCACTCATGGCCTGTGGTTAGTTAATTGTTCGGACTGCGTCCAAACTGTGTCCAAATTCCAAACTTTCTGATTGTTGATAAATGCACAACCATTATAGAAAATAAAATCAGTTGAAGACTTGGAGCAGCAAAAATCATTAGGATAACAGCCATATAGGTAATCAAGATGGAAAAGAGGAGAGAAAAATTTGATTTCCAAAAGGGAATGGCGGCAATAGCAAAAAGCTTGTATTGAGCGCTTTCAGAACGCGCGACAATTTATAGACACCCGAAAAATGCGCACAAAGCTCGGTCACTTTTTCAAGCGGAATTTCGCATCTGGTATGATCCAAAAGCTCTGGGATGCCTGAACAAAAGTTTGTTTCCTTCCCTTTTCTGCTTCCCGACGTTGCTGATCGCGTACGGAATTAGCTTTGTTGAGTCCACGGGCTTGAGCTTCACATAGAAGAGTGGTCTAGCAACTTAATGGACAACTTGTGGAACTCAGCTTCTCTGCAAGCGAAAGGTCTCACTCCAAGATGCCACTCACGCATTATTCGAAGAAACGAGCAGACGGAATTTCTCATTTCTGAGTAAACTCAAGAATGCATCCAGTCGACTTCATTAGCTGCGCGTTCGATTCAGCCGTGGAAAAGTAAGCGCGAAAAAAGACAAACACAAGAGAGGAGACAGGGCAACGCGCCGTACGATCATGAACCAACTAGCCCAGCAACAAGTTTTACTTCAGATTCAGCCGTGGTTCTCTGCACCGCCGGAACCGGTTTACGGTGCGCTGCACCAAAGCGCTCGATTCACAGCGGTCCCGGCACCTTCGTTCGCGATGATTTTGGTGCACTCGTGGTGCTGCTCTGGTGCAAAGAACCGCGGCACCCTCCGAGGAGGAGGTGCAGAAAAGTGGTGTACGTGTTGACGGCGCTAGCAGACGACGCGCACTGCCGATGAGATGTTTGTAAACATCTATAGGACCTAATTATAGGACATTTTTTTTCTCGTCGTCGACGGATAAGGCGTCATTATCCGGGAAAATGGCGAGTTCCTCTAAGGTCTTTTGTGGCAACCTGAATAGCCTCGTTCGAAACTCAAATATATCTAGCAACAACACTTCAGTTGTACGGGAACTTGGTGAATTGCGGTCTGTCGATCGGTCTCGGTCTGAACCACGATGTAATAACTGTGTTGCCGTGAAGGAGAGCACGGCATCGGGTTCCCTGTCCTCACTATCGGAGGACTCCAGAAATTCCTTAAAAATGACTTCGACGACGTTGTTGTCCATGGCCTCGTGAGGCACAAAAATAACCGCACCGCGCGAACAGCTCGCGGCCAACGGAAATAAGCGAGCAGACGACAAGGCTCGATTGAAAATGCCGCACCAGAAATGTGTGGCGCTGCTGGGGCTTTAGCTGCACCAGCTGCACCTGAACCACAGAAATGGAACTGCACCTTGCCGGCACCTGGCACCAGCAGAACGTTTTCAGAATTGGTGCCGAGAACCAGTTCTGAATCGAACAGACCTATTATGACTCAGGGAGAAGAGCGGGAAGAGTACAATGTTCGAACATGGTTTGAATGCCACCTCTTTATATGTGAAATAAAGGATGAGTGGTGTGGGAACTTTCCAGCCCGTTGGTCCTTAAAGGGCCACTGTCCAGGGAAGGCCCTTTTAAGCAAAGGAGCCCAGTGTTTCGATCAGGTACCGGAGATAGTCTGTGCAAAATGCTACAGTGACACGCGCGTCGCAAAGTATCGAAAATACAATTCAAAGCTCTCTCATGCTCTCCTTTGGGAAGCCAGCGTCCCCGTTTCCTGCGTTGGCCCGACGGGCCACAGTAATGACGTACGTACCGCGAACGACGTCCATTGGTCCGTCTCTCTGACTGACGGGAGAAGGATGGGTGTCTACCGCTCGCTGCGCGCTTTTCCCTCGCCACGGCCAGACTGAATCCAGCGGCGCGCGCTCCCTCGGCTGTTTGTTGTTTTTTTTCCTTTTTTTTTTCGCGCTCGCGGAGTGCCACGCCCCACCTCCCGCCAAACGCGGAGGAGGAAGGGGAATTTGTCTCGCGGAGGCTAGACGACCTTGGGCAGGAGAGTGAAAAACCTTTGCGAGGGAACGGAAGGAGAGAAGCATGACAGAATCGGGTGATTGCGGTGGCTGTAACTGCGTTATTAGTTACTCTTTTCAAAAACATTTTGCGGCCTTGCGTTCTAGGGGCGAAGTCTCACAGTCACCGGGGAAGAAAATATTTTCGACCGGAGGGTGGACAGTGGGCCTTTAAGCTTTAAGCACTTTAAGCACACCGTGTCCACCGTGTCCTTGAGGGTGACAATGGGTATACAGCTCATTCGTCGCACACCCGCCCTGCTAGGCACTATAGCCCTGCTACACGTTTGCCTGTTTCTTTTAATTTCAACAAAGACTGCCAATAAATGTTTGAAACAAATTGTGCACCCTAATGTATTCTAATTGTATGAAGCTTTCTGGTTTGGCTATTTTAAGGCTACATCGCGCAGAAAGTTTGGCGGGTCACGGGTCACGCGGGATGCTGTGGACAGCTGTGGACACCTGGCAACTACTGGCAACCCTGATCATGCATGGTCGCCGCGTGCGTTGCGAGCGTGGTTGCATGTCGTCGGGTTGTTGACGGTTGTCGATACTGCGAAGGTCCTTGCAAGGATTTACCGTAATGTGATTTATTATCGTGCAGAGTGCACGTGCGGGTTTTCGGACGCTGTCAATGCTCAAGCTGCAAACCTATGTCTCTACGGCCTCTGCTCGCAAGACTAGCTGTCGCTTTTCGTTACGTGTTATGTAGCTTTTAAAACTATGAGTATTATGTGCTGCTGTCTGGAAGTTTTCTTGGAGAACCTCTAGACGTTTAACATTTAATACCAGGACTGACGGCGTGGTTGGCAGGCGTGCACAGCGTGGTCGCAGGCTTGCGAAATGAAACCCATGAAACGCAATATGCATAGATCGCGAAACGTCAGCGGTGGCAAAATGATTTCACTGCGTCGAAATGGCAGCTCTGATGATGCTGGTTTGTCTGAAAAGGTCAGTCGCGGTGATTTCGGTCATTCTCGAGACGGTAACTGGCATTTGTCCAACAGCAACAACCAACAGTTCTCGCAACTGCACCAAGTTGACAAAGACACTAAGTCGTACTTTGTGATGGTGTGTGAACGGTTTCATGAGGACTTCGAGGACGAAGAAGACAAAGGTATTTTTTTCCTAATTTTGATATCTAAATTTGTGCAGCCGTACGCACAAGCCTTTTTGTTCGCATGCGCATTCCGATTTTGACGGACTGTGTAAACCATGATCATGAGCGAAATCGTTCTGGCAGTTGACTCTGATCGGCTATAGCAGATGATATTTTCCCATGGAACAGCAGTGAATGATATTGCGTACTCATGGCCGTATTTCGGCTAAGTATGTGCTGCTAATGGCCCATGCTGCATGCTCCTGTTTGGGCAACAAGTGACTGCAAGCAAGGGATGTGTACCTGGGCGACATTTTTAAAGATTTTATCACGCAAGCTTTGCAGCATGATGAAATCGGGTCGAGGAACTTCAGACGTGAACATAAATTGAGCAGCCTACCCACAGCAAGTTATATTAAAGCACAGCAAGGCTTGGAGCTCCTCAGCATGGCCTGCACACCTTTATGGAGCTATCTGATCAGTGCTTAGATCATCCATTTTGCTATTTGAACAGTGTTTAGTTTATCCTTTTTGCTATGCTTGATGCGAACTATCAATCATTGTTTTTGCTTTCTTGGCTATGCTTAGCCATGTGGACTGAGATCTCTTCAGGTTGCTAGCTTTGAGGAGCCACAGAGGGAACATTTCTCAAGCTCGTGATGCTCTGGCAGGCACTTCATCTACTGCCCAAAATGAATAGTGCTAGGAGAATTCGGGCTAAGAAATGAGGGAATTAGTGATCTTCGACGCTTTAGGTAGCCAGTCAAAGCTGGGTGCTGGGGAATTCTGCCGGCTGCTGAGGAAACAAAATAGACTATAGTCCATCAATTTGAAGCTGTTATCAGTTTTGAGCATTAGTTTCGAATGGCTTAGAACAATTTCAATGGTGCTAAGCTTGAGTTGGTACGGTGTCAGTAACACTTAGTGGGAACATGGCTCCATGCGGCTGCACACGCGTGGAAAATCACTGCGCCCAAGCAAGTAGCAAATTCACGCAAAATGGCAGTCGATAAGAAACACCACTTGAGGTCCTCGTATTCGCAAGCCACCCTGCTTTCATTTGTGACTGGGTTATGTGTAATGGTGTTAACCACATGCGTGGCCATACACAGCCGCTTTCTCACTAAGTGTGATTGACACTGTACATCTGGCTGACCGATTAGGTCTGGTGCGACAGTTTGAAGCCCTGCTGGATTCTTAGTTTCTCATTAAAGTGTTTTTCTCTGTCTCCCCCTGATTCTTTTTCTGTTGCCAGCCCTTTTTTTGGAAAATATAGCAGACCAGACTTGTGGAAAGGAATTGCAGCTTTCATGTGATGATTCTACAAGCCACTGTATGCAGATGTTGTTGCTGCATACGAGAAGCCTGAACGTCCTTACTCGCTTCATGTCCACATTCTTGGAGCATGTTGATTTGATGTGTACACATCACATAGCAGCTTATGTTATGCAAACTCTCCTTGAAGCTTCATTGAGGTATTTGCAGAGCCCTTCACTGGTAAGTTACATTTTTCTGTCTCAGTAAGAATAATACATACTGCTCAGGATAGATGCGCTTTCACTTTTTTTCTGTCTTTATATTAAAGGACATTAAAGTGGATGTACTGGGAGAACATTTTGTGAGCCAAAGACAGAGGGAAATTTGCTGTGGATGTGGTGATCAATTAACAGCAAACTGGCCACCTCATGAAGGCTTGGTTAACAGGAGTCTTTTCATTTGCACCTACCATATACAGAGGGCAACACGTTCATCTAGAATACATTATCTCTGTGTTGTTGACTGCAAAAAAGGAGCTGTGAAAGTTGTGCTGGCCAGTAAGGTAACAAAGGACTTTGCATCCAATAAGTGTAGCTGCGCATGGTCACATCCAGCTCCTCCTGACACAGGTATTATTGCTAGATGTGTATGCAGTCTGTAAAACAGCCACATAATGCAGCTAAGGTGTTTTAGACAACAATTTTGCTGTCTCTAATGCACAGCTGTCATTAGGTTATTAAGGCTTGAGAACCTTGCATGGTTACTTGGCTTCATGTGTAATTGCGTTCCCTTTCTTTACCTCTGAGAGGATAGAGTTGTCATGCTTTAGGTATCGAGTAGCTATTTTAAAATATATAGGATAACAGCAAATATGATGGTTCATGTTCTACCTTCTGGATTATTGCAATGGACCCTTTGCAAAACTCTGGAAGTCAAGCTTCTCTGCACAGCAAAAACTCCTTCATCATGATAGCCAAACCTGTTTTGAGGGCCGAAGTTTGGTGCAGTGCAGGAGACAATAATGGCTACGTCCATTTCCTGCACCCCTCTGCCTGTTGTTGCTGCTGCAGTTATGGTATTAAGAGGCCATCGGTGAAGCCAGCCAGCCAGTTCCTCGCAAGTGCCATTCATATCGCATCTCCGGCCCCTACTTCCTCTTTGTTTTCAAAAGCGAAGGAATTCTGCGCCCCAGGCCAGGTTCGTGCATGACATCAGGCTTGACACCGAAGTATTCTGCGCTGCACCTAACTTCTGCCCCCAAAAAAGGTTTGGCAGCCATGGTGAAGGGGTTTTGCTGCGCAGAGAAGCTGACTGCCAGAGCTCAAAGAGTCCATAGCTTCAGTACCTTCACCACTTTGCAACGACTATGACTGTTTTGTTTTGTAAAATATAATTGTTGTTTGCAGTTCGTGCACTCTTCAGGTCTCAGCCTCAAGGTATCGCTCCACTACCTAATTGGCCTTTGAGTGCTTTGGATCACTCTCGTGTCTAAGTGGGCCTGCAAATATAATATTTAGATTTCATTTACTAGAATTGACAAGTCAAAGAAGACACTGTCATGAGGGCTTCTGGGTGTGGGTGTCATTTTACAACACAGTAGGAGAGTTTCCTAACTTTTCACAATGCACTTTGGCAAATTAAGGGCAAAACAGGCATTTTTGCAAGCTGCAGTTTGGGAGTTCTTGATGCAGATAATCATTGTAGCACAAAACTAAGCAGATTCAGAGCGCCTTTGATGGCATCGACAGTGTGCACTTGCCCATAACTTATATACATTAAATCAGCGCCGCCTTGTATTTTGATAGATTAACACACTCGTGTAAATGAGTAGGGTGCAGGGTGTTACAATACTTCACTCTGAATGCTGCTGTAGTCCTGCTTTTGTTTTTAACTTCTCATATCGTGTAGCACACCCAGACATGCAGGTTCAAAATTACTTGGACTTTGATTGATGGTGATCGAAGTCAGTCTACAAATAAGCATTCTATTGTTCTGCATCAAGAGAAAAGTAATAATGGTGGTATATTAGCAATCCATCAGCAATATCTTAGGGTCAGGATTCCTTTACTTCATGCTCGTTGCAGGCAATGGTAAAAAGAAAAAAAGAAAGAATATATATTTGTTTTTTTCACATAAAAAATGCAGCTGTAGCAGACGCCGGGAATAAGGAAATCGGCATTAACTTCTTTTTTTTTTTCGGCCAACACCGTAGCGTAGTTTCATTGGTGTTGATTTTAGAATGTCTATAATAATAGTCACACACAGCTCCTCTGCATATAAGCCAGGGCCAGGCCCAGGCTCTCAAATTCAAGACCGTCCCTGGCGAAGCAATTCATTTCCTGGGCTGGACCTGGGCTTACAAACCAGGCCCAGGTTTCAGTGTCTAGTGCTTGCATTGAAATAACTTATGGCACTATTAAGTTGCTCCATTTTACTTAAATGTTTTATTTCTTGTTATTCCTGACAGTATACATCTGAGCAAGAGCGCATAGATGCCGAACCAAGTCGTAGCAACCAAAAGCATATGTGTGGCTCTTATTCTGCTAAGGAAAAGCTGGTGGATAGGAAAAGGAACTCTGCAACTCATCCAGATGCCTTATCACGTGATGAAGATTTCCAAATGCAGGGACAAACAGGCTGCCATGATAATGTGAGCTCGTTTTGCCGTGTGTGTGTTTCATATGCGAAACTTCAGAATTAATTGTCTAGCTAGCTGTGCTTAAGTTACTGATTTAAGTTTTTCTGGTCATAAGTTGCTTTTTTGTACCGTAAAGAGGCTTATTCTTTTTTATAGCACAGGAAGCCTGTGTGTTTTTATTTTAGTCTTGTCTCTTTCAAGGTTCAATATCCTGAAACAGCAAGCACCTGTGCTATGAGAGACGCCCGAGATACTTTAATGCGCACGGATATAGCATAGCACACTGGCAGTCTTGCATTTTGCCTCCTTTGAATTATGGTCGCTGCAGCTAGGATTTGGTCCCGCACCCTTGTGCTTGCTTGCTGAACATTATAGCAACAGGACTCTCACAGTGGTTCAGTGACAAAAATATTGTCTTTGTACTTGTAATCTAAACTTGGTGTTCCAATGATCACTTGCGAAGATTCCTTAAAATGGGGAGTTCAAAATAGAAAAAAAAAAAAAAAGATATGGACGATATAGCATGGTTAGGCCAAATGTGAAGAAGGTGTGTTAGCACTTCGTTTTTACTTCAGTTTTAGGTCGCATCTACTCATTAGCATATAGTCTACCACATTACTTGAGAGACCACCCAACATAGATATAAAGCCCTTTTTTAACCAAGCCGTTAGAATGTGCCTACATGGCCTAGGGATAGGGTGTCTGACTCAGTGTTTCTGGTGAGTTAAATTTCCATCTCAAAACTGCTGGCCAAGTTGGCAGTTTCTGCCATTTCAGCCGCGGCATGTCTCGTGGTGTCACACAAACTATTGTACAATCAGTGGTGGGCCATGTCATCTGCCAAATGCCACCTGCTAGAGGCATGCTCTTGAGATGGACAGGATATCAATCAAAATCGGCGAAATGCAGAAGGGGTGGTCTTAGTATTAGCGCACTAGAATGTTTTCAGGCAACAACTTCAGAGCTGCTTGGCGCATGCTTGCCTTACTTGCTTATGTGTTATAAAACTGAACCAAACGCAACAGAATGCAAAGCCATCAGCTGCGGTGGATGTGTAATGTATTACAAAGAATCTTAATTACATATTTAATTACAATTCTTATTAAACCATTTTGTTTGTTATGGTCAGCAGGGGTTGAAGCCGTGGACAAAGGAAACCATATTTGCCATATTTGTTTCTGAAATGAAGAAAAACTCGCTTTCTAAAGCCGTGGCGTATTTTCTGCGATCCTGGCATTTTTTTCTGTGCAATACTGAAACTGAGTGCATGAGGTGCGCTGGTAGCTCAGTGAAAGCGGAACATCTTCTGCTGAACGTCTGCAGCACCAGACTTCAGCTTCCTGTGTACTGTGCATTGTCATGCACTATATTTTGCTCCGTACCTCTTGCTCCGTACCTCTTGGAAATAAAAACCACACAGTTGACAATGACTGTCCTTTTGTGTGCACCAAGTGGCGAAGCAAAAGTGTTCTTGACATGGGACAATAGCGCAGGTAGTTTGAATTGGGTGCCTTGGTCACTGCAATATATCATCAGCAGGCATACTGTTTTCACTGGGCTTCTTGTGTGCCTAATATGCGCTTTTTCGGTCTTGTATGAAAAAAGGCATCTGATTTCGTTGCACTACAGGGCTTTAGAAACATTTTTTTTTTTTTTTTTTTTCATTTCATTTCAAAGACTGATATGGCATCATCTTCTTGTCCATGGCTGCAAACTCCCTGTTGGCTCAGACAAAACAACAGGGTTATTAAAAATATAATTAGTGTGTTTAGGCAATCAGCTTTGTAATTTGAAAAGTCGCAGTAAATTATGTGTGCTGCAGATAGAACTTTGTTCCAGAAAATATTTTCTTTTTCTTTTTTTTGACTTCCTCTTTTCAAGAATTTTTAAGTGTTTGCTGAAACACCTGTTAATAACATTTTCACTTCTTTGTGGATTAGTGGTGGGCCAGTCCATGCTGCTTTGGATACTGTATATGTATGCACGTTTTTCCGGAACTTCCGTTAATTTCATAATTCAGAGAGGAAACAGTGTACTATCCAAACTATATGGATGATCCCGGAGAAATGCTTTAATGATTAATTTGTAAAAAACATGCTGTAATGTTCCGAGCAAAAAAATAAGAAATATGTGTTTGACAGGAGCTTAACCCTGGGCGGAAACGAAGTAATGATAGATGTAGTAGCAACGCTAGGTGTTTATTTTAACCAATTTATGCTCTGGGATCATCATGTAGTTCATATAGAAACTAAGTTAGCTTGAGTGCTTGGCATCCTTCGAAATTCCAATGCACCTTACCAACCAGAAGCAAAATTCTCATTTACCAAGCTTTGTTTTTGTCAATGCTCACCTATTGCAGCCTAGTCTAGTTCAGTACAATTACCAGTTTAAGCAAGCTTCTAATACACAGAAAGGTGTAATAAAAGATATTCAAATAAGATCACCGTCGAGTAATTTGTTTTCCAGGTATAAAATCATGAAAGTTACTGACGTAAATGAGTACCGTATTGTAATCTTGTATAAGTCCCAGTTACGCCGTAACAGCTGTTTCCTTTTTAGCATTGCTCAGTTAGCAGCAAATACACAACTTCATAGGACACGACATCATGAATACTGGCACATCACCCATCTGCGCACAAGCTGTGGCTTCCAAAGGTTATCATATGCGCTATCCTCGACACTAAATAAATTTGGATTCTCCAACCGATTAATTGCTTCATCATCGTTTTATATACTAAACTTGATCCTGCAATCTCTGCCCTTACAAAATGTGTGTACTCTCTAATTTTCTTCCGAGTTCAGGCTGATGTACGGACATTCCATGATATCCTCCCGAAGTGCTTGCTGAGCTTCCTTGATTGTGTTTCTTCGAAGTTCCTTGCTTTTGATCATCACTGTAATTTTCTCTTTGCAACCTGTGCTCACTAAGTATGTGTTTTCCACCACTACTGTTGCCTGCATTGCCCTGCCGAACACGCGTAGGTGATGGGAGCTTGTCAAGCCTCATGATGCGGCTTTTTACTCCCATTCATTCCTCGAGCATGTATCGCTTGCTTGGAAAGAGAGAAAGGAAGTTTTTTTTTCCTGAACCTGAACTGGCTACTGCTGTGCATTCACTGACTTGTATTTTCTATTTTAATGCTAGTTATGAGATGTTGCTGGTTATGCTGAATGTCTTTACAGCATGAAGGCTTCGATGTTTTGCATCAGTGGCAGCCATCACAGTCTATGTTTTTCTTGAATATGGAAAGGAAGAAGCAAAGGGAAATAATCTAGAGCAGCGCTGCGTATAATGCATGAATACGCTGCAAGTAAATCGTCATATGAATATGCAGAAATTGTCCAACCTTCTATCGTTTTTGGAAGATGTCATGCAGGCTTTTCTCTCTTTTTCAGGTGGTCTCTTGGGTACTTGCTGTGGGGCGCTTCTGCTTAGAAAATATAGAGAAATTTGCACACAGCGGGGTACCCACTCACGTGCTCCGCAGTGTTGTTCAGGTACTGGGAGGCTGCTATGTCGAGAGACATCTTTCACGACCTCAGACTTTTAAGAAGAAACAGAAAACAGGTCTGCTGACATTTTTCGTTAACATATTTTTCCCTAAAAGAGAGTGCCATTAAGACTCGCTTGTGCATCTTTATTTAAAAAAGCTATCTAAAATGTAGGGTCAAACGATGCAGCAAAGTGTTTCGTGATAGCTTACAAGACAACAGATAAATGCTTTCATCATCTCAGTCATCATTGCATGTGGCATCTGTCAAATCTTGTGAAGTCTGATTGAGATGTCAGGCGCCTATGTACAGTGATCTGTAACACAGTGCTATTTGTCGCTGTTGCGCCATCAAGATGCATTAATTTGGCTATGCAAGTTTGGTTGCTGTAGTGAAATTGGTTCATGCTGCTTTTAATCTTAAAACCAGCAAGAGCCACTGATTACTGTACTGCAGGGATGCTCTGCACCTGCTTTGTACACCGATGCAGTGACCTGAGGAAATTTGAAGCTGACATTATGTGATCAGGACATTGATAAGGCGATTTGCTTGTCATACTCCTGCGTTGCCCTCAAGTTTCATCATTTTAATAAGGGGTAACAATTGTGCGTATAAAATTTTTGGCATTTCTTGGTCTTGCTCTTTAGTTTTGGCTGCTGGTTACAGTGGTAATAAAATATGTTAGTCATGAGAAAAGTTGCTAACAAGTTCGGTATTTGGGCCTGTAGCTCGTTTTATTGGTTGATGGGTGTTTAGCTCACTGGCCATGCCCACTTCAGGAGTGATTAACCTTGACTGTCAACTCGAAAAACTCTCAGGTGATGGGAATCTGACATTGCATGAGTGCTGGAGCATTGATACAATGTGTTATATTTTATTTCTGCCACAGAAGGTCAGAAAGAACCACCTGAAGTTGTTAATGTTCCTGATGGATTTGATGAACTCTTCAGAGCTTATGTTAATACTGTAAAAACCTTTGACTTGTTAGGTGAGTGCAATTTGTACCGTCATATTAGCTTCTGTTTTCTTCAGTGCACCAGTTGCCTAAGAAGTTTTATAGTTTCAACTGTGGCTTCAGTTTAGGTTTTAACCTTCATCATCATTAGTTTTAACCTTGTGTTCGGAGCAGCACAGCCTTCGTCGCTTTTGCGCCACAAAACCCAATATAACTAACTAGTTAAGGTTTTCGTCATATCTTAACCGGTCCACAGCAGCTGAGTCTCTTGTGCACGGGTACTGCTGCGGTTCCTACAATTATGTAGTTCTATGACGTGTTGTAATTGAACCAGTCTTTCTCAGAACCTGATGTTCACTCCAGCTCACCAAAAGAGTAAAAAACCTGATGTTCACTCCAGCTCACTGAAAGAGTAAAATTATTTGTGTTTTTGAAAGGCATATCAACTAGCTGCATTTTGAATCTCATTTGCTAGCTTACACCTCTAGGTTCAAAAAGAATAAACCCTAATCTTGATATTTTCTGCTTATACACACTATACTTTCTGCTACTCAATATTTTCCACAGATATCATGAGCAACAGCGTAACGTCACTGCTTTTGCAAGCATTGATCATGGTATTGCAACTGAAAGACCCAAAAATGCTGTCAAGCCTTGTGAAGCACATTGCTAAGGCTGTTTTTGCTCAGTCACGTGATGAAAGGTATGTATATATATATATTTTTTAGTTCTTTCATACAATAGAAAATTTCTGTACTCAATGCTCGCTCTTCCAAGATTCAATTCAGTTCAGCCGTTCAGTCGTGTCCGACTCTTCGTGATCCTATGGACCATGTCACGCCACGCTTTCCGGTCTTTCACCATCTTCCTAACATCACATAACTTCATCTGCAGTGCCTCGAGGATGCCATCTAACCATTGCGTTCGCTGCCTACCCCTTCTCCGGCGACCCTCAACCTTTCCCAACATCAAATCTTTCTCCAGCGACTCCTCTCTTCTCATCAGATGACCAAAGTAGTTGAGCTTTAACTTTAGAATTTGACCCTCCAATGAGCAGTCAGGGTTTATGGTCGATAATATCGACTGATTTGATCTTCTGGCAGTCCAAGGAACTCTCAAGAGTCTTCGCCAGCACCACAATTCAAACGCGTCAATTCTTTGGCGGTCAGCCTTTTTCACAGTCCAACTCTCGCATCCATACATCACAACTGGAAAGACCATAGCACGAGTTTACGGATCTTGGTTGGCAGACTAATGTCTCTGCTCTTTACTAGGTGGTCAAGGCTAACCATTGCTCTCTTTCCCAGAAGCAGGCGTCTCCTAATTTCATGGCTGCAGTCACCTTCCGAGGTAATCTTGGAGCTCAAGAAGAGAAAATCTGTCACCTCTTCCACATCTTGTCCATTGATGCTCCAGGACTTGATAGGGCAAGACGCCACAATCTTTGTCTTTTTAATGTTCAGTTTAAGCCCAAACTTCTCTCTCTTCTTGTACGCGCATCAGAAGTCTCTTGAGTTTCACTTCACTTTCTGCTATTAAAGTGGTATCATCCGCATATCTAAGGTTGTTGATACGTTTTCCAGCAACCTTCACTCCAGCTGAAGACTCGTCCAGACCGGCCTTCCTCATGATGCAATCTGCATATAGGTTAAATAGGCAGAGCGACAGTATGCAGCCTAGCCTCACTCCTTTCTCAATCGGAAACCAATCAGTAAGACCATGCCCAGTTCTGACTGTGGCCTCTTGCCCTTCATACAGGTTCCTGAGGAGACAGAGGAGGTGAATTGGAACTCCCATCTCTTGGAGAGCTTGCCACAATCTGCTGTGATCTACACAGTCAAACGCTTTCGCATAATCAATAAAGCAGAAGTAGATGGGTTTCTGGAACTCTTGCTTTTTCCATGATTCAGCGAAGGTTGGCAATTTGGTCTCTAGTTCCTCTGCCCTTGCGAAACCCAGCTTGCACGTTCGGAAGCTCCCGATCCACATACAGCTGAAGCCTACCTTGGAGGATTTTCAACATCACCTTGCTAGCATGCGAAATAAGTGCGATCGTGCGGTAGTTGGAACAATCTTTGGCACTGCCTTTCTTTGGAATGGGGATGTAAACTGACCTCCTCCAATCCTGTGGCCACTGCAGGGTTGTCCAAATCTTCTGACATAATGTATGCAGAATGTTAACAGCGTCATGGTTGAGGTTTTGAAGCAACTCAGCTGGAATGCCATCAATTCCGCTAGCTTTGTTCCTAGCAAGGCTGGCTAAGGCCCATTCAACTTCACTCTTCGGGATGCCCGGCTCGAAATCAGTAATCATAACCGTCTTAAGTTGGGTTTGCACATTCAGGTCCATCTTGTACAGTTCTTCTGTGTATTCCTGCCACCTCTTCTTTATCTCTGAGGCTTCAGAGAGGTCCTTGCCTTGTTTGTTCTTTATCACGCCCAGCTTAGCACAGAAGCTTCCTTTGATATCTTTGATTGTCTTATACAGAGCTCTTGTGTTCCTTAATTGGCTGTTGTCCTCAACTGCTTGACACTGTATGTTCAGGAAGGCATTCTTATCTCTCCTTGCTATTTTCTGAAAATCCGCATTGAGAACCTTGTATCTTTCTCTTTCCCCCATACCTTTTGCCATCCTCCTTTCCTCAGCTATTTGCAAAGCCTCTTCAGATAACCAGTTTGCTTTCTTGCATTTCTTTTGCTTTGGAACTACCTTAGTAGCAACTTCTTGTATTATATCACGAACATCAGTCCACATCTCTTCGGGCTCTTTGTCTTCTAGATCTAATTCTTGAAATCGATTCCTCACTTCCACAGCATATTCTAATGGAATCTGATCCAGATCATACCTGAAAGGCCTTCTAGTTTTCTGCGTTTTCCTCAATCGAAGCTTAATTTTGGCAACAAGAAGCTGATGATCGGTGCCACAATCGGCCCCAGGCCTTGTTTTTACTGCTTTTATAGCGCTTCTCCATCTCTGCCGGCAAATAATATAATCGATCTGATTCCTGTACAGACCGTCCGGTGAAATCCATGTGTACAGGCGCCTCTTGTGCTGTTGAAAATGAGTATTCGCTATGGTCAGGTTGTTTTCTTGACAGAACTCTACTAGCCTCTGCCCAGCTTCATTTGGCTCACCAAGACCGAACTTGCCTGTAATTCCGGATATTTCTTCACTCCCGACCTTAGCATTCCAGTCTCCAATGAGAAAAACGACGTCTGATGATGGGGTGCGGTCTAAAAGGCATTGTAGGTCCGCATAAAATCTCTCAACGTCAGCTTCTTCAGCAGTAGTGGTCGGTGCATAGACTTGGATAACTGTTATGTTGAAAGGGTGACTTTGGATTCGAAGTGAAATCATTCGGTCGTTTACGGGGTTGTACCCTAGCACTGCTTTGCCCATTCTTCTGTTTACTATGAGAGCGACCCCATTCCTTCTCTTGGATTCGTGCCCGCAATAAAAGACATAATGGTCGCCGGAGTTAAATTCTCCCATTCCGGTCCACTTGAGCTAGCTGATACCCAAGATATCAATGTTCAATCTGTCCATTTCTCGCTTGACGACATCCAGTTTACCTTGCGTCATAGATCTTACATTCCATGTTGCTATGTGATATATCTCCTTGCAACATCGGACTTTCCGGTCGCTTCCCGACACATCCACAACTGAGCGTCCTTTTGGCTTTAGCCCAGCCGCTTCATTCGTCCTGGAGCTACTAGGAATCGCCCTTTGTTCATCCCCAGTAACATGTGGGACGCCTTCCAATCTGGGGGGCTCATCTTCCGGTGCCATATCATTAATGGTATTGTTCTTCCAAGATTACATTTATTTAAATAATCTTGATGGATTTGTGCAGTGATAACCTATGGATTCAAGGAATCCATAAGTTATCACTGCACTTTTTCGAACCTGTACCCTTTTTTCCCAACTCTGTGCTTTGAGAGGCACAAATGTGGTTGCATGCCAGATCAAGTAAAGCTTCCTGAATAGAAATTTATGCTGAGCTTTGCATGTTCAGTGAAACTGCTTTAAAAGTAGCTCTAAGGTACAATCCAGTTCTGGAACTGTGTCTGCGATAATGCACGTGACTTTACGTTTTTTTTTTTTTTTGTCAAAGCGTGTGGTGCTGTTTTCATGGAAGTCATTGTGTTATCACCTTCACTTTAAAGGGACAGAACACTGGAATTTAGGCCTCAAAATGTTTTGCCGCAGTGGGAAGATTGATGTTTAAAATGTTCGATTCCATAACGGTTTTCGTAGAATCGCTGTAGAAAATTTTTACCGAGAATTTTTCGATCAGTGCATGCACCCATTTTTAATTAATCCGATGCTGGAAACCATGAGCAGCGAACGCGATGATGACTGGTGGTCGACAAAAAGGACGTACCGAAAATAAATATAAATTTCACTCTCCAAGCAGTAATTCGACATATTTTGCTTAGAGTAATGTCCTTTTCAGTTGCACACTCAAGGCTTTTACGACACAATAACGCACACCTCGTCGACGAAAGTTTTACTGGGTACTATCATCGCTTTATCCACGGATTTCCAAATACTCTGGCGTCATCTAGTGGAAAAACCTGAAAACATGCCTCTCGTGGTGCGAAAGGAGGGGTGGTTTTTACTTAAGGACGCAGTGGAGAGAGCGCAAAATAAAACGAATTATGACACGCACTCCTAGAAAAAAAAAAAAAGAACAGTGAGTGCTTTCGAAAATCGGCAATATTTTGCTGACATGTAGTCACGTAGAGTACTGCACTGAAAGTAATAGGGTTTTTCCGCTAGAAAGCACCTCAGTTGTTTTTATGTGATTTTCAATGGCAAATTAAAATTGTAAAGCCTCATTTCTTTGATATTGTAGTGCTTGATCTGTACTATATGAGGTAAGGTCTTCTCATCTCCACCATATCTCGTGACATATTTTGGCCAGTGTTCTGTCCCTTTAATTAACTGCTGGCAAGACTATCAAAGTCATTTTGTGTCTAGAAAACAATCATTTGCCGAAAACAAACAAAAGATAGGCATTGCAAAGTTCTGTGCGACGTAAGGGGAGAGGTGTCCAGGAAGTGCTGTTTGATGCTGTCACTTCTTTCATCTCTAACACGGTGGAATGGTATACTGAAGGAACGGTAGCCGAGTTTTCATTATGGAAACAGCTTTGGCTGATAGAAAAAATCATTGTTTTGTCATAAATGCGTTTGATAGCAGGAAAAGGTTGTGATTTAACAGGCGTAGAAAGTGTGCTGGATGGGTCAGTTTCTAAAGTTTTTGAGCATTATCGCTACAGTGCAGAAGAGGAGTACACAGACAGTTCAGTGCTGTGTCTTTGTACTCATCTCAAACATTTTTTGCACTTTAGTGATAATGACAAACAAACATGCCCTAGCTTTCAACTTGTTTTTAAGCAATTTGTGTTGCTGTTGTGAAAAAGGGAGGTCTGAATATATACAGATACAAATTATTAGATTTTTCCTGTAGAAGAACCAGGGGTGGAAGTGCTGCGTCAATTGCGCCATTCTGTGCCAATCTGACCTGTTGCGCGAAGCTGAGTCTAAAGGGCAATTTACACGGTAATTGACCATCGCAAATATGCAATGCCAAATTTACTTAAATATTATCATTGATTGAGCAACACTGGGTGCTTGCTACAAAAGCACGCTGCCGTATCAACATGCCTGATGCTTTGGTTCACTCATGGTGTTTATTATAAAGCTGTTATCGTCGCGGCTTTCCTGAAGGCTGGTGGCACGAACCTTTTTGAATTGAAATTAATAGCTGCTAATAGATTCCACTGCTGTTTGAAGTAGCTGGTGTTTGTCTATTTTTCTTTCATGAACTTGAGTAAATATCTTTACAGCCATTGCATTCCTAGATAATTCTGGCCAGTGGGACTCAGAATCAATTTTCATGTAGTTTTTGGAATAAAGTAAATTTTCTTTGTTTCGAACCCCGTTTATTTGGAGCTTTGGATAATTTGAACTAGTAGCGCAGTCTCGGCTGATGCCCATTTAAAGGTGACACGTGTGAAAAGCGAGTGTGATTAGCTGCAGTGTGCCATTGTGAACGACGTCGCAAGGGCCATAGCTGCTCTTCGCCTGCTTCTAAATTGGTAGATGTCAACGATTGGCCGCGTGTGGCAAAGCGCACCGGCAGCCGGCGACATGTTGAGATATATCGCGCTCCGCCAGCAATCACCAAAACAGCCTCCCCAAGCTTGAATTGCATGGCACAGTTGTTCCCGCACACATCGTGCACACCGTGGCAGGTCTGACTATGATAGGAAGTTTGCCATTTCCGAAATAAAGCTTAACCGGATAGTTTTGGATTCGCTTTTACTTAATGCCATTCAGTGGCTGTAATTAGGTGCGCGTATCGGACGGTGCTTGGGGCGTCATGTTGTTCTAACGCATACTCATATGTCCCACACATGCATCTATATTCTGCTTCTAGCTGTATAGTCACGCGATTTCACCGCACTGCGCGGTTCGCCGCAATGCCTCACTGTGCTCTGCGGTGAAGCTTCCTCAAAACACAAGGGGTCTGCTTAGGGCAGAGGCATCAATCAATACTATTGAGTAACCCTGAGAAAGGGTAGGAAGGCTTTCGCGATTTTAGAGCAATCCTTCAACCTTCCCGACAGTGCGCGCAAAGCAAAGTGCTTTACAATACAGGGAAAAACTGTTTTTTTACTAGGGTTTCATCACAAATGCAGACAACTGTTATGCAGGTGTTCATCATATAAAATTACTGTAATTTTTCGGCAATTTTTTTTATTCCATTCGGTAACTAGAACTTAAGGTTAATTTGAACATTTTTTCTGCTCTATTGGAGGCCAAATTAAATAGAACTTACCAAAGGTGTGAATAAAAATGCGCTTAGTAGCATTTAAAGCCATCAGCCTGCTCCAAAGTGCTCCGAATTAGCCGATAAATTGTTGCAAGCATTGATCCGAAATCGGGCTTTTGCTTCTCCCATGCCTGCTCCAAAAAGCTAGAGCTTGCTTCCACCCCCTGAAGAAAGGCAAATTGGGTGATTTGGTGGCGATTCATGGCTTGAAGAAATCTTAACAGTGCTATACGATGGGACAAAGACTAGAAGAGACGGACACATATCTTTACGAGCCAAGGTTTCAACTCATACCTCCATGCGTATCATGGTATTTTAGAAATATTTCTTGTTCAAAATGATATTTCACATTCCAACCCAATTTGTTCTATTATGTTCATGGTTGCTCTGCACCAAAGGGTGACATCATACACGCAATGTGAAATAAGAAAACTGCTTTGAAAACATTTGCTGCCGTGTATTCCTATGGCCAATAAGCCTATTTTTCACCCCCAGTTTGCAGGAGTGTCTGCGAGCACCCCCTTTATTTGTAAACACGGTGTTAGTCTATAGGGGTGTCTGCTAGCGCCAGAGGCGAGCATTCGTGTTCGTGGCTACAAGTTTACTATAAAAACCCTGCTCAGATTCTCACTTTAACGCCTTAGGAAAAATTGAGTTGTCATATTGTGCGATACAGGGTTGTGCCATTAACATATTAAAGCAGTGTGTATGGGAAAGAGACTAAGAAACTTTGCTTCACTTGTAGAGGACTTCCGCCTGCCTTTTTGGACCCAAGTGCATCATTTACCGTGGAAGAGATACTGAAGCGATGCTCTCCCAAGTCCTTTACTAAATTGTGGGATAACCATCTTTCGGACATTCTGCTAAAAATGTCACTGCATCCTGTGTCTACATTTTGTGCGCAGCGTGTCATTGAGCATGCTACATCTCCTGAACAGGTTTGTCTAAAATGCATGCAAAATTATTCGTGCTTACAGTAGTGATAAGGTCGAAGTTTAGCCATTGTGGCTGCAGAGTGACTGCGGTGTTCTGTTCTGAGTGCAAGGCCATGTACATGATCCTGGCTACAGTTGCCAGATTTTGATCCCAGTAAAATTCAAAAGGGCTTATATTCAGAGGTATTGGTCCATGTTAAAGGACACTGTTGAAGTTGTTACACAGCCGTTCACTGTCATTCTGCTTCGAGCTCAGTAGGTTTGGCACATAAAATCTTCGTTTTTATTTATAATGTGGATTACTCAATAAGCCACTTCGACCGCCTGGTGTATGCCTTGCTGCTGTGTAAGGTTCGCTTCCACCTTGAGCAGATGCATGAACCATGAGTAGTAACACTCAGATGTTTTAAATTGGCTCTGATTGCAGAGTGCATTCTCAAGCTTCTCTTTGAAAAGATCTAAAAATCGCCTCCTTCCAAAAGTATGTGCAACAATGTTTAGGCGTGGTATTAAGTAAGCCGCGAATGGCTATCCATTGTGGCATATCTCCATCAGAGCATAGTCCTGTCTTTGTCTGGCTATATGCGTGTGCACCTAGCTGGCTTCATTAAACTACTCCTCTTCCTCTTTGTAGGAAGCTGAAAAGGTAAGAGTAAAATAATGTCAAGGTGCCCTTGTTGTGAACAATGCATGTGTTATGGCTGAACACACCTTGTGTGTTAGGTGGTTGGTGTCTGAATTCAGGTGCACATAGAGAAATGAACACTAACGTGAGCTTCTGGTTGTAGAGTCGAGCCCGGATATATCGAATTTTGGTTATATCGAACTCACGAAATATCCCCTTGAAAATCCCATGTAAAAGTATAGGAAAGCCGCGTCATATATCGAACTCAATTTCACCGGTCGTTCGATATATCGAACTCCGCACCACGCATTGGAAAGTGTGCCTTCCCCAAAGACGATCGCATCACCCTTGGCCGTTTGCTGCGTGACGTTTTCAAGCGACGCGCGGAAGGAATGAGAGGGGACAGTGCGGCGACGGCGGATCTGGGCAGTGCCCCACCCATTCCCCAAAGGCGCCCGCATCTGCAGTTGTCGTTTCCCGCGCGCCAACACATGACGTTTGCAAGCCATGTGCGTGGGTGTGCCCATTCTTTTGCCGAGCTATCTCTCCTTCAGCATGCGCAACACATGCGCCAAGCCAGCTCAGCCCGTTTTCAGACAGACGTCGGACGCTTTCTCCAGAGTGTGTTGCGTGTTGCGAACCCTCTGCGTGCGGCGGCACGGCGGCTGACGTGGCTATGGCGCCTGCGGATGTTAACAAGCGGCAGCTCTCTCTGTTTTTTTTTTTTTTTGAGAGTCATCCTTTCTTATCGTTGTGCTGTACGCGCGGCGTAGCGTAAGATATGGCGGCTGCAGATGTTAAGAAGCGGCAGGGTTTTTTCTTCTTTTTTTTTCTTTTTTGCGGGGATGTTTATTTTATTAATTTTTTTTAATCGTTTATCCTTGCATGTATGAATCAGTGAAAGCATGCATCAGCTGTTGCGATCATGACGCCCGCCCCAAGCGCGGCGTGATAAATCGAACCAGGCTTGTGCAATCAAGCCATCACGGGCACTCTGCCAAGTTCGTTCCCGGCACCGCAGGAGCTATCAAAAGATAAATGCGCCCTGACGTTATCGCTGCGCAGCATCTTGGCACGCTGCCAATGAGCTGTGAATGAGACGACCGAAACGGACTGACGCGCGCCATCGACATGCATGCGAATATGCTCGCGATTTCTGCCGCCACGGCGCCACAGAAACCTTGCTTTGAGGGGCCGTGGTGGCTCGAGTGGCGAGAGGGATGCAGTTCCAACAAGTTTGAAAATTTTCGCTCTGTCGCTGCCGCTCGTCGCTGAGATCGCTCATTCGCTTGCATGTGAGCGAGCTGGCCTTAACGCATTTTTTTATTTTTTGTTTTCAAATTCTCGTGTGCAAAAGTGGAGGGTGGGTTCATTATGCAAGTGAGTTGATTACGCGACAAATACGGTATCGTTTTTTCGCATCGTAAGTGCCGTCACAAGCCGATTTCTGTATATAGAATTATCGATATATCGAACTATTTCGCGATCCCCTCCGAGTTCGATATATCCGGGTTCGACTGTATTTATGTTCACCACTATGTGAGGAAGTGCAGCGTTTTACCAAATTTGCATGCTAGGTATAACTGGAAGTATTTCTTTGTGGATGCAGAAGATGCCACGCCATGCATATTAAATGGACCAACATAAACAGAGAGCAAGTCTGATGAGGTCATGCTGAGGTTTAACATGCTTTCAGTTTCAATTCTTTATTTTGCCTGACAATATCTGCAGGGGTTTCTGAGCTAAAAGCTACAAATCGCAGCTTCACGTGGCCCAGAAAGTAACTGCAAGGCAGTGTCAACATAACATACAAGGAATGCATTACAATAGAAGAAGAAAAAAATTAAACATACAGTGTAGTGAAATAACTTTCATGCATTTATGCAAACATAATAGATCCTTGCATGAAGACATTAAGAATGCATATATATATATACATGAAAGTGTGAAACTGCAGCTATATAATCACAACTGGGTCATAAGATTGTGGAAGTGAAGTAAATAATAAAACAAAAAAATTCCATGGTCGAGCAGTGCAGTTTACAAGTTAGTGAAGAATTCTTTGAACTGTTTAAATGAAAATTATTTGGCATATTGAGACTGGTTAGGCACTTATGGAAGGTTGTGGTTTAGTTACAAGAAGAAATTGTACATGTTATCTATGAGCCCTAATAATTCTGTACACGGGGAATTGTTTTTGGGTCACTTAGATGAATGGAACATTGGCAATTTAATGAATAACCTTTTATATGACTATTTATATTCTGTCTTGTTTGTTTTTGTAGTGGTAAACCAAGTGAGACTTCAGTAATTTAAGTGAGATGAAAATAGTGGTGTGGTAAATTTGCAGCTTCACCTTTGTTGGAATCAATGTTCGACAGCAAGATAAGGCTCCATTTGGCATGGAGAGCTTTTTTCAGGGGCTTTAAACTTGTGAATCTAAGCTGAGATGTGAGAAAAAAATAACACCAGGTATCTCGTGTTCATGCATGATGTCTATCTTCTATCCAGCATAGTTCATAACATGATTAAGTTTGAGTGGTTTATTCCTGGCCTGAAATGTAGCTGCTTTAGTTTTTCTTTTTTTTTTTCACTAACATTTGCCTTATTCAGCTGGACCAGACAAGGAGTTGTTAAAATATTTTATTCATATTTTCAATTAACTCATCCTTGCTATTATTAGAAGTATGGTACAATTTTTACAGGAATGGCAAATTTTGCTGTTTTATCAATATTATTAACTACTATATCGTTGATATATGCAGGGTATCCAAGCTGGCTTTAGCCAAAGGTTAAAAAATAAAAAAATTGAGGTGAGCAATTCCACTTACTTTCGATAAAGAAAGCCTCACATGTATCTTTTTCCAACCTCTAAATAAAGCCAACAAAATACAACAAAATCACCTGCGGCCGTGGCTTCATGGCCTGCAGTGGCAGGCCGATAAGTCTGCGATGGTTCCTTCGTCCCCTTCAGACAGTCGGGGCACGTGACTGCGTGAGTTGCAGCGAGCTCATCACGCTCGCTGCAACCATTGCCAACATATCAGCCTACCGCTGGAACTGGCCTATTGAGTCATGGCGCAGTCAATTTCGTTCACTCAAACCACAATTGAGAGCACCACACTCGAGTCGTAGCGCACGAATGCATTAATCACGTGATATTTTTTGTATTTTGCGGGCTTTATTTAGAGCTTGGAAGAAAGATACACGTGAGGTTTTCTTTATTGGAAATAAATGGAAGGGGGGTTTCAGAAGGTGCTCTCTAACTTTGCAATCATATTTGTTGTTTAAAGACAGTAATTAGTAAATTATAAAAATGATCTTAATGACTAATTAGTTTATTGCAAAATAAGAAATTGCCTGTGGTGTGCCAGATGGCTGGCAGCTGTATGCAAGTGGTTTTTCTGGTCTACCTGAAATGTTTTATTTTAAGCCGTTGGCTAAATTAAGCTTGGATGCCCTGTATACATAATAATAAAAAGTCCTAAGATGCTCTCTTGTGGAACTTCGCGTGCAATAAGGAGAAAAGATGACCGCTTGCACATTGAACCACTTAGTTTTTCATTCAAAGCTTTGGGATAGGTCTCGGATGTTCAACTGGTATGTAGTGGTCAAGAATTTGTGCCATTCAAATCTAACTGTAGCACCAGTTTAGCTAAAGCAGTCTCATTTCGCTGTATACAGCAGCAGTATACCACCATTGTAAGGTAAGGATAATGACTGTTTTCTGCATCACTTGTAGCTTGTGGCTGACAGCCCTTGTTTAGAGGCTGCAAAATGCAGTACTAGCGTGGCAATAAATGATATTGCGTTATGCTTTTTATTCTCTGCTTTTTTTTTACGCAAAAGTGTTGGTACTCACATGTAAAAAAAAAAAAACATTGTCCTTCAGCATTGGCGTTGTTAGTATTGACTGTTTGAAGCCTCATGGCCTAAAAAATCATGAGCATGCCTCTGTCAGGCTTTTAGCGCTGGGGCGTTCATTACTAATCCTATGTCGAAAAAATTTTCGACTGTCTGAAGTGTCACAGCCTCGGAAAATTATGAGCATATGTATATGGCAGGTGACAAACACCAGAACCCTTGTCCTTTGAAGCGTTGCATCTTCAAAAGGTTAGAAGCATGTCTCTGGAAGGGGGTAGTGGGCAGGTGACATTGCCAGGCACTGGTAAGTCAGAGTGAAATGGCATATCGGTACTCATTTCTCTTTCACTCATAAAAGTCGTCAGACATGTGATGTATGATGGACGCTGGCAGAACACCAAAACGGCGACGCAGATTTGCTGACCCTCGGGTCCACCTCGTCAACACTTCCGCAATCTGGTTGGAAAACATCTGTTATCGGTATTGAACCGTGACAATATGTGAGCACTACACTTAGATGGCAAAGATGGTTTGGAGCAGCATTTGGTAGGCTAGCTAACTTTGAGCAGATGAAGAATCCGGTCCTCATAGCTGTGCTTCACAGTGTCGTTACCATGGTAACGACGCTGCCAAAAAGCGTGGCTGCAGGTTGGGTTGGGCAGGCAGCTATGGTGGATAGCTTCCGATACGTCAGCAGAAAGCTGCGTTTCTGATAGGTTCCGCCCGAGTCGCGCGAAAGGGGAGAGGGGCTCCCTCTCGCACCAGCTCAGACGCACTGTTTTTTTTCTCTTGTATTTAGAATTTTATAAACCGAATAATTCTCATTTCCGTGCAGCGATTTTTGTAATTCTTTTTTTACTGGCATCAGCACGGTGCAAAGAACCTAGAGGTTTTCTGGAATTAATGGCTTTACGCACGTAACTGTGCCCCTTTAATCACTGCCAGCTGGCAGTAGCCATAGAAATAAAGAAATTGGATTTGTAGTTCTTGCTATGTTGACGTTAAAGAAATAAAAGCAACTTCGCAACCTGTCACTCATCCCAGGCCTCTTGTACCTGGTGGCGCAAGCAGGGACATTTTATTTTTCAGTACTTTTGCTCATCCCATTGTGCATTTTTCTCACCCATCCCATTGATGTGAGTGTAGGGAGGGATGTTAAAATGCCAGTATGAAACATCCTAACTGCATGACGTCTGTGTTGCAGTTTCAAGAAATGTATGAAAAATTGGAGCCCGGATTTAATGAACTCTTGGACCATGGACAAGTGTCAATGCTGGTCTGCATAGCTGCTGCCTGCAAAACTCACTCTATGAACCAGGCAAGATTTGTTACGGTAAGTGCATAGTTGATTAGTTGATTTTTTGATCCCCCCCCCCCCCTTTCTCTTTTTGTTTTAGGGGACAAGAATGCCTTAGCATCTGATTTCTCGTTTCCATGCCTATGTAAAGTGTAGAAGCAGAGCAAGGAACAGAAATGTGAATTCTGACCAAGGTTGCTTGAGTTCAGAAGCCATGCTTGCGTGCAGGTGGTTGTAGCTACACAGGTGTAAGCTCATGAAGCGTAGATAATTGCAATATAACATCTACGTTTAAGCATGACAGTAATGGGAAGTACCGTAAAAGCCTGAATATAATACGAGCTTTTTTTCGAAATTCTGTAGCGTCAAATTTCTACCTCGTATTATATATGGATGCAAACAATTTTCGGTTCAAATTCGCAGTTCCGGTTTCGTTATTGCTCAGCACTATCGTCATCAATACTCTTTTTATTGTAGATTGCGTCACCTAGTGGTGGAATCGGTAGCCTTCATTTTTTGTTTGTTGTTGCTCCACCATTTTGATCACTTTGACTTGTGGAAGCGAACGCATTGAAAGAATGGAAGAATTTCCCACGATGTCAGGAGTGCGAAGACAGTATTCAGCTGCCTTTAAGGGGAGATGCTACTCGAAGACACTTTTTCTTTAATATTTGACTTAGAGATATGAAAACCCGGCTATTAATTCAGTTTTTTATGCTGATTTCAAATCTGCAATTAGTTTTATTCTAAGGTGCATAGTTTTCTTTCTGTTCAGTGACAATGTGCAAAATACCCACCCTTTTGCCCCCCCTTTCTGTCGTACTAAACTTCCATGAACATACATCATTGATGGCTCATTTTGATCCATATGAACTGTAGAGTGCCAAAACGAATAATAATGTACAGTTGAATCCCGCTATAACGAAATTCACGGTGCACGAAAAAAAATTCGTTCTCGCGGAACTTCGTTATCGCAAAAATTTGACGTGAAACGCAGAAAGAATTGCCCAAGCAGCAGCAAAGGCGTTTAATGCCAAAAATCTGTAAGCTTGGTTTGCTTACGCTTCACGGCGAGCAACGCCGTCACGCGATTTTCGCACTCGGTCAGCAAACCCATTGCAACATCGTCGTCTCGGACAGCAACGAAATTCCTGATGGCATCAAAAGCTTCCATCACCTGTACGGCGGTTGCCGCAGCCGGCGCTTCCTGTACGTCGTCGTCTTCTTCATCGGAAGAGTCCTTATCATTCCGGGCAGCTTTTATGATCTGCTCATCACTCACATCTTCGTGAACAACAACACAAGCGTCAGCGCCGATGTATTCGTCGAGCTCGAGATTAGGCGGCACGGTTCCTATTTCTCCCAGCGTTTTCCAGGCGGCCGCGATCCCCGGAGCCGGTGACGCCTCTTCGTCGTCGTCTGTAACGCCTGGTGTTAGGCCAGCAGAGTGTACGGGTCGACCTTCGGCAAATCCGGCGTGCCTGAAACAGTTCACAATTACTGAGCGCCCCAGTGTGCTCCAGGCAGCAGACATAATCTGCAGTGCCACGTACAAGTCCACCTTCGTGTCTCGGCCGGTTTCAGTGTTAAAAAGCAGCCGCTGAATTAACCTCCCGCGGTAAGCGCGCTTCAGGCTAAGAATCACGCCCTGATCGAGAGGCTGTAAGACAGACGTGCAATTGGGAGGGAAAAACCTCAGCTCCGTGTTAGTGAGCTTGACTTCGTCGGAGTGATGCGCTGAACAATTGTCCAAAAGCAAGCAAACTTTACGGCCCTGCCGCTTCATGTCGCGGTCGAATGCCATCATCCACTCGGTGAAAATAGCGCGGGTCATCCATGACTTGTTGTTCGCCTTGTACTGCACAGGTAGGCTACGAGTTCCCTTAAAACAGCGCGGCTTGGCACTTTTGCCTATGACTAACGGCGGACGCTTGTCCGAGCCATCCATGTTTGTGCAAAGCAGCACTGTGATGCGTTTTTTGCTGTGTTTGCCGCCGTGACAGCGCTGCCCCTTGAAGTCGAGCGTCCTAGCCGGCAACATCTCGTAGAATAGCCCGGTCTCGTCGGCGTTGTAAATGTCTGCAGGCGCGAAGTTGCTTAAAATTCCATGTTACTCGCCTTCCAAGCAGCTGCTCCGTCCACGTCTGCTGACATTGACTCGCCGCACAACACTTTTCCAACGATGTTATGGCGGGCCTTGAAACGGTTTAGCCAGCCAATGCTGGCTTTAAAATCATCAATGCCAAGTAGGCATGCATAGTTCAAGGCTTTCTGCTGGACGATGCTTCCGGACAGGGGGACGTTGCTGGCTCGTGCTTCCACAAACCACGCATGCACTGCTTTGTCCAACTCTTCATGGAGGGGCCGCGTCACCTTTTTGTGCTTCGAGGATGTGCCTGAAGCAAGTGCCATTCTCACGCTGTCCTTATTGCCTAGAATCGTTGACAGCGAACTTGCAGGAATTCCGAAGTCTTCAGCAATTGCCGCTTTCTTCCTTCCGCTTTCTGCTTGGGCGATTATTTGAGCTTTTTGCTCAAGGGAAAGAGTTTTGCGTTTTTTCACTTGCGTTGCCATCGTGTCCTGCGGATGAAAACTCGTCGTTGTCGAAGAGAAAGGCAGCGAGTGAACAACGCGACCACGACACAAAGCCAAAATGGCGGAACTGCAATCACGTGATTTCATGCTTAATGTGGCTTTGGATTTGACTTGGACTTCTCGCCAATAAAACTAGTTTCAGTTTCGATTTTGAACGCGAAAATTTCGTTGAAGCGGAAACGCTCTGCAAAAATGGTTCGTTGTGCAGAGAAATTTAGGCCATTAATTCTTATAGGATACTCGCGGGGAATAAAAAATTATTCGTTGTCGCGGAAATTTCGTTGTGGCGGTATTCGTTGTGGCGGGATTCAACTGTACATATAAAATATGCTAATGACGTGAAAAATTTGAATCTGGCAAGTCTACATATTCAAGACACCACCATGTGGTAATTATTTTGTTTTCTTGTAAATAATTGATAAGTATTTATTCTTGAAAGAGATAACGGCACTCCTCATACCTCAGAGCAAATGTGTGCAAAATTTCATTCAGATATGAGCATCAGAAGTACCAAAAACAAGAAGGGCAAACTGAAAATTGCTCAAAATTGCATTTTGAGAAAAATGCATTTGAAGTTAAAATTACATGTTTATTTAAAAAAGAGGGCTTCAGTTCCTATAAGGAACAAAAGAAGAAAACTGTCCATAAAGCAGCTACTGGCACTAAAACTTCCTGCAGCATATGTTGCTCCCTCACGACCCTTGCGAGTGGACTTCGACACTTGCTTTTTTTTTTTCTTCAGTGTGCGGCGATTTGCTCTTGCTTCCACAGTCAGCTTCAAGTACATGTGTTCCTGCTTTATTTCTCCGGATGTGCCAAGCTGTGATGCACTGGCTTGTGGAGTCCAATAATTGAGGAAAATCACACTAGCTGCTCGTATCCAATTCCTATAGAATGGGCTGCTACAGCAGCTTTGACGTTGACGACGAAGCTTTAATGCGAGCTCCCGCTGTCATAATCTCGGCTTGCGTCCCTGCACGCCGCAATTTGCTGCGATGAGTATGTTGTGGAAAGGACACTTTGCGGGCAGGTAGAGTTCTCACAGAGTAGTTCAAGGAACGAAGCGAGTCTACGCTTCGTGGCCGGTTTCCGGACACGGGAAGTCCTGAACGCTGGCAAGTTGGGCAAATCGCGCTGCTCGCAAGAACTTTCAGCGTTGTCAAATCAGTAATGACAGATGACGCCTCATCGCAGGCTCTTTACTCACCTTAGAAATACCTAATTTTTTTTTTTTCCGAGGCACTCGCATACTCTAACGCCGCTTCAAATTCCCCGGAGGCATCCTTCAGCGTCGGTTCGCTAGGCCTAACTGCTGGGGTCGAGTTTTTACTGGACAAGCCTTTGCCTTCGATTTTCGTCGACATCCTCTATATTTGTGAACACAACGGTATTTCACTCCTCGATGACTGCGCTGGTTCGATTGTGCTTCATCCATGACGAAGATAAAGTTGCGACTGATGGTCACTCTGAAACGCACCTCGACGTAGCATGGAGCCAGCAAGTGGACTTCGCCACATGCATACGCGCGGCGGCCAATGGCGATGCCAGATTCGTACCACGTGATTTAAAAACCAGTCTCAGCGCTCGAAAAACGCGGTATAGGCATGCTTTTTTTTATTATTGCTTGCGTTTTAGGCGCCGGGCAACTGTGGTGATTGGGAGAATGCGGCTTGGCTGATCTCCTCACGCGATCCGAAACGGCGATCAACTGCGCTATGCCGACTGCGGGACGCTCGAAGGTAGCATACTTTCGGTCATTTAACCGCCACCGTGTGCTCATTAAATGTAATTTCGGCCCATTTCTTGTTTACACTCAGCTTTGATTTTTATTTTCATGAAGGTAGAGATACAGTCGAACCCGGATATATCGAAGTCGAAGGGGATCGCGAAATGGTTCGATATATCGATAATTCGATATACAGAAATCGGCTTGTGACGGTACTTACAATGCGAAAAAACGATACCGTATTTGTCGCGTAATCAACCCACTCGCATAATGAACCCACCCTCCACTTTTGCACCCGAGAATTTAAAAAAAAAAAAAAAATGCGTTAAGGCCAGCTCGCTCACGTGCTCACACATGCTCGCTCACATGATTGAGCAATCTCAGCGATGAGCGGCAGCGACAGAGCGAAAAATTTTAAACTTGTTGGAACTGCGTTCCTCTCGCCGCTCGAGCCACCGCGGCAGCTCAAAACAAGGTTTGTGTTGCCGCGGCAGAAATCGCGAGCGTTTTTGCTCGCATGTCGATGGCGCGCATCACTCTGTTTCGGTGGTCTCATCAACAGCTCATTTCTTGGCAGCGTGCCAAGATGCTGCGCAGCGATAACGTCCGGGCGCGTTTATCTTTTGATAGCTCCTGCGGTGGCGGGGAGCGAACTTGGCAGCTGTGATGGCTTGATTGCACAGGCCACCCCGCGCTTAGGGCGGGCGTCATGATCGCAGCAGCTGACCGCATGCTTTCGTCGATTCATACATTGCAGGATAAACGACTCCTGCAAAAAAAAAATCTGCCGCCGCTTAACGTCCGAACAGCACGATAAGAAAGGATAACTCTCAAAAAAAAAAAAAAAAAAAAAGAACGGAGAGCTGCCGTTTCTTAGCGTCCGCAGGCGCCATAGCCACGTCAGCCGCCGCGCACAGAGGCGCAGAGAGCTCGCAACACACGCTGGAGAAAGCGCCCGACGTCTGTCTGAAAACGGGCTTAGCTGGCTTGGCGCATGTGTAGCGCGTGCTGAAGGAGAGAGATAGCTCCGCAAAAGAATGGGCACACCCACGCACATGGCTTGCAAATGTCATACGTTGGCACGCGGGAAACGATAACTGCAGATGCGTGCGCGTTTGGGGAATGGGCGCGGCGCTGCCCAGACCAGCCGTCGCCGAACTGTTCCTTCTCATTCCTTCCGCGCATGGCTTGAAAACGGCACGTGGCAAACGGCCAAAGTGTGATGCGATCGTCTTTGGGAAATGCACACTTTTCAGTGCGTGGTGCGGAGTTTGTGAACGGCCGGTGAAATTAAGTTCGATATATGACGCGGCTTTCCTATACTTTTACATGGGATTTTCAAGGGGATATTCCGTGAGTTCGATATAACCAAAATTCGATATATCCGGGTTCGAATGTACTATTCTTGACAAAACAAGTAAAAACAAAAAAATCGGTCATTTTCGAAAAAACCCGCGTTTTTCGACCTGCATCTCCTTTTGAAAGGAAGGTTATCCTCGCTGCCGAGGCCGTCTGGAATTGTGCGGCTGGGCGGCAGCTCGGCGTCACTGAGGTCAGCTTGCGGGGCTGGAGAAAACAGAAAGAAGCCTGATTTGCGTGCAGCGGCAAGAGGAGTTTTAGGGGACG
Organism: Amblyomma maculatum; assembly: GCF_055883805.1. NCBI lineage: Eukaryota > Metazoa > Arthropoda > Arachnida > Ixodida > Ixodidae > Amblyomma > Amblyomma maculatum. The sequence goes on along the minus strand of NC_139344.1, from coordinate 200,224,081 downwards.
AAAGAACAGAGTGTTTCCCGAAATTGAGCAGGATCTCGCTGCCTTCGTTCAAGAACAGCGTGCAGCACACCTGGCAGTAAGCATCGAGCTGCTCCAAGCTAAAGCGAGGGAGATTGCCGTGGATAAAGGCATTCCGCGGAGTGACCTTAAAGCAAGCAAAACTTGAGTGTGTCGTTTTATGCGTTGAGCAGGGTTTTCATCGTCATTTCGGGAGGGATGATGTCCCTGTTACAGCCGCTACACGTTTGTATTAACAAACCACTTAAGGATGCTGTTAAGCGGTGTTACCAGGAGTGGCTGAGGTTGAGAGACTCCGAAGTAACTGCTTCCGGGCGACTGAAGTGGGCCTCTCCAGCGATCATTTGTGGCTGGGTCGCGGATGCTTGGGCCAGCATTTTTGAGCAGCTTGTTTCCCGCTCTCTTAAGAAATGCAGCATCTCCAATGCACTCGACGGGACGGAAGACGACTTCTTATGGGAGGATATGACTGACAAAGGATTTTGAAAGTATAGATGACCTACCATGAAATAAAGAGCGTGAAATGCTGTGAAAATAAAGGCTTTCGAAAAATTTCCCTCGCTCGCATTATACGCGGGTGAAAACATTTTTTTTCTCCGATTTGATATCCCCAAATTGCACCTCGTATTATACGCGGGTCCATATTGTATTCGGGTTTTTACGGTAAGTGTGAGCAACCCAAGATAAAAGTACTATCACCTGGTTACCTTCATTTCATTACTGCCCTTTTTGACTGAAGCAAGATTTAATAGGAGAGCTATTATGTCGCAGATTCCTGAGAAAAACTGTGACACCTTACAGTGTGTCAGAAGCTTTATAGCGCAGGTGGTCAACACTTAAAAACTGCCAGCGTGGGAAGGTATTGGTCTTTGTGTGGACAAGATACTATTCAATTTTTAATGAGAGGCAGTTGTTAGCTGATGTGCTCAGTTGCTTTAAATACATACCTAATAGCATGCATAAAAAATCGAAAAACATATTTAAAAAGTAAGATTGCAAGTTATCTGCAACGCAGGAGTGTTTGGTGGGAGGGGGTGGGGTGCAGCCGGCTGGCTTCACTGCATTGCATGGCTCCCGTACAGTGTCCGCCATCTCCATCGTTATTGACAAATTAAGCTGATGAGAGGCCAGCTAAGGGCATAGCTAAATGCAGTCCAGTTCTATATTGCCTTGCAAGAGAAAATGTGATAACTGGATCGCCGGAGACCCCTTTAAAGGCACTCAATAATTTTTAGAGTACCGCGAAGGTCCCATCACGTGCTGGCAGCCATGACCGGCGCGGCCATGAAGCTTCCACCTGCTCTAGGCGTGCCTCTGGCATGGCTATAGACCTTTTCACGACCCTGAGTGAAACCGGTTTGACTGGGCTGTGAAGCAGGTGTTGGGGTAGAATCTGCGGCTTTTTCCTTTGTTATGAGCACAGCCCAGTCTCCAATATGGCAGCGCCCAATGGCCAATTTTGAAAAGGTCTATAGTATTCATGTCAAATGCAGAGGACATTTTGAAAGCAGCATGGGCATTTGCCTGTGCATTGCTTTGAAGAGTACCGCAGCTACTTTAGAAACAGTAGAATTTGCGAACTGTGAACAGTAAGCTTGTATGAAAGGCTGAGCAGCGGTCTGCATGCAGATGATTCCAGTCCTGCCAAAGAGCTATATCGATTAATCCGACACCTTGCTACCCAGTTGGGATTTTCGTGGTATTGTAATCACTTGGACATTCTTGCCTTTCTCGATCACCACCGTAAATGATCACATTGAGTGATTATCTTTATGGCGATGCAGATGCCAACTGTACGTCGTCGCACTTGCGCGCGCATACTTTGACGCAAGCTCACTCGGGCTTGTTTGTTAAATGTCTATTGGCGCAATCAAAATCATTAATCATTATCATTCATCTCTAAGCATTGTTACTCGTTTCCACTCTGTTGCGGTCATTCAAGTCATTTGACTTATTGGTCGTTTCATAGCCACGATGGTCATCCGTAATCATAATTATTATCACTCATCGCTAAGTTTTACTCATGTCCAGTCAGTTGCGACCATTCAAGTTATCGTTTTGCATATTGGTCGTTTTGTAGTCATGACAAGTCATTTCTAATCACTGTAGTCATTACCACTCATCTCAAGGCATTTTTACTCGTTTCCAGCCTGTTGCGGTCATTACAAGTTGCAGTTTGACAAACTAGTCCATACAAGTCATTATTAATCTTTATTATTAGTCATTAGCATTAGTCATTAGCTACATCAATGTCTGTTTATAACTTTCATTCATTACCTATCACCATCAATCGTTTTCATTCTTAACCTCCTCCTCACACATTGTTCTCCGATATGCTCTAAGTTAATAGTATATGGCTCAGCCGGGCCATCCTACCTAAAACGGCTAGATCCAGTTCATAGTCTTGGTTTACGGTTCTCCAATAGCCAATCTCTATGTGGAAACGAATGAACCTGCCTTGGAAGATTGAATAACTGCACTAACTTGCACATACCTCTTCAAAATCTATTCTGTGCCTAAACATGTCTGTTACTCTATTGTCACAAAATGTCCTTCCCAAATATTTTCAACGAGCCTCAAGCAATTAAGCTGTTGCTCTCGCGCTTCGAAGAAAAATGCCGAGATCTGGATGCACTGAATGAAACTAAATATATTGCGCCAAGGCACAAACCACTTCCATAGTGGTATACTCTCCTCACACTAACACAATTTCAAAACATGCACACTCCACATGAGCACATACTGCAAGAATTCCTGACACTGAAAGAAAAATATACGAATTACATTGCATTTTACAGAGATTGTTCAAAAACGAGTGACTGCGTTGGAAGTGCAATAGTACAAGACGAAACACAAGCAATAACAAGACTACCTCATTATGCATCAGTCTTCACTGGAGAGCGTTACACTGTTTGTCCTGCTGGGGCGAAAATAAGAAATCAGAACATCAAAAATAGCATTATTTACACTGATTCTTTAAGCGTCCTCACTGCATTAAACTCTAAAAATGCAGGTGAGCCGCTGGTTGGCAGCATAATACACAACAGTTAAAAATCACATCACAAAAACATTATATAAAATTCTACTGGGTTCTCAGTCATGTTCAGATAAGGGGCAATGAGAGAGCCGATGTGTGTGCTGCACAAGCAAGAACCATGAAAATAAAACGCATGAATTTGCCACACAAGGACTGCGTAAAGTTAGTGCGCAGTGAACTAAAAGCCAGCTGGCAAGCTGCTTGGGAACATGAAGCAAACAACAAGCTACATTATATAAAACCAATTGTAGGAGAATAGAAATCATGCCGATATCGGGAATGATTTTTTTGAAGTTATTTTATATCGTCTACGCGTAGGACATACTCATATCACACATAATTTCTTTTTAACAAAGGCAAATCAAACCAGTGTGTGAAATATGTGGTGACGAACTCGCCGTCAGTCATATTTTAATCTCAGGCCCGCAACTTGAGGATCTTAGGAAAAGATATTTTACTGTATTTTATTATGAGCACATTCCATTTCATCCTGCATTGCTTTTAGGTGAACAATCATTCGTCAATTTTTCTCTTTGTACATTTCTTAAAAAAGCTAATGTTTTAAACCAAATATGAGTACCATAACTGTAGGCATTTCACATAGTCATCTAACCTTGTGTTTGGTGCATTATAGCCAGTGTTGCTTATGCGCTTTTTAAAAAATCCCATATAACTAACTATCCTCCTCACACGTTTGCGAGCGACACATAAGCACACGGATGCTACACAGAAATCACGCGCACACATTTCCGCTAAACGAGCTAGCTTAGAAAGGCTTTCATCTTGAAAATATTTCGGACTCATGTGTTGCAGCTGAAGGTGCTGTAGCCCGGCATTCTGCCGCTAAATGCTTCTTACAAGAAAAAAAAAAACGAGTAACAATACCCAGACGCGAAATACAGCAACCTCCGCACATGCACTGCAGTGAAAGTCGTCCACGCTCTGACTGTTTGGAAGCTTGATGGTGAAAGTGGGTCGCGACGCACCACGTGACTCATGCTGACCAGTCAATGGTGCAGCAGCGCGAGGAAAAGAATTGCAGTACTTTGAAAATTATCGAGTGGCTCTAAACCCCTGCACACATGCACACTGCCCAGCGGTGCTGTTGACAGGGGCGCCTTCAGCACATCGCACGGCGTCTGCTTGCCAGCGCAGCGTGAAAGTTCACGCAGTGCTTGATATGCACATTTTCAGATGTCATTACTATTCTTTATACTTTACTGAAATGTGCTGCAGGATTTGTATGTTTTACAAAAACGCTATTGAATTTGGCATGCACTAGTGTGAATGTCACCCGAGTTTAGGGACGTCCTAAGCCAGCCAAGCATTTTGAGAGTTCTTGTTAATGGGAATGCAGGGGATGACACTTGGATTTTCTTTTTTTTTTCTAGGACAGAAGCTTACTTCTAAACTAGTCTATGCTCTCTCTTACCGTAGTTCGTGACAGGCTAGTTAGGATGGTTCAGCTGCCTCTTTTCTGTTGAAACAGAAGGGCTTTAATAGAAATGTGCCTAAAAGTAGTAGACTGTTTTTGTCATCATTTAGTGACTGTTAATAGTAGGTGCTGAGATCAGTGTTTGGAATGAGCGTAGATTTATGTGGCATTTAACATGCGTGCCGGTTCTATTACACAGGGCTCGGGACTTGAGTCCTTTTAAGGCGAAAGCCTTTCTAGGCTCATGAAACGAAATCCCGTGCGCAAGAGTTGTGCGCGTGATCTCTGCACGAAGTCTGTCATGCTCCGCAAGATGTTTTCTTGTCTAGCGTTCCTGTCATCTGCAATCCCACATATGAATGTGCGCCAAAGAACGCCACGTGACAGGAGCAATGGTTTACCGTCCAGGCACACTTGCCTGAGAAAGTGTGACAGATACTGCGCCTTTCCTTTCCTGCACACCAATTATAATTATATGTAGTACTGCAACGAACACCGATAAGAGGCAGACGATGAGAGACAAATGATAAGAGAGGAAGGGTAGGCGTTCACCATTCTCCTCTTAAGAGAAATCATAGAGACCCTTTAATTTTTATTGTTACTTTTTTTTTCACTCATTCCGTAAAAAAAAATTCTTGTTAAGCGCAGGATTTTACCTTTTTGCATAACTTCAGTATAGCAGGATGTGTGGTATCATGCAGTTCTCACTGTTTGCTCATTATCATCCTGAAGTCGCACTGAATGAGATGCTAGAAACCCAGTGCTATTCTTCAGTTCTTCATTGTATGCAGTCCCTCTTAAATTTTTGGTCTGGCTTGACGAAATGTTTGGAAACAGTGCCCACTACATTGCTTTTAAAGATGGTCACGCTCTAACCAAATTCCTTCTAATATAGTTAAAATAGGGCAGTGCACTACCGCACGGTGCTGCTTAAGGTAATGAAAGGTACTCAAGTGCAATGGAGGATCACGGTCACATTTAGGCAAAACTGCACTTCTGAAGCGACGCTTCAACATGCAGTTGAACTCAGGTGAAATCCACAGGATGAATTTTGTTCGCATTTGAGAAGTTCGATCTTTTCACGAATATTTGCAGTTGCACCTAAATGACCTGCCGACAAATGGAAAAGAAATGGCTGAGCTAAGAGCGCTGTCGCTAATTCTGTTGAACTAAATATTACAACAAGTACATCATAGTGTGAGCTTTATGTTCTAATTCCAGCTTTTAGTTCATCAGCTGCTCTCCTGGATAAGCTGCTTTATGGCGAGCATCTCTATGTGAACTCAGGGTAAGGGTCTTTGAGAAAAGAGGCAAGGTGGGGCGAGCACGCCATACTAGATTTATACATTTACAGTAGCTGAAATAAACGTTTTAGCTCCTATACACGATTTTACAAAGGAGTGAAGGGTGCTGCCATATTGGGGAGCTGGGCTGCTCTCATAGCACAGGAAAATGTTGACGACTTCCCCCCTTAACAGCCCAGTCAAACCGATTTCTCCAAGGGTCGTAAAATGGTGTATAAAGGCACACTTGTTAAAACTCAACACACCACAGAAGTTCCCTGCAGAGGTTCGCCACACTAATGTTATATGTGACATGAGCCAACTTAGAAAACTTATTTCTCACATGAAAACTGTACAGCCAGTATTGCAGCCAGGTGAAAAGCGTCACCGTTAAACCATTTATGGCAAGAAATGTCTGTTCAGCTTCCCACAGCTAAGGGCAGATGCATTTCTGACTAGCGCGCTGTCGAGCAAAACCATCGCCATAGTGTTATGATGTTCGTGAATAAACATTATTACAAAAACAAACGGCAATACTAACAAATGTTTAAACTTGTCGGGCATTCAATAAAACTGTGGTACGCACTAAAGCAGTGCATTGCGAATAGTTGTGGCAGATATCATCAGTAATAGAAATAGGGTCAGTTGCCAAACTGAGAGCTGTTTTGCGGCGTTGCAGCTACTCGTTGCTTTGAGTGGCGCTGCAGTTGTACAGTGAAACCTCGTTATAACGAACAGTTAAAAAATTGGAAAATAGTTTGCTGTATCCATAATTCATAGCATAAAATTTTGTAGAAAATACATGCAAGAGCAGCAAAATTCAATCAGAAAAGGTACACTAACTTGGAGGGTGCTAACTTGGGTCATGTTCATTTATTTACGTGCAAAGAACTGCATTATCACGGCTTGCTATTTTTGTGTGGATCGCGTTTCGTATCACACCCTGTTCTACAGTTTACTAACACTCAAGGGCAAACCCACTGCCCTCAATAACACTACAGTGGCGGCATAGTAAATCCAATGCAGCAAGTGCTTCTTGTGAAGTCGGAATGTTTTCATCGTCTGCAAGGTCAGCCTGAGTTTCGTCTGCGGGATGTTCAAAATCTCCCGCAGCGATTTCAGCGTCCGTCAGTACAGCCAGGGTCGCTGCGATGTCGTCGCCACCTACAAAGTCTTCTACAGTCATTGTTGCGGGCATATCACCAACAAGACGCGAAAAATTGTTCCAGGCCTCATCGAGCTCGCGGAGCTCTGCTTCTGCTTCGTCGGGATCGTCCCCGTCGTCACTTGATGCACGGACCTCTGCTGGAACAAAACCTGCGTGCCGAAAGCAGTTGGCAATCGTTTCGCCTTTCATGCTGTCCTATACCACTTTAATGCTCCCAGTAGGTCGATCTTCAAGTCCGGCTTCGTACGAAGCTTCACGAGAAGAGCGTCAGTCTCCTCTTGTAAACTGTCTTGAAGGCTCTGATTTTATCTCGAGCTTGGTCTTTAATGTCAGTGCTGCTCTATTTTTTTATGTTCACCGCCATCACAGCACTATGCACACCCACGCATCACACTCGATACGATCACCGGCGCAGCCTCCACCGAACGCACACTACGACGGCCACGCCGCGATGCTGCTGCGAACACTAAAACGCAAAAGACTCAATAAGGCAAAAGCAACATTCGATCGTGCCACTGCCGCCGTTACTGAAGTTGCGCAGTCAGCGCCTGCGAGGTAGTCCTAAACGTTTGCTGCGCCGCACAACACACTTGTAGTGCAACGAAGCCTACCTCCTGCTATTAAAATGAGATAGTGCTTTGCGTCGCGAAGTTCGTTATATCCGTTTTATGCCGAACCGCGCTCGCTATGGGAAGTTAAAAATACGTGTGTTTGACAAAAATATTTCGGAAGAGTTCGATATATTCAATAATTCGTTATATTCGTGTTCGTTATATCGAGGTTTGACTGTACCAGGCTGGTCCGATCGGTGGTTGGACTCGTACAGCACGTGCAGCATATGGAGTGCAGTGTACTCGTGATGCGGTTGCTGCACTGATTGTTGTTTATGCTCTCTGTGCTTTCAAGCGGAATTGAAGGTGCTATAAATACCATGCCAACGTGCTGCGTTTCAGACTGCGCGAGTGGTTACAGGAGCAACAAGACTGCGAGGCATTTGCTCTCGGCTCCACATGACGCGGGCCTCCGTGTAATATGGGATCACGTGATTTCAGTGTTGACAGGAAGCTTTCTGTGAAGTATTGTCTCCAACACACGTAGCAAACAGAAGAACAACCGAGCTGCCCTTTCTAATGAAGCGAAACTCGAGAGAGACGAGGACGACGCTCAGCCATGCGCCAAGACATTCGGCCACTTGGTGGCGCTAGAAGATGGGCAGCGGTGTGGCATTGCCCCCCATTCCAAGAGGCATCGACCCGATGCCGCAAAGCGGGGCAAGTTATACGGGAGTCTCTGGCTCTGGTTCGGACCCTAAAATGGTTTAACGATTGTAATATGGCTTCATTCTGGCGACGTGAAATATTTCAGACTTCGCGTGCCGAGAGGAGCGGACTGCGCCTTGGCGTAGCACCTCTTAGCTCACCGCGCTGAGGTGGTGGAGCACCTCGTAGGTTCCAAAGTAACGGCGCTGAAGCTTTTCAGAGCGCCCTCGCAACTGTATTGTGCTCCACACCCAGACTTGATCGCCAGGTGTGTAAGTCACCTCTCGGTGCCGCAGGTTGTAGCGCTGGGCATCGTGTACTTGTTGGTGTCGAATTTGCTGTTGGGCAGGTTGGCGTGCGCCTTCTGCGTCACGAATAAATTGCTCAGTCCCCACGACAGTGGAGGGAGCAGAATCCGGAAGAAGCATGGCATCCAGCATAGTCAAAGGTTTGCGTCCATGGACCAAATGAAATGGAGTGAAGCGTGTAGTTTCCTGGAACGCAGTATTGTATGCGAATGCGATATACGGCAGAATTCGGTCCCAGTTCCCATGATCGTCGTCTACATACATAGAAATCATATCGGCAATTATCTTGTTAAGCCGCTCAGTTAGTCCATTAGTTTGAGGATGATAGGCAGTTGTCTTGCGGTGGGTGGTGCCACTAGTCAAAGGACCTCGCTCGTGAGTGCCGACGTAAACTAGGTTCCCCTGTCAGTTAAGACGACTGTAGGGGCACCGTGACGGAGTACAATGTTGTGAATGAAGAAGTGCGCAACTTTCTCTGCGGTACCTCGGGGAATGGCCTTGGTCTCACAGTAGCGGCTGAGGTAGTCAGTGGCAACCACTATATACCTGTTACCCATGGAGGACTTGGGGAATGGGCCCAGTAAGTCCATGCCGACCTGTTGAAATGGGAATTTCGGGGGATCGATAGGCTGCAGGAGCCCAGCTGGCTTAATGGGTGGCGTCTTCTGCCGCTGGCACTCACATGAAGTACGGACGTAGCGGTGCACAACGGCCGCTATCCTGGACCAGTAGTAATTTCGGCGTATCCGTGCCAATGTGCAAGAAAAACCGAGCTGGCCGGAAGAAAGGTCGTCAAGGCACGCACGAAGAACTTCGTCATGAAGCGTGGTGGGTACTGCAAGCAAATAAACAGTTTCTGTTGGACCGTAGTTCTTCTTGTCGAGCACACCATCGCGCAAGCAAAATGACGACAGTTCGCGCCTGAAAAGCTGAGGAGGAGATTACACTGTTCCTTCGAGGTATTCGATGAGGGGCAAAAGTTCAGAATCGGCCCACTGCTTTCGGGCTAAGGTTGACGTCGTGATAACACCAAGGAAAGCGGAATCGTCGTCGGAGCCGTCAGTGTGGCAGGGAGTAGGGGCACGGGACAGACAGTCAGCATCACTGTGTTTCTTGCTGGACTTGTGCACGATAGTAACATCAAATTCTTGCAACCGAAGGCTCCATCGAGCAAGCCGACTCGATGGATCTTTTAGGTTTGCCAGCCAACACAGGGAGTGATGGTCGCTCACGACACGAAACGGACGACCATACAAATACGGACGAAATTTCATGACTGCCCACACAACAGCGACACACTCCTTTTTCGTAGTTGAATAATTAACTTCGGAACGGGACAAAGTGCGACTGGCGTAAGCAGTGACGCATTCTGCACCGTCCTGCCACTGAACAAGGACCGCACTGAAACCAACGTTATTGGCATCCGTGTGCAGTTCTCTTTTTAGAAGTGGTCAAGTATAGGCGTACATTGGAGACGGGACTTGAGTTCCGTGAAGGCTTTTTCCTGGTCGGGGCCCCAACCGAACGGTTCGGCGTCTTTTGTCAGGCGGGTCAGAGGCTCAGTGATCTTGGAGAAGTTGTGAACAAAGCGACGATAGTACTCGCAGAGGCTGAGAAATCGACGCAAGCTTCGTTTATCTTCTGGTTTGGGGCATGAAGCGACAGCGGCCGTCTTTTCTGGGTCTGGGCTAACACCTCGGGCGCTGACAGTGTGGCCAAGAAATTTCAGCTCATTAAAAGCAAAGTGGCATTTTTCGGGGTTTAGAGAGAGACCGGCAGATCGGATGGCCGCAGCGTGCAGACGTTTCACAGCGCGCAGACGTTTCAGGTGCTCGTCGAACGTGTCCGAGAAAATCACAACGTCGTTGAGATATACGAGGCATGACTGCCACTTCAGGCCAGAGAGTACGGTGTCCATCATTCGTTGAAATGTGGCAGGGGCTGAACACAGGCCAAACGGGAGCACTTTAAACTCATACAAACTATCCGGCGTAATAAAAGCGGTCTTCTCACGGTCTCGCTCGTCAACTTCTATTTGCCAATATCCACTGCGGAGGTCAAGTGACGAAAAGTAAGTGGCATGGCGAAGGTGATCAAGGGAGTCGTCTATGCGTGGCAGGGGGTACACATCTTTTTTTGTGACGTTGTTGAGGCGTCTGTAATCCACGCAGAACCTCAAGGTTCCATCCTTCTTCGCGACGAGGAGAACAGGCGAAGCCCAGGGGCTCGTCGACAGATAACGTCCTGGAGCATTTCTGTTACTTGGTGGCGGATGGCGTCACATTCTTTTGAAGACACCTGGTAAGGACGCTGATATAGTGAACGTTGGTTGTCGGCAACTATAATTCGGTGCTTCGTTAGTGGCATCTGTCGGACCTTGGAGGTTGGTGCAAAACAATCGCGGAACGAATTGACAAGATTCTCTATGCAGCGTTTCTGACTGGGCAAGAGGTGTGGGTTCACATTGGTCTGAATGGCTGTAGACGTCGCATGGTCGAGATCTGACGAGTTGGATAAAGCATACTGGTCTGTACATTCTCCAAGTTCTTCAAAATGGGCGACAGTCGTGTTCTCCGTCAAATGTTGGGGTTCACACGTGAAGTTTGTCACTAGCACTTCGGCTTGCCCACGGACAAGTTCGACAAGGCCCCGAGCTACACAAACTTGTAGAGTGAGCAGCAGTGGCATGTTAGCTTCGGCAATGCCACGCGTGCCAGTGCTGTGATACATTCGACTGTGACAAACTTGCTCGCCCACAGAGGGATTGTTATGTGGTCGTCAGAGAAGCACAACATCGTTTTTCGAAAGTCCGTGTTGCTATCAACGGATCGCTTGGTTTAAAATAATACCATGAGCTGCTCCCGAAGGTCTATAACAACACCATACTCTTGAAGAAAATCCATGCCTAGAATCAGATCTTTGCAGCAGTCTCGTAATACGGCAAAGGTGCCAGTGAAAGTAAAACCGCAGATCTCTATGCGGCAAGTGCACATGCCAATCGGCGTCATCACATGGCCACTGGCAGTGCGCATCATTGGCCCAGACCAAGGCCTCAGAACCTTACTGAGTGTCGTGGCTAGCTGGCTGCTCATGACGGAAAAATCGGCGCCGGTATCCACAAGTACGGTCACATCACAACTGTCGGTGGTTACAAAACTTTCCCCAGAAACAATGCGTTCGCAGCACGTTGGTAAGTTCGTTGGCGTCGCCGCTCGGGCCGTCGCATCAGATCGTCGGGGTGGAGGCTGTTTAATCTGAAACGTAGCGGCAGCCTCATCCCCGGAGGTCGCCGTGTTTAGTTTTTCTGGCGAGGGGACGTGCCTCTGAATTGCTCAGAGAAGGAGTATCGACTGGGTGACGCAAAACGCCTCGGGGATGACGATCGTGACTGCTGTTGTGGTGACATCGGGTGCATCTCGTTAACAGCCAGGTATTCCTCAATCTCCTGTGGTCTTTCGCCATAGCGAGGTCGAGGCACGTTTCGTAGGAATCCTCTTAAACCTATTCTCCGGTATGGGCAATTGCGAAGAATGTGGCCAGGCTCGCCGCAGTGATAACAGAGCGGTCGTCTGTTAGGGGTGCGTTGCAAGTGTGCCTTGCTGATAGCGGGACGCTGGTCTTGCTGCCGCTCGACGGGCAGCATATCTTGTTGCTGCTGAACGGGGCGCAGGTGGTCTGGCAGCGGGGCGGAATGAATGTTGCTCGGGGGCAGATCAACGTAGGACATCACTATACGTCACAATGCATGGCTCTGATTGTGGTGTTGGTGGTAGCTGCACCGCTCGCTGGATTTTGTCGCGAATGTCGTCCCTGGTAGAGTAATTCACTGCAGGTGGTGCATCCAAGTGGAGGTTCTGCAGCTCATCACGGACAATGCTCCTCACAAGCTCCCTCGTCCCTGGCTGCTGGCATGGACACATAGTAGGGTGTGGCCGCTACGCTTGCCTGACGGTCGTATTGGGTACAACGTTCCTGCAGTGAACATTCTATGCTGGTAGGTTCTCTCCGAAATCTGCGACAGTTCTTTGAGGGTCTCGAATGAGGCCAGCGAGCAACTCTTTCTTCACCCTGCGCAGGAGGTGCCGTACTTTTGTTGTTTCGGGCATGGTAGTCCTCGACAAACATGGCCACACTCTCATTTGACTGCCGAGACCTCGAACGAATTGCTATCTCTGCGTTTTCTTTGCGCGCACTCGAGCTGAATGTTGTGAGCAACTCACGGCGAAAGGCTGCCCAGTTGACAAAGGACGCCTCGTAACCACGTCTTAGCCGAGCCTTGCAGCGCAAAGTACACATTCATTAGCTTCCGCTCATCGTCCTATTGCTTGAATGCGGCCACACGGTCAAAACTGGCCAACCAGTCTTTGACATCCTCGAACCGGTCACCGTGGAATGATGGCGGTGATCGAGGTGCGAGAAGGACGTACAGTGGGGCGTTGCTGGAATGCTGACTTGTCTGGCTGCCCGTTGTAGATGTCATGGCTCGCAGCGGTGTGGTCAGTGGTTCAAACTCAGGTTGTAGGCCTTGGAGGCGACGGCTTGCTTTATGGACGGGAGTGGCGTCTGAGCGTCGATGGGCAGCGTCACTGACGTCTTCGGGGGTAACGTACATGGGATCTCACCCAGCACCTCCACCAAATGTCACCGGCACACGTAGCAAACAGAAGAACAACCGAGCTGCCCTTTTTAATGAAGCGAAACTCGAGAGAGACGAGGACAACGCTCAGCCCACGCGCCGAGACATTCGGCCACTTGGTGGCGCTAGAAGAGGGGCAGCGGTGTGGCAGTATCGTGTGTGCGATCGTCATTTTTACGAAGATAAAATCGAGAGGTGTAAATGAAGCTTCGCTGAAAGATGCGTAACGAAGGTTTTTCCTAACCTGTCTTCTTACCTATTGAAGCCGGCTACAAGGAAGCAAAAACAGTATGACGGGAAGGCACCGACAGAGAAGAAAAACAAAGTGAATTCGGACTATCACTCCAAAAAGCAGCCTTAAACTTCGACGTGCTTGTGACAGACGGTGGGCCCACGTTAAAGGACTTCAATTTTGTTTATCGACCACACACTGGCGAAAGATAGCAAAAGGTGACGGCAGAGACAGCTCTGTGGCATATTTTATTCTCAGAATGGAGGAAGTGCAAAATGTATGAATAAGTGTGTCCTTATCTTCTAACTGAAAAGCGCTGATTTAATTGTTTCTGGAGCTCTCAAGCACCCTACAAGCTGCGTTACTGAACTACTGACTGGCATCGAATCCATCAGTGGTTGAGCGACAAACTACAGAAAACGTCTTTGGAAATCTGTTCTGTTCGATTGTGGATCAGCTTTTGAGCAGGAAGCTACCATGGATAGGATGTAGCCTGCACTTTTGGAGAGTTTACAGTGCGAGTGAGAAAGCTTTATTTGGTGAAGCGGATGCATTTTTACGCAAATTTTCTGGTCGAGAGGAGTAATGAGTCAACAGGTTAGGAATGCAAGAAAAAATTAAATGTAAGTGCGAGAGTTGCTGTGAATAATTTGTATCATTGTGTATTTAGGAGGCTATACGAATGCACAATTATCTCTGTATTTGTGTCTAGCAGTAGCGCACTGCGTGAGTGATCAGAAACTAAGTGCTTGCGACGCTGCCATAGGTTCGGGACGAAAACTGAAAGTTGTGAATACCGAAAAAAAAAAAAAAAGGACGACGTTAGTGTCTCGAGCTGTTTGCGTCGGTCTTCCTCTCTAAACTCCCTCTTCTATGGCAGGAAGAAACAGAACGCTCATGAAGCTGATGGAGTTAGTCGACTTTGCGGCTCAGGTTGTGTGTGGATAAAAGTCACTATACGTGCTCATTGACGAAATTAATGATGTTCGTAAAATCCGCTTATTCCAAACAATCACACCACAGATATCGTAGTTGCTTGTGGTCAACCTTTGATTCTCTCAAATTCGGCCATTTGCGTTCTGAAGTTATTGATAATTTGGCGTTTTAAACATATATATGCGGTGGCATGTAGAAACTATAGAGACACGTGTTATATACCTTTGCACTGACCTAAGCTGATTAGTGACCTTGGGTGAAAGTTGCGATTATCTGATCTCCATCTTTAATGTAGATGTCTTGTATGCCACTTCGGGACAAAGCTCATATAACCAAGTTCTTTAAAAAAAATGACTGCCAGTTTCATTTTCCAGCAGCGATCGCCTGCATCACTCGAGTTACTTCAGCAGTTTTGTAGCATGCTCGCAACACAGGGTTCAGAGTTGACTGGTTTCTTTAGCATAAATAACGACAAGTGCGGCATTTGGGACGCCAGTTAACATTTCGAAAGGCTACTTGCTCCTCCGGACGGCTGGGCCCGTGGCGTTGGTGCTTCGGCAGCAACCTGTAGCCTGGTTTGATGGCAGTGCCACCTCGTGTTAAAGGTGACACGCTGCTTCAGCAGCATGGAGAACCCGGAGAGTTTGGCAACGCATCTTAGTTCTATTAACGTTAGATATCATCCTAATTGCCGCAATTGCATCGCGATTTTCTACCATCAATTTTACGGGTTTTCTTGTGGCTCACGGACATACAAAAGCTAGCTTGCTTAGACATTGTGAATATTTCTCGGCAGCAGTTGTTCATGGCAAAAGCAAAGGAGCAGATCATATTTGTTGCGGAAATCTGTCGGCAATAGATTAGCGCAAGAATAATATGTGGCGGGGATGAGTCCTGCATTCGCGACTGGCAGTAGAAGGAGTCTCTCGAGACAACAAACAGACTGGCGATCATTCCATGGCCAGACTGACGTGCACCCTGAGCTCGAGACGCTGCTTGCCGAATTCATGGAAGAACAAAGGAGTCATAGCCGTGCTGTTTCTGCAGAGGTCACACAGGTGGAAGCTATCCAGCTGACCTGACCACTGGACATGCCACATGAAAAGTTTTGAGCAAGCCGTGGATGGCTGGCACGGTTTATGGCCAGGTTTTTGGTAGCAAGCGAACATCCATGTGTCAACGGCTTCCTGAAGCGCACGAGGAAAAACTATACTCCGTTTCATACATCAGGTGCAACGCAGCGAAAGCTACGCAAGTAGTCTGCAAGAAAAAAGCAGGCGTATCACTACGTGCTCGTTTTGTGGCCGAGTGGTTCATGCGGAAATGGGCTCTATTCCGAGCGTACACGTTTGCAATAGCTTGCTTTGCATGCCTAGACATCTTCGCAATGCGGATCTTATAGAAAAAATGTGCCCCGAAGAACCATTTTCTCAAAAAGATGCGCAGCGCGGAGGGCACAGCCAGTGCCATCTAGTGGCACAGCTGGCAAGGTTGCGGAGCAGCGAAAACGCGACACAAATTAAAAATACATACAAAACACAAATTCACTGAATCCGATCCTTTCTCCATAAAAAAAGGTGCTCTTTATGAAATTGACGGCAAATGTGAGATTTATTAAGCTTGCAGACAAAATAACTATTATTTCCTCTCGAGAACAGGCATTATTTTTCATCGCGGATGCGGAGAGCGCAAACAAGAGCTGTAGCTCTGGCAGTGTTGCACTTGATGTATGAAACGGAGTATACTGAACTTTCAGTGGTATGTGATTGGCCTCGGGGAGGAACACATCTGTGTGTTATCCCAAATAGGAGATGCAAATCAAACTCCGGTATATTTCGAGGTGCCGATAAAAACTACACCTGAGAAAAAGGGCTCTAAATTTGTGGTCCTAACTGGAAGAAATACCAAACTGCACTGCAGTCTGCAGTGTGACGTCTGCTTCGGCCGACGGCACAAGGTTGCGCCCTTATGCAGCTTTGCTTAAGTGCAAGATGCTGCCAAGTGCTCCATTGCCTTCAGGATTGTCTGGGCAGATGAGAATTCCTGGGTGAATGGTGACCTGGTCTCTGATTGGATTAGAATAACCTGGGAGAAAAGACCGGGCGCTATTTTGTCATGATAGTATTGGTTTTGGACTCTTTCCAATGCCATTGCATAGACGCTCTGAAAGCTCACTTTGTAAAAAACGGCCCAGACCTTACGCATCATACCTGGTAGCATGGCATTCATACTCCGTCTTCACAACATCTTCGTCAACAAGGTGTTCAAGGTGCGAATAAGGAGCTTGTACACACAGTGGATGGCTGACAGCCTTTACACTTCATGCCAGTGTTGTGTGCATGGAGGCCAGATAATGCCATGCTGGGCTGATGAATCGTAGATGCATGAAATGTGATTCTGGCCAACGTGGTATGCAAAAGTTTCAAGGAATGCTTCATCAGCAATAGCTTGGAGGGTCAGAAGATGACTACATCGCATGACGGCAGTGAGAGCAGTAGTTGAATAACTGGATGGTAATGGCAGCGTTATGGTCATCTTTTTGTAGTAAATGTAATTAATAATGCGAAAGCATTACTTCACAATCTTCGCAGATTTCTGTGCAGAGCGTGTCCGCAGCAGTTGTGAGTAATTGAGGAGTGGCAGTGGTTAATGAGTGGTGTCAGTCGATAGAGGGTGACATAATGTTGTGTCCAAAAAAATAATTAGGCCAATAAGTTAATTAGGTAATTATAATAACTGGTTCACAGCAAAAATGGCGCAGTAACTGTCACACTTGTTTTGTGGACACCTGAACCGCGCTGTAAGGGAAGGGAGGAAGGTGGGAGTGAAAGCGGAAAGAGAGAAATTGAGTGCCGTAGTGGATGTGACGTCACGCAACCGGAAGTAGAGCCGAAAAAGGGCATAGGAAGGGATTGGTGCGCAATTTGAAAGTACCAAACACTAAAATGGACGAACAAGAAGTGAATTAAGCAACTAGAAGCAACCAGAAGCAACCAACATCAGCATCCGTGCTTTCGCATTACTCCAATGCAGATTCTGCAGTGCTCTTTAATTTTTGCTGTTTGTACAGCTGTGGCTGCTCGTTCTTGCATACCTCTTTTAGGTAAGTGTGGTGGTCATACGCAGTGATTTTTATTCCATGGGTTTTTCTTAGGTGTGCTGGTTAAATGCGAGCAGATATGGTACTTTAGACATTTCAAAGCCCCATTCCCCCCCAATTTTTTTTTTTTTAGTTGTGCACCGAATTGGTCATAGATTGGCTGTCCTGTAGTAAGATGTTTGTTATGGCCGCTTTTGTTAAGTGCAGAGTAGTCTAGGGTTCGACGGCATACTGTCTGGTCAGGAATCATGGTTGGTTGATCAATTCACTGGTCACGGACCACGGTCAAAAACAAAGGACGTTTCGGGAGCGCTACGGCTTCATTGTGACCAAGGAAGCGGCAGCGCTCCTGAAAAATCATTTGTTTTTGACCATGGTTAGTGACCAGTGAATCGATCAGTAAGTGCAGAGCAGTGTGTATGTGTCTTTAGGGCAATATACAGCTGACATTTATTAACTTGATGGTTGTAATTCATTCTTTCCTTCAATTTAATCGTGTTCAGTTGCTTTGGTGGGCACGCATGCTTTTGGCAACAAAGGAAAGCTCATTTATTTGAGAATTCGGACTGAAAAGTTTCTAACATAACCTGAACCAGAGAGAATTGTTGGTATGTTGTTTAAGCTGGGTGGAGTGCAAGCATGCCGCCAATGACACGCCTCCATTACAGTAAGTCATCACAATGTGTTGCTTCTGCATGGACCCTTTTAAACTTTTTTCACCATTTTCTTTTTTAAGCGTATGTTAGTTTTCTGACCCTTTTAAACTTTTTGCACCGTTTTTTTTAAGCGTATGTTTGTTTTCTTGCTTTCATATTAGCTTCTTAATACAAACCCAGCATTTGATCTCATTCACGTACTCTGCCGGCTGGGCTGTGCTCAGATCCTCGTGACAGTTTTCCTGGATTTCATTAGCTTATCTGCTACATCTTGCTTCTGCGGTAAAGCAGTATAGCCGTGTCTTTCTATTTTTACCCCAGTAAGTACTGATGCAAATTGGCTCATGGGCAGCAAAACCTCACCTCGGCACAACTGACATCATGGAAACATCTGGAAAAACGACCAATCATGAGATGTGCTAATATTTTTGTTTTGGCTTGGCTCATCGAACTTGGCAGTTGTGTCTACACTTTCAGTCACCGCATGCATGCCCCAACACTTGTGTTCTCGCCAGCATTTTACACATCCCAAGAAGTGGGATAGGGGAAAAAGTGAGGGGAAAAGGGTAGTCCAGTACAGGTGCGCTTGCAGAACTTACAAAAGTAGCCTGTGGAACCTATTTCGAGAACCCCTACTTTATGTGTAGGATGCATGTCTTTGGTTTTTTTTGCCTTCCTTAGTAATATGTAGCGTGTAGATGCTGTTAGCTCTTTGTGTTGATTGTTCTGCATGACGAAGTGTACCAACTTACAGTCTGTTATGCTTGCTCTATCTTTTATGCTACTTCCAGGCTTTAATGAGAACTCTTCACTGTGCTGAACCTGAAGAGCGTCATGTCTTTCTGACACCGCTTATTCTTTATATGAAGAGATACGAAGAGTATGACCAGACACATCAAGGAACGGCAGTTGTCTACCAGGGGAGCATGTTGCTGCAGCATTTATTCACTTTTGGAAAGACACAAAAGGTGCTTTTTTGCTTGTAAATTCATGTTCCACATTTTCCAGCTTATCTGCCATAGCCTGCATAATTATTTTCTCTCATATTGTTCCTTTGTTTGTAGTATATGTTTATAGTACTTCATATGGAGGTAACATCTTGACTTCTGCTTTATATATGGTATGCTATGGTACAAGGGGTTTGACATACCAGAGTGACATGGGCCATGAAGTGTACCATAATGGAGGACTCCGAATTGATTTTAACCATCTGAGGTTCTTCGACTTGCACTTGCATTACATAGTATATGGGCATATTGCATTTTGTCTTCATGTATATTTTGGCAATGCGACCATTATGTATACACTTAAATCCCGCAATAACAAAATCGCCTGGAACAAGTTAGTTTTATTCGGTTTTCGGTTTCACAAGAATTTCATTATCATGAAAACAAAACTGTGTAGACGAATAAGCATGAACCTTACTCCACTGAAGTACTTTGTTTGAAAAAGTTGATCATTGTTGTCAACCTTTATGTAGTAGTAGCTACAAAATTCTGCTGTCACAGCTGAGCAAACATTCCATGGCAACACCTTCGTCTTGAGCGCCAAGGATTGATCGGATGGTGTCAAGTGCATTGAGCACGTCCCGCCTGGTATAGTGCATGGCACTGTCATTTTCAGACATATTTATTTTATTTCTAAAGCACTTGCATAGAGGGCAGTATGTGGAGCATATTGAGGTTTATTGAAATAAGCTAGTCACACTCATAATAAAGGTGAAGTTCTGCAGCACTAAAGAAAGGTGAACACGCTCATAGACAATGGACCAGACAGCCACTTAAGGGTGTAGGGTAGGCCTACTCTCATGCATTAGTGCAAAGGCGCTCATATGGACGCCAGAGCCGAGCAACAATGCTGGATCTAATGTGCCTTGCTCTTGTTTGGCCCGTCAGGTTGCAATGTCACAGTCCACGTGTCTCGGCGCAGATAATACAAACCGAGTTCTTGTATGGCATATCGGTCTGATCAAGTTAAACCCTGGATAGTTTTAATGCGAAAGCATTACTTTATACACTCAAACCCAACCAAGAATGTTGTTGCTTCCATATGCCATGCTTGGGCAAAAAAAAAAAAAAAAGAGAAATGTCAGAACAGAGTGGATTTATTTCTCAGTGGTGGTGAGTTCTGAGTGTCGTAGCCATCGCTGCAGCCTGGCACGTCGACTGTACTGCAGTTTAATGCTGTGCATTGTATGTTATCAACTTGTATCTGTGTGTAAAAGCTTTCGCATGTCCTACTTGGTTTAACTACGTTAAAACACTACCATTTTTTTTTCTTTTTTAGCAGATATTTGTGATTATTTTCTCAGAATCCGCTTGTAGTTAAGCTGCTACTCTAGTATCATTTTAATCAGCTTTCTATGCCCTGTTGTCTAAACTAGAATTATTGTTTGAAAGAAATTTGTTATTTTTTGCTTATTGTATTATCTGCACTCTGCAAAATTTCGTGTCTTCTCATGGAGGCATTTCCTTTTCTTAACCAATGTGTAGCCATGGTCAGGTCTTCGTTAGATCGTCTGTATGGTCTTCTGACAGTGGGAGTTTTGAAAGATGATAACTCATGAAGGTAATGGCTGCCTTATATAGAAGCAGTGCACTTTATGAGGTAGATTTAAGGCTGACTAGCACTAAATCACTGCTTCCAGGACCACTTCTTTGTCATTCCAGTAACTGTCTCACACAAGTCCCTAGAGCAGAAGAAAAACAAAAAGCTTTCCATTTAAATTGTGCTGAAATAGCACAATGGTAAACAATGCTCTTCAGGCAAATTGCATACTGTTTAGATCTACATTTTTCTAAAATCAAAGTGCTAGGGAACCTTTCTTTGTTTCCAGCTGTGTACTGTAGAACCCCACTTGTATGTTTTTCATGGCACAGAAAAAAAGGAAAATGTAAGTGCTGGGAAATACAACAAATTGAAACTTGACAGCAGTGGCAAACTGAATACTGTTGATTGCTGGGCTGCACTTCGAAAATCATTGAGCATATTCGGCTCCATTTTCTTGTGCCCAGTGAGCACAATGCGCTTCTCCAGAATGTGCAGTGCCGTGTGGTTTCTGCAATTATCACTTGAACAAACATATCTACTGAGCAAGTCTAATGCCGCTGCAGCTGACATAAAAGTTGGTTCTGGCAGCAGCTCACTGTCCTTTTCGTTGACCCTGTTGTTTGCATCGACACCCTTGGCCACAACCTCGTCAACAGTAAAAACGATGGAAAGAAACATGATTGCATTCACGATTTGCACGAACAGGATGGATCGTGTGCTACACTGCACGCAGTCTCACTTGCGCCAATTGCAAAGTAAAGCATGATGTGGCACAAAGTGGACGACGAAGTGAGCAACACAGACGAAGAAAGATAAACAAAGCAGCAAAAAGAAAAAAGAAAAAGAACCACTACTGTCTATAATGCCACTATGTGCCCAAATGCCCTCTGCCTAACATGGAGTCACCGGGTAAATTTATCTGGTTAGTCTAGCCCAATTAAGCGCTCAACATCCCCACAGCAGATTATGGGTAGAGCTTTAGACATTCCAGACTGGGCCAAGATAAGCCGCCTTAAAAGTAAGCATGGCCGCCGGTACTTGTCGCTCGTGCCGCCTTCAGGTGCCCATTCATGGCTTTAGCATGTGGGATTATAATTCATGGAATCGTATGGGAGCTATGTGGAACTTGAACCCCAACGACGTAGCAGCCACGGAAATGTAGCACCCGGGAATGCACCTGTGGAGCTCTGGTGTACCCTTTTTTTTTTTTTTTGTTTCTAATACAAGGTACTACACATCGCGTGTAATTGTAAAGTTCGGCATGGATGGTAATCACAAGGTTATGAAAAAAGCTCCTTCTTTTTGTGAGTGTGTGTGTGTTATATGTGTTATAAAAATTGTTTGCGCACAAGTGTAGCATTGAATTGTTCAGTAAATGAATGAAGGGAAAATGAGGTTCTTCATTATGAGATGCATAAGAAAGGAGCCATCCGCCATTGACACAAGGGAATGCATGGGGATTCTTTTTTGTACGTGTTGATGTATGTGAAGTAATAATTAATTGTGGAGATAACTGAGTAGAAATTCGAAGAAAAACAACCACATTCTGCCGGTGGGATCCAAGCCTACAACCTTCGTATGTTGCATCCGGTGCTTACCAGTGTGCTACGGTGATGGTTGCTTCATCTTCTATGTTACCTGTAACCTATCCTTGATAGTGTTCGTCGCACCACCCTCCGCCATACCGGCGAACGTGGAATACCTTGTGATATTGCGAGTGCCATGCAAGATAAGATCTAACAGGGGAGGGCGGGAGTTGTGTGATAACCCTCTTAGCTACTGATGACATCAATGCCACCAGACTCTCTAAGTTCTCATTAAAGGCCAACTGAAACAAAATGTGACCTCACTCAGAGTGGCTGTAAATCTTTTTTGCTACGTCATGAAAGCTTAGTGACCAAGTTGTAAGCTTATGTGAAAAGATGCAGCAGAGATTTATGTAAGAGTTTTAAGAGCTCTGTAGCAGACGGCGCGTGCACTTGGCGGCGTGTCGCACAATTAGGTAGCTTGTCTACTATGGTGTAGAACAATTTGTGGAGGGCTGACTAGCAGACGACGATTGTGTGCCGATCACATTCGATGAGAGAAGGCGGCAAATAAAAGAAGGGGACTTTGGACTCTGCTGTTGTCGGCGCCTCGTCTGTTCGCACCGATACTGATTATCCTAAGTGCACGAACCATGCCGAGCCATTCTGCAGCCTTTGGGTGTGAACACAAGCGCTATACCCGGAGTAAGGCTTCATCATTTTTCACAGAACATCACGCTGCCAAAGCAGTGAATGTTGGCAATGAAACGCGATAAATAGAATTCAGCGAAGCACAGCACACTTTTTTCAGCTCATGTCAAAGGCGCAGACTTCGTACATGATTATAATTTGTCCGAAAGTCTGCCTTTTGCACCTTTTGAGAGGCTTTTCATTGTTGATGCAAGGCCGCCCCACTGCCTGTGGCTACAGCTTTTGATTTCTACCTGTAGGTACATACATTTCGATGAGCAAAACTAGATGAGTAAGTATGGCGAGTGCTGAACGGGACGAAGAGTCTTGCACACCACTCTCTACCGACATGTTAGTCATAAAATGCATCATCTTTGCCAGCACTACGCTTATGGCCTGTGTGCTCCTGCTACGATTCCGTATGATATGATCCTGCTGCCTTCACTTCACGAAAAATACTTTCGCTCGAAAGTCGCATTTCTTTGTACAGTTCAGTGAACTGAGACGTACCAGTATTGTTGATGCAAATCCAGTTTTCGGTGCTTTCATCAAGACACATAGCTCTCTTTGTTTCGAATAATTCCACGCATCAGTCGGACAGAATCTCGCCATGTGAATTCTCAATGCCGAACCCGTTCAACACGCTCCGTCTCATCACTGTTCTTCAGGCAGTTTCATTATATAAGCGAATGTGTAGCTCACGTTACACACTGCAAAATGCAGAAAGGACTCAAAAGAATCTCTATGCTATATACCACAGCGGCCTCTTGATTGCTACATTGACAGCATGGGGGAAAAAATGACAAGTACGCCCAGTTCTACATCACTTCCGGTGACCTGTAGTGGCGACTTTTTCCAATTCCAGTTTTGAGAATGGCCGTTTTAGAAACCAAATTCTTACCTACTCATTTCAAATGTGCTGCTCATATTTTGTTTTTAGCCCTCTCTCTTGATGTACTACAGTAAAATTGTATTCTTAACAGTTTAAATTTTCATTGCATTTGGCCTTTATGGTAATCAGGAAAGAAATGCTGGGAAAATGATAATTATTGTTAGATAAACAAGGAACTTTAAGAGAGTAATTACTCATTGATAATTACTCCCTTATTACATATTTACTTTACCTTGAGGGTTTCCCCTAAATATTCATCCATAAGGAAATTTTATGTAGCGAAAAGCAAAAATTAGGTTTTCTTTGTTAGCCTACCCTGTGTCCATAAGAATGAACCAATTAGCCTAGCAACGGTTTGACTGCTGGGAGCACAGTAATTCTTTGCATAAAATATGCTATTGTCAGCACACTGACAAAACTTCGGAAAATTTTTGCTCAAGTATCTAAAATTGGAGTGAAGTTTAAAAATATGGCACTTTAAATTTCATTCTGATATTGGCTCAAATAACTTATATTCTTTTTCATTCAGTTTAGGGCTAAAATAGCCAAAATAGCTACAGCTAAATAGTACCTAGCTCAGGAAGGAGAGTGTATTTTATTTAGATATGGTCTGTTTTTCAGCTAGGTGCTGAAAACCAAACGGTATGCAAAATACTCTGCGTAAAATTAAGAGTAATGTCTGAAGTATGTGTTGCATTTCAGTGTGAAGTTATCGTTTTTGGTGAAAATATCTGCTGTGTCATGAAAACAGATTTTATACCATATGTATATTTTTTTTTTCTAGGTTGCACAAAGCCTTTTGAATATGAACACAGAGACATTAAAAGCGATTGCTTGTTGTCCCTGCGGTTCCCATGTTTTAGATGCATTTGTGCAAAGTGACCAAGTGAAGAAAGCAAATAAGGAACAACTTATCAGGATTCTTAAGGTATGTACGTCTGACGAAGAAAGGAAACAAAAATAACTACCACTAAAACTTACCATACTGCAATCATATGGTTACAGAGGGAAATTGAGCAGAACTTTTTGAATTCTTATTCATAAAAGAAAAGCTTTTCATAGCCTGAGGATAAAGCCTGGCACATTGCACAACTAAGGCAGGTATTTTGCAAAGAAGAATGGTGGTAGGTGCGTGAGTGATTTGATTTTGCCAGCTTGTTGAAACAGGAGTGATGTTATAGTATAATATCATAATCCCTTCAGGTGGATGTGAGGAGAGCTTTGCTGATATTGCTCACTCAAACCACGATTAAGAGCAGCACAATCATGGCCTGTGAATGTGCTAATCATGTGATTTTTTGTATTTCGTGGACTTTCAAGCTCAGAAACAGAGATGCACATAGAAAATTGAGGTAAATAACAGAATGGTACTTCTGAAGGACTTTTCAAAGCTTGCAAAATACATTTATTGTCTAGAGTAAATGTTTAATAATTCATGAATTCTTAATTACTAATTAATTGTAAAGCAAATTACTTGTGGTCTACAAGATGGCTGGCGGCTGATGCAAGTGGTTTGCTTCACCTACCTCAAATATTTTATTTTTTATCCCTTGGCTGGAGTTAGCTGGGCACTTGATATATGTAAAATGCTGTTATGCAAGAAAGTGTGCCCCCACAAGATGGCTTCTGCGCACTCTCGGGCAGAACTGCAGGGAAGCTATCTTCCTGGAGTGTACTTTTCTTGGGGCAGGGCACCAGTGCTGGCACAGAGACTTGACATTGCCGCGTCTTGCCTCCCACAGGCTAAAAGGTGCGTGTGCAGAGGGGACCCGCTTGTAGAGTTTGAGCTCAGGGGCTGCATTTTCAACAGACATGGCATTGCAACATGTACACATTTTCACGGTGAAGAGATGGTCAGAACGGCGCTGGTTGCATTGCCTGCAGTGCACAGAAAAGCTATGCTGAAGCTCTACTATGAATAGCTGTGCTGAGAAGGCACTAGGATACAATGAGAAGGATAGACTGAAAAAGGAGAAATGTAGACGCGTTATGTTTTAAGTGAGGTACAGTTGCGGACAAAAGTGGTATACTCCACGCGAATTGCAATGATTGCATTTTTTTCATATAAAAAATGTGCCACACAAAATTGCTTGGACTAGATGGACAGTATGTCAAGGAGGGTACGTTATGCATATCTCAGAAATAACTGCTTCTCTGTCGCAAAAATCTGGTGGGCAGTTTTCTCGTAGCGCTTGGAATATACCGCTTTTGTCCGCGGGGGTACATGAGTGTGTTTCATGTTCTCAGTCTTCAGCACACTTCATGTGTAACAGAATGAATGGGCAATTTGCAATTACCATTACCCTGAAAGGCTATTGTTATTCATTGTTCTCATTTAACATATATTTGGGCACACCCAGCATGCTTGCTTCATTTTTTTGGGGAGCTCCTCTTAAGATGAACATTCGACGAGACGAAAATCTTTTCTGGTCCCTTCAAGTTCATAAGTCTACTATATGTACCGTATAAACAGGTCGACCCCCTTACCTTGTACTGAAAAAAAGATAATTGCCAAAGCATATATATTTACAATGTCGGCCTTGTTGCTGCATAACTGGAACGACGATCCCACTTTGAACTTTTAACAGCATTATCGGAAGACGATTCTGTCGCTCACCGCCTCCCCCAGTGCGTCATAGTGTTCCATCAAGCATGTTGCTTAGGCAACAATTCATGAAAGGCTGCATGAGAACACACCAAACTGTTACTGAGCAAGCGGCCTTGTTGCCGTTTGCTTCAGCGAATGCCAACTTGGCTGTCGTAAACGGTCTCCACATGGCACTATTGATTGGTTATTTGCTAACCAGGAATTATACACTATTATAGGTTGAATGAAACGAAAGAACACAGTCAAAGGCAAATACGCCAGGGACTGAAAAAAAAAAAAAAGCAAACAACTGCAGGGTGTTGATACAGCTTTGGATGTCCGTTCATGAGCAGGCATGCCACATGTTGCCAGACTGTGCTTCTCATTCTGCTAAAGACCTCTATATAAGACGAGGGGCGACTTTAGCTTGCTTTTTCATGCAAAAATCTCTACTTTTATTGTGGTTTATATGGTGCATGATATTCTGTTCCAAGTGCAATCACGCCTTTCCTTTTGGGAAATTAAAAAAAACGTTATTAGTTCTTAAGAAAGCACAGTAGCGTTCCACTACCCGCAGGCATGTACAGCCGCCCAAATCTTCAACTAGGTTAAAACAAAAACTTGGGCACGTTGGTAATTCATTGTGTAGAACAGCGCGAAAAAAAAAACGACAAGGACGAAGACAACAAGACAGCGTTCGTCTTGTTGTCTTCCTTCGTTCCTGTTGTTTTTTTCGCACTGTTCTACACAATCTTTAACTAGCATGCGTGACGGCTGCATTTTCTTATTCTGCAGAGGAGCCAAGCTTCCAAAAGTCCAAATAAGGAAATGCTGCCAAAAGTCCTAATAAGGAAGTGCTTACCAAGCCCTTGTTTAATCTTGACCTTCCTGTTAGTTTTAACTGCTTTTGGTGCAGGCGTGCAGAAAAGGCAACTATCCTGTACACCAGTTAAATATTTGGGCAGCTGTACCATAGCTGGTAATTTAAACTTTGCAGCATGTGTAAAATATTACAAGTCACATGTTGCATTTATCTTTGTTTGACTTTGTCTGCATCTTCATGTTCTGGTAAGGTGTTTGACAGTTCTTCAGTAAAGTCAAAATACCGCACAAGTCCGAGTTATTGGAGTTCCAAAAATCGGCCGCCTATGTCATGGCCATGCACATTACTGGTGAATTTATTGAGTTATATTCTTCCATAGTGCTATATGACTGAATTGACTAAATCATCCTTTAATGTTAACATTTAACACTATAGACAGCACATCATTTATTTGGCAGTGGTGTGCATTAAGTGCCAGGAAGGCGCACACTGCACTTGCGACTGCCTAATCTCAGTATCTATGCTTTGCTTCAAAATTTGCTGGTAGTGGCAAATTGAAGATATAACTAGCAAAGCACCTTGCGTGCAAGGACAGTTGGTGGCTTGTTTGCACCCCTCTTCACTAGTAGTAATAGCATGGTGTACGACTGCAAGCATTACAGCCAATCACATACGATTCTAACACATGTGAACGGTGGCCCTGATTTGCTGGCCCCAGCTGTAGCTCCCACTTCAGTGCCAGCCAATTGGGCCATGTACCACATGTGCTATTAGCAAAGTTTGTACTTTCACTGTGCAAAAGCAATGGAGTTGAGCTGTACTTAACCCTAGGTTGTGTTATTTCAGGGGCTGTATGGAACTCTTGCAATGGACAAGTATGGCAGTTGTTTTGTCATGAACTTGTGGGATGTTGCAAGCATGGCACAGAAAGTGGATATTGCTGAAGAGCTTTCAGATAAGGAAAGTGCCCTGGCTACGTCAGTACATGGCAGATTAGTTTCCAAGAAGGTTGCCCTTCATCACTTCATTCATCGCCGTAATGATTGGGCTGAACTTCAGAAGAACAAGAAGAAGACGTCTCTTCTTTTCCAAGACATAATCAAGGAAAAATAAAGGATTGATCATTGTTTTTTACAGTCTGCTTGAAAGAACTATGAGCTGCAGAGCAATGAATTAGAACCTTTACAGTCCGTTACCATGCATCAAGGCAACATACCATGGCATGTTGAAAAAATTGGCAGGCATCCTTGCCCTTTAAGCAAAGGATCGTCCCAGTGGAGAGCTGCCGCTGGGATAATTTCCTTAAAGGCAGTAAAGACAGGTCGTCTTTATTGCCTGCTGCTGAACCTGTGCCGCTTGTCAATGCTGGTGCTCTTCCAACTGCGTAGCTATTTATAACAGATGCACTGTTTTCCATTGGTCTCACATAATACATTGCTAGTTGTCAGGCACGCGTGTACTTTCCAAGGCTATTCTGTGCTTATTCAAACAACTGTGGGGATGTGTAGCCTGTTTCACATGGTGTGCTTTAGTGCTATCTTCATTTTTGCACTCATTCATACTTTTCACTCTGTATGCCCTTCGATAGTATTCTACACATTTTTTTATGCTCAACAGGTGCCCGACCTAGACCCATTTGGTGTGAATGTAGCCCGGTTTACAGCAATACGACAACTAGCGCATCGCATTCATGTAAGCAGGGTAATGTGCTAGGAAAGCGCCACTAGGCAAGGCTGTATTAAGAGGTGCAAGTCGACTTTCATCCTCCTTTGCCAAGCACCGAAAGAAATGCGATGTGGCACGAAATTTGCGATGCGCTACTATCGCTATCGCCTTCATTAAAGTGCTGGTTCCTTCGACGTGAGGATGCCGTGACCTCACGCCTAGCAACGAAAAAATGGCTGAGCGCGTGCGCCGTCCTTTTTTTTTTTTTGCCGTAGCTCCGCAAGTGGAAGAGGAGGGGTGCAAGAAGAGACGTGTACGTTGCGTATTTATTTTGTCTGCACCCCTTTCTGGCAGCCGACTGCCGCTGCTACAGGGGAGGGGAGGGGTGGGGCAGAGCGAGGTAAAGCCTCCTCGATTACGAGGCTTTGAGAGTGCGCCACCAACTTTTTTCACAAGGTTGTTTGCTGGGCTGGTTGGTATCGCATCATAACTTTTTGAAGTGCTAAGGCAGACATACACGAGAGAAGTGGACGGGACAAACTCTGCTTGCACAGTTGCAAGTATCTACTTGTACAGGTGCAAGTAGCGTTTGACCCGCCAGCTTCTATCCTGTATGTCTGCTTCAGCTCTTCCAAATGTTATGATGTGCCACCATCTCTTGTGTGGTTTTGGCGCCCCTACCTCCCTGAATTTAGGAGGGTGCGTGCCCTCCGTGTCCTCCCTATTCTTTTTTCACGTGGTTACTCGCTGGGCTGCTCGAGAGTTACGGTGAGGAAGTCTGCGAGAGGACAAAAAGTCTGTTTATTCATGACGTCAGCGCTGTGCTAACGCACTGTATATACATTCAAAACAAACTATAGTGGCCATGGGTACTAACGCTGCATGGTGTGATGCAGTTCGTCATCATCATCCTCAGCCTGACTATACCCACTTCAGGGCGAAGGCCTCTCCCATATTCCTCCAATTAACCCGGTCCTGTGCGAGCTGCATCCACTTGACCCCTGCGAACTTCTTAACCTCATCCACCCAACTAATTTTCTGCCGCCCCTGCTACACTTTCCTTCCCTTGTAATCCAGTTTGTTGCCCTAAGCGACCATCGGTTATCCTTTCCTCGCGCTACATGTCCTGCCCATGCCCATTTCTTCTTGATTTTCATTAGAATGTATACTTGACCAGGAAACCTACCCCTAGTTCTCACTTCTCCGGTAAGCCTCGATAACACAGTACATGCCCGTCCTTCAGTATAGTAATGCTTCATTTGGCCTCCTAACCTCACTAAGCCCTATGACATCCCATTTCAAACCCTCTAGTTCCTCTAACAGCACTGCTAAACTAGCTTCACTAGCTAGTGTTCTAGCTTTAAAAGTTGCCAGGGTCTGTTTTCAATGGCAGCCTGTCCAGCGGAGCCAGAGATTCTTAGCACCCTCCGCTGCGTCACAGGTCTGACTGCCGTTGGTGACTGAAGGCCGGGGTTTTGCAGGACTAATCATGGGAGGTTGTGGCCAATTACTTCACCAGGGTAGCAAATTCCTGCTCTGGTGAGGGAGTGCATTGCCGGAGGTGTTCACCGGTATCAGGTCGCACCCCAAAACTTTTCAGCTCAAACCCTCATCATGGCTCGATAGGCCTAAGCAAGGCTGCCGCGACTCCAAGATTCCGGAGCTCCCAATATGGCGAAAAACCGGCAGCAGGAACCAGCCCAGGAGTCCGCAGGAGTAACGCTTACCTGCGTTTGGTAGGTCGGACCCTAGAGCCCGGCCCGAAAAAGGGCCTGGAATAGGCCCTGGAAGCCGGGCGAAAGAAGATGTCCTTATCACTTTAAGAAACGCAAAGTGGGGGCTAGAGCGAGGTTACACTGCATATTTTATTCACAACGTATATCAATAAGAAGTTAATGCCCGCCTGAACAGCACGACATTCCCTGCTCCGATGCTGAACATAATGTGGTTGAGCGCCCACTCCGCTGTCGATAGTTCCTTCTTCGAGTGCTGCTCAACCTTCTGCATTATATGTTGAACGCCACCTCAGACAAGAGCACCATCTGGCCCAGGACGTCGAAGGTGATGGGGACAAGGCATAGGCACACGAGAATGGTCCCTCGCATAGCTCGCGAATGTTGAGTGTACAGCAGACAGTAGTTTGGCTGGTGTGGAAGGTTGAAACCGCAACGTAGCTGAACAGGGTGCCTTTCTGGGAGAGCCGCTGGGAGAGCCGTTCTACCACGCGCCACGCCAGAGTGGTCCCGGAGGATCAGCCGGCCGCCACAGAGGCACTATGCTCGCAGCCGCCAATCCATGGGCATCCAAGGAGGATGTAGTGCTCCCAGCAGGGTGTGGCGGACGCAGCCGCATTGCCGGGCAACCACTGGAAAAGCCATTTCCCATCACACTTATTAACGCGAAAGCGTTACTTCGGTATGTTCACAGATTTCTGTCCGCCGGCCGCGTCCCCAAAATCGTGTCCGCAGCAGTAGCGTGCAATGGAGAGGTGGTAGAGGTGAATGAGTGGTGTCAATCGATAGAGGCTGACTAATGTTGCTGCAGGAAGAATAATTAGGCCAATATGTTAAATAGGTAATTACAGGCAAAAAATGTAAAAGTTGTCCGCAGCAGTTGTGAGTAATTGAGAAGTAGAGGTTAATGAGTGGTGTCAATCGATAGAGGGTGACGTAATGTGTCCGAAGTAAGTTATGTAGGTAATTAGAGGCAAAACACGCAAAACCGTGTCTGCAGTAGTTGAGTAATTGAAAAGTCGCAGAGATTAATGAATGGTGTTAATCGATAGAGGGTGACGTAATGTGCGCAAAATAAATTAGGCCAATAAGTTAATGAGGTAATTAATTAGAGGCAAAAAATGAAAAAGGCGAAAATGGTCTCATTAGCGAATGGCTTGGCGCCACATTTGAATGTGTCAAATACTAAAATAGTTAATTCAGTCAATTAAGGTGACGTCAAGGATGTGATGTCACGCAACCGGAAGTAGAGCCGAAAAAGGGAATAGGGATTGGCGCGCAATTTGCAAACTCGTGTCCGCAGCAGTAGTGAGAAGTCATAGAGGTGTCAATTGATAGAGGGTGATGTAATGTGCGCGAAAATCTAATTCGGCCAATAGGTTAATTCGGTAATTAATTAGAGGCATAAAATTAAAAAGTAAAGGTGAATGGTCTTAGTGAATGGCTTGGTGCCACATTTGAATGTATCAAATACTGAAATAGTCAATTAAATCAGTCAGTTAAGGTGACATCAAGAATGTGACATCACGTAACTGGAAGTAGAGCCGAAAAAGGGCACAGGAAGGGATTGACACGCAATTTGAAAGTACCGAAGACTAAAATGGGTAAACAAGTGAATTAATGCGATGTAGAAGATATGTGGCGTCACGCAACCGGAAGTAGAGCCTAAAAAGGGTATAGGAAGGGATTAGCGCGCAATTTGAAAGTGCCAAAGACAAACGGGCAAATAAGAAGTGAATTAAGCGTAAGCAACCAACAGCAGTATCCATGCTTTCACGTTACCCTAATGCATATTCTGCAGTTCTCTCTCATTTTTATTCTTCGATTGGTCCACCTGCTGGTACTTGTAGGATGCTTGAACTATAGCTTGAACCGCATAATGACCGGCCACTCGATCCTCCACTGCACCGGATAGTTTGGAATTCAGGCAAGTCAATTATGCCATCTACCGCTTCCATTATCGCCTTTATGACGTCACGTAGTGACACGTATATGGAATGCGGACACGCGCAGCCATAGAGTTATTACAAAGACTCTAGAGAGAAAGCTGCCCGTTCAGCCAATGCATTCGAGCGGTGACCGCGTGATTGCCGCCATCACACTGTTTAATGGTTTCCAGATGATTTTTACTTGCTAAATCGGGCACATGAAGATGGGTTGAAGCTGGCAACGTAGATCGTGGGAAGGTGGCGGCGTGCAGTTAACTGGCGGCTACTGTGCTACTGTAGAGTAGGTGCTGTAAACAACGGCAGAATCGTCGCGTCTGGAGCATTTCTGGTGGTATGTTGCGTCGCGTACCTACTGTAACATCACATAGGCAAAAACTGTGCTGGCCACAATGACGAATTTGATGATGGCGACCAACCAGTGGGAAGCTCGTTTCCTTGACCAGCTTTCCCTCTAGAGTCTTTGTATTAACTCTATGCGCGCAGCCCTCGGGGCTCGCAGGGTGCGCGCGCTTCATGCTCCGGCTCCAGTGTTGCCAGATCAAATATAGAAAACCCGCAACAAGAGGTCTAAAAGCCCGCCAAATTCAATATTTGCATCAAAACAAAGTTTTTCGCATTTTGTTTTGTTGTTTGGCCTGTCTAACCAATCTTAAAGTTACATATAAAGAACATTTTACCCTTTGGATATAGAAATTTTGTGCTACTAATAATTTCATCTCTAGAGAGGGGAAATTTTATTGAAGGTATAGCAGGAGCTAGATGGTCGGTGCCCCTGGACTCCAGGGCTCCGCCCGACTTCTTGTTCCAGGTTGTTGTTGGTCAAGGCCACCTCTTCCTTTCAGTGTTCGTGTGTTGGGTGTGACATTACTAACGTTTTGTCATCTTTGTCCTGGCATTTCCAAGAGGTATGTGTGCACTCGCTCTGCGCCAAGAACATCGGTTTAATTGGGTATGGCATTGGGCTGATTTAGTCCCTAGTCCGTAGTGTCCGAGGCGGATAGCTGTTTGTGGAGTCGTGAAAAATTTATTCTTTCCAGCTTAGAGGGACAGAACACTAGCCAAAATATGTCATGAGAATATGGTGAAGATGAAAAGACCTTGCCTCATATAGTACAGATCAAGCACTACAATATCAAAGAAAAGAGGCTTTACAATTTTAATTTGCCATTGAAAATCACATAAAAACAACTGAGGTGCTATCTAGCGGAGAAAGCCTATTATTTTCGGCGTGGTACCCCACGTGACTACATGTCAGCAAAATAGCCCTGATTTTCGCATGTGCGCACTGTTCTCTTTTCTTCTAGGAGTGCTCGTCATAATACATTATATATTGCGTTCTCTTCTCTGCATCCTTAAATAAAAACCACCCCTCCTTTCACACCGCTGAAGTGTGCACCGCGAGAGGCATGCTTTCAGGCTTTGCCACTAATAATTAAGATATAGAGGAAAAAATGAGCATGATAGCAAATGCTAACACCTCGTTTCAAAGGGGACGCTCCTATATTTCATCCATCCATCCATCCATCCATCCATCCATCCATCCATCCATCCATCCATCCATCCATCCATCCATCCATCCATCCATCCATCCATCCATCCAATGGATGGCTCCAGAGTGTTTTATACCGCTGTCACACGGGCATTTCGAAGGCCCTCGAACTGACTTCCTATCGACTCGAAGGCCTTCGAAAGCTGCCACACGGGCGTTTTCAATGGCCATTGAGTCGATAGTCTATCGAGTCAACGGAACAGCTCAGAACTCTATCGAGATCTCGAAGGCCTTCGAAACATCGCGCAAGGTTGCTAGCGTTGACCCGAGGCGCGTCACGCACACACTTGCACAGCGCCTTTTACGGTACAAAAACGTTACCAAACGTTATTATTTTATATCTTTAATTTACGCGGTAAAATATTAATACCCGTAATAATTTTAAAATAGCATCGCTCTTTTTTTAGGCGTATTATTTATGTAATCTCGACTATTGTAGCATACGCCGCCGAGAAAAACAAACACAATGAAAAGCACGCGTTAAAAAAAAAGTTGTCATTGAATAACAACTAAACACCTGCAGTTACTAAAAAAAGATAACAGTTACATTTTATTTTGTATTTATAAATATATTTTAGTTCTTTAAGAAAAACCTAAAGCAACGATAGTGGCGCCATAAAAGTTTGGCGCCAAACACCAGAACTATTTCAATAGCCTTCGAGTTTTGCCGTGTAGCAGCGGCACAACTCCTTCGAGTTCGATCGCGATTGAAAATCTCGAAGGCTATCAACTCAATCGCCTTTGAAAATGACCTTGTGACTGGGATATTAAATTTCGTGACTGAAGCGATGATAGTACCCAGTAAAACTTGTTGCCAAGGCGTACATTACTCTGCCGTAGCAGCCTTCAGTGTGAAACTGAAAAGAACGTTACTCTAAGCTAGAAAATGTCGAATCACTGCCTGGCGAGCGAAATTTATATTTGTTTTTGGTATGTCTTTTTTGTTGACCATCAGTTGTCATTGCAGTCGCATGGTCACGGTTTCCAGCATCGGACTACATAAAAACGTGCGCATGCACTGATCGGAAAATTCTCGGTAAAACGTTTCTACAGCATTTCTACCAAAACCGTTATGGAATCGAACACTTTAGACATCCCATTGCGCCGAAAAAAAATGTGAGATCTAAATTCTGGTGTTCTGTTCCTTTAACATGTTCAGCCTTGCACCGCCATACGGTCCAATGAGGCGATGGGTATGGGGACCTCCCGGTATGTGAAATACCATCTCGTTTCCTCAAGGTCTTCATGTCCAACTGTTCATTATGTGCTGTGTAAGTGGGAGAGAGTGTTCGACCTTCTGTGATGTTTTCCTCGAGGTAGTCTCTGCAAGCGTGTTGTGAGTCCGACACTACATTCGATGGTTTCCCCCGTTGATCTTAATGGTGATGGCTATGGATAGGGATAGTGCTGCCACAGGGTCACTGGCAGCTGCCTGGACCTACCTAGCTGGCTCGATCGGCATGCGCCCCAATATCCACGTAGGCCACTTTTGTGTCTGGATAGTTTTGCGAGGGCTTGGAATCTGGCTTTGCGTCATGCCCTTTTGTCGCTCGTGATGCATGTGTCATCGTATCGGATTTACGTTGGTCTTCTCTGTTGTAGGTGTCGGTATTTGGGACTTTTTGTGTTCCTATTGTCTGCCATAACCCCAGTCTGGTCAGTATTTCCTTATTCGTGCCTGCATGGCTGTTAGGCGTTGTTTCGGACACTCCAGTGCCTCTCTCAGCTCTTCAAAGGTGTACTCCGAATGCCAAAAGAAGTTCCGTTGGTGTGTTGGAGTTCTAGAGCCATTTTAGGGCTCCCCTTATGATATGGTCTCAATGACCCTTCTAAAGATTCTAATCTTTTGGTATAGGAGCCCGTAGGAAATCACGCTTACGACAAGGGCTTCGATCGATTTGGCGGAGGATGTTTTCCTCTCTCATACCTTTCCGATGCCAGGTTAGCCAAATTTCTAATCATTCTTGCGTGAATTTGAGAGCCTTTATCGTATAATCCACTCTCAAACTGTTTTCAAGCCACAGCCCCTGATCTTGCCTTTTTCTTGAATTTTGTGGTCTCCAAGGAAAAATTCAAATTTTCCAGGATTCTTAATTGTAATTATTCCTGAGAATTCTGATAAGTTCGGATTTCTCCGAGAAGCATTGAAGACGGTGAATTCATGGATTATAGGTTAATAGCTGCTTACAGTTTCTTCTTTCTGCGTCAAAGATCCTTGCATATCCTACATGGTTACGACATCCGCGTAGGCGAAGTCGTCATCTGCGGGTAAAGTGCTTTTGGGCTAAGTTTAGCATTGCGATGTTGAACAACATTAGGGAGACTATATATACATACAGCGCCATTCGGCGTGCGCTTGTTGGACGTGAGCACCGCAGGCTTCCAGATCTCCAACTCTTATGCTGGCTGTCCTATACGGTGTCAGGAGGAAGTTTTCCCAGTGTTTGGGAATGGTATTTATGGCTTATTTTCTTATCCGGAGTGTGGTAGACGTAGCCGGTATAACAAGCAAAACTGTTTATTTATACATCAGGTAATGACGCCCGTTTTCGCTCTGCTTGGCGCGGTCGCCCATGCCGGTGTCTCCTGGCGGCCCGCCTGGTTAGCTTGCCGCTTGGGGCGCTGTCGTCAGTGGCGCCCACAACATCCCCCTTTCTTGAAAGGTTTGATCTCACAGGTCCAGGCGTTCTGGTCGCTTACAAACACGTCCACTTATTGTGGTGCTCGTGTCCTGCAACGGTTGTAGGTGTCTTACTGTACGTCTTGTTTGTCCTCTGTCGGTTGGTACAATGTAGGACCTTGGTTCTGATGTTGGCTGTGTTACCATGCCGTGTGATGCAGCTCCAGCGACGATGCGCACCGCT
The DNA here is from genome assembly GCF_055883805.1 of Amblyomma maculatum. NCBI lineage: Eukaryota > Metazoa > Arthropoda > Arachnida > Ixodida > Ixodidae > Amblyomma > Amblyomma maculatum. The sequence goes on along the minus strand of NC_139344.1, from coordinate 200,187,185 downwards.
GTGCCTGGTGGTAAGCACTCTCGGCTCCGTACCTTGTGCCGGGTGTCGTATGATCGTTTTGCACGAGCTCCGTAGGCTTCATTATTTTGTCTGATTTCGCTGTCGTCCCACTTCGGGGCTAGCAGCTTCGAAGTGGTTGGTACTGTGGTGTTCAGACGACGACCCATTAAGAATTCTCCTGGTGAAAACCCTTCCACGCTGGGTGTGGCCCTGTAGGCAAGCAGCGCTTCGTGTATGTTGGAAGACTTCCTCAAAAGCTGCTTTGCTGTCTGCACAGCCCTCTCAGCCATACCGTTGCTCTCCGGGTAGTAAGGGTTTGAGGTTGTGTGTGTGGCTCCCCAGTGATGCACTAGTTCTTTGAACTCTGTGGAAGTGAACTGCGGCCCGTTGTCTGTGCGTACTGTCCGTGGAACACCGTACCGTGCAAACATTGGCTCCAAGACTAAGGCTATGTTTTTTGTAGCTGTCCTCGGCAGCTGTTTTAGCTCGAAAAATCGGGAGTAGTAGTCTACTACTACAACATACTCTTTCCCCTCCAGCGTGAACAGATCCATGCCGACTGTGTGCCAAGGGTGTGCTGGCAATGTGGTTGGAAGCAAGGGTTCTGTTTCTGGCTTTCTGTGCTCTCTGCAAGTTGGACACTTTTCCACGTAGTCTTCAATGTGCTTGTCTATGCCTGGCCACCATATGCATTCTCTTGCCCTCGCTCGGCACCTCGCTGTGCCCAAGTGGCCTGCATGGAGTTTTTCCAGAACCTTTACTCTGATGTCTGGCGGGATGATTATTTTGCCGCCTTTGAATAGCAGACCATCAAAGAGCGAAATCTCACTAGCCACCTCGACGTACCTTTTCAGGTCAGGTGACAACCTGTGCACTGTTGGCCATGATGTAGTGCAGAAGGTAGCCAACCTGGAAAGTGTTTCGTCTGACTGGATGCTTGCCCCAATTCTGTCCAGCATTTGGTTTGAATCAGGGAGCTGTGCAAGTGCTCATACTTCAAACTCGCGCACTGCACTCTCCAGAGTTCTTTCTTTGTCTGCGGTTTCCCAGGTGGCTTCCGGGACAGGTCAGCTGTATACAGCTTTTTGCCGGAAGTGTGGGACATGGTGTAGTCGTACTCCAAAAGTACTAGCCACCTCGACGTACCTTTTCAGGTCAGGTGACAGCCTGTGCACTGTTGGCCATGATGTAGTGCAGAAGGTAGCCACCCTGGAAAGTGTTTCGTCTGACTGGATGCTTGCCCCAATTCTGTCCAGCATTTGGTTTGAATCAGGGAGCTGTGCAAGTGCTATGGATGGATGGAAAAACTTTATTTTCGTCAGAGAGCATGTATGGATGGTTCCGTGTTAGATGGCCATCAACCCATGGCTGACGGCGACCTGGGTGGCCCACTCCACGGCCCTGGTCTGGACGACCGGGTCTGAGCTGGCCAACACGGCCTCCCACTGCTCGAGGGAAGGATCACGCATAATATCCGCCGGTGGCGGTGCTATGCTACAGCTCCATAATATGTGGTCATAGGTTGCCAATTCCTGACACCATTTGCACTCCGGCTGAATGTCCGGGTAGATTTTGCTCAACACGTATGGGTTGAAGAAACATCTAGTCTGCAATCGTCGCCAGACGCATTCATGCGCCTTCACCAATTGCTTGTCCGGGGGTGGGTAAATCCTCCGCTCAAGTTTGAAATGATTAGTAATGTCATGAAAGAATACCAGCCCATCTCTCGTGGACCTTCCCGGAACGTCCGGCTCACCTACTCGGCTGACGAAACCTCGAGCATTCATGTGAGCCGTCTCGTTCCCAGGATTCCCAGAGTGTGCTGGTACCCAGACAATTTCCGCCTCCGTAGTCCCTCGCCCCGTGGCCCGATTCAGCAATCGCGCCGCTGTGACAGATATTCTGCCCCTCGCCAAATTTCGGATGGCTGTTTTGGAATCGCTGAAGATCAAGTCAGCATTACTACTAGTAATAGCTAGTGCTATCGCTGCTTCCTCTGCAGTTTCTGGGGAGCGGGTTTTGACTGATCCGGAGGCGATCAAGCGTCCCCGCCCGTCCACCACCGCAATTGCAAATGCGTCCTTGTCCCTATACTCGGCGACATCTACATAGACTGCCCCGTTGTACTTCCCGTACTTAACATGTAAAGCTTTGGCTCTTGCCTTCCTGTGGTCCTCGTGATGTATTGGATGCATGTTCTTGGGCAAAGGTTTTATGTACAAGCCCTTGTGCATTTCCCGCCTAATCTGAATTTTAGTGTCACCAGCTGGAGCATCAACTCCAATGCCGATCCTTTCCAATATGTACCTTCCTGCTTTTGTTTTTGAAAGCCTACCGAGCTGCATCACCAAGTGCGCCTCCCGTAGTTCTTCTAGGGTGTTGTGCACCCCTAATCCCAGCAGCCTTTCGGTAGACGCATTGTGAGGCAACCCAAGGGCCGCTTTATATGCCTGCCTAATCATAGCCTCCACCTTGCCTTTTTCCGTCGCGTCCAACTTCAAATAAGGCGTCGCATACACTATTCTACTGAGCACAAACGCCTGCACCAGCTTACACAAGTCCTTTTCCTTAACACCTCTCTTACGATTAGCGATTCTCCTGATTAACCTCACGGTAGCATTGACCGTATTTTTAAGCCTTTTCAAGGACTCGCTTTTTTTCCTGTTAGTCTGCAGATACATACCCAGGATCCTGATCGTTTGAACCTCAGCGACCGGTACGCCCCCCACTTTGACCTCTAAAGGCGGTGGCGGCACATAGTGCCTCGCATGTATCCCTCTTGGCTTGTCCCTCAGCACAAAAAGCTCGGACTTGGGCTGAGAGCACGAGAGTCCTGCTTCCCCTGCTAGCTCCTCAACAATATCCACCGCGTGCTGTAGAGTTTCTTGCAAATGTGCGTCACTGCCTCTTGTTACCCAAAGAGTAATGTCATCCGCATAAAATGTATGTTTAAGTCCCGATATCCCTTGCAGCCTGGGTGGTATCTTGATCAATGCGAGATTAAATAGGAACGGCGATAATACCGACCCTTGCGGTGTCCCTCTGCCCCCCAATGGGAAGGGATCCGATTTCATTTCTCCGACTAAAATCTCCGCAGTCCTACCCTCCAGAAACGATCTGATGTACCGGAAGGTTCTACCCCCCGGTCTTATGTCCGATAGGTTCCTCAATATTGCCTCATGGGTAACATTGTCAAAGGCCTTAGTTAGGTCGAGCCCCAAGATAGCCTTGGTGCCCGTGCCGTACCCAGGATCAACAACGTCTTTTTTTAGCTGTATCATGACGTCCTGCGTTGATAAATTAGCCCTGAAACCAATCATTGTTTCAGGTATCAACTCCTTGTCCTCTACATAACCCTGAAGCCTGTTCAGGACCACATGCTCCATCAATTTGGCTAAACACGACGTTAGCGAGATGGGACGCAGATTCTCAATGCAGAGCTTCTTCCCAGCTTTAGGAATAAATGTAATCCTAGCATGCTTCCACTCTGGCGGAATCTCCCCGGCCACCCAAAATTTATTCATCAAATTCGTGAGTGCCCCTACTGACTTGAAATCCAGGTTCCTCAGCATCTTATTAGTAACCCCGTCCGGACCCGCTGCTGACGTGGTACGAAGCTGACCCATTGCAAACTCCACCTCCGCCACCGTAAAGTCTGCATCTAATTCAAGGTTTTCCTCTCCCAAGTAATCCGGCAAGCAACTGCCCGCCTCTGCGTTTATGTAACGTCTTCGGAGTTCATGTATAAACTCCCCAGTCGTGCCTTGATACCGATGCACTAACCTAGCCATTTGCCCCTTCTGCGCAGATTTGGTTGCCGTCGGGTCTAAAAGGTGCCTCAACAACTGCCATGTTTTTTTGCATCCGAATTGCCCATTCATCCGGTCACAAATCTGCCCCCACTGTTTGCACTGCAACTCCAATGTGTACGTTTCGATTTCTCGTTCTAACTTGGCCATCTTTCTACGGAGCACACCATTATGCCTTTGTTTCTTCCACCTCCGAAGGAGACTCGCATGTGCTTCCCACATGTGTAACAATCTGGAATCAGCCGTAGAGCCCTCCTCCTCCGCTGGAACCTCTTTTGTGGTACTCTTCACGGCCTGCTTGAGTGCCTCAACCCAGGCTCCTAAGTCCTCGATTTCCCCGGTCACTGTATCATTCCTGACTTCCCGAAATCGGTCCCAGTCCGTCACTCGAGTTCCTTTCACCTTGTCTTTGTGCTTAGCAGCACTAAATATCGTGGAAAGGATATAGTGATCACTTCCCAGTGGCTGTCCCGTGTTTACCCACTTTGCATCCCTGATACCATTCACAAATGTGAGGTCTGGAGAGGTGTCTATGTTCACGCTGTTGCCTATCCTTGTATGATCTAGCGGGTTGTTCAAGATCGTCCATCGCAGGTCCTGGGCAACCTGCCAAAGTTTATTTCCCTTCGGGCTGACTCGGATGTAGCCCCACTCCGGATGAGGCGCATTGAAATCCCCCACCACGATGAGTTGAGACCTAGCCGCTAGCCGTTGCGTTTTTATCAGGAGGTCTGGCAAGCCCACCCCCTTATCTTTTGGAGAAGAGTATACATTAAGAGCAAAGAGACTCTTATCGCCTTTTCTTTTGGGTAAAATCTCCAGCAGGACGTAGTCCTCCCTGCTGCTATCTATGGTATGCTGAATCACTGTGGTGTTACGATGGACTAGCATGGCCGTAAAGACGCTCGATACGCCCCCTCGATCAATCTCTGGTGGTGTAAATGTTTTAAATTCCGGTAATTTAACCGAGCCGCTAGCCTCCTGCAAAGCTATAATGTCCGGCTTACTATCTAGATTTTGTATGTGCAACTGCAGGTTCCCCCGCTTGCGACGGAAGCCCCTGCAGTTCCACTGCCAAACCTCAATTTGCTGGCGAGGGGCCATGGTGAGGCACTAGGTTCACTAACATTGGCTCCTGGCCGACTACGGGAGGCAATCTAGCCTCTAGCATAGCGTTTAGGTGTTTAAACATACCCATTACTTGGGTCTGGAAACCCCTTAAATCATTGGTGAAGGCGTCAAGACGCTCCTCAATCTTGCCTAGTCTGGCTTCGATCTTGTCGACCCGACCTTCCAACCTATCCTGTCTTTCTTCCAGTTTTCCTACTCTCTCTGCAAGGGTAAGCATGTCCCTCCTAAGACTAGTGACTTTAACTACTGGCTGCGGCGTGTCCGCCGCCGAAGTTTCTGCTATTCTCTTTGCATGAGCTCCCTCATCTGCCGGCGGCGGCCTTTTGACCGTCCCCCGATTCTCCACTTCCATAGCTGTACAGTTATCGTCCACGCTAGAAGCGTTCGCCTGCGCCGCTTTCTGTGGGGCGTCCACGCTAGAAGCGTTCGCCTGCGCCGCTTTCTGTGGGGCCTGGGCCAGCGGCGTCTGTACCCTTTCTACTCTGCCGGTTTTAAGCGCGCGTTCCATCTCTGCTATCCTAGCTTCCATCTTTTTGATAGTTTCGGCTTGCTGCAACACCTGCCTTTGTAGCTCCTTCTCTCGAGCAGTCTCATTTTGGGAGCCCGCGTTTGGCCAGCTCACCTTTTTCCTTGTGGCACTGGGACTTCTTCCATGACCGGAACCTTGCCCTCCTCCTTTGCCAGGCTCGGGTCCGGGCAGTGACGGGAAGGAAGCTGACCGGTCCCTTCTCTTGCTATCGCCTCTCGCACCGCTAGATGACCGCTTCCTGGGCCTCGAACGCCGCTCTTCCTTGCCAGTTTGGCTCTCGTCCTCGTTGCTGTGCGATCACTGAAAGGAAGACGAAGAAGTCAGGGAGCTGTCAGGCTGCCTGCTCGTCTCTGCGAAATCTGTTTGATTTTCCATTTAATACTCGATATATATGTCCCAGATAGCCTATATTGAAAGATCCTGACATGTTATCAGCGGCGGGTGCGGCTCCACCGATGCCGCACCCTGAATCGTCACCTGAGTGTTCTTCTGGCATCGCGTCAGGCCTACCTCTGCAGACTGTGCCAGCTCTGCAATCATCACCCGTCATCCCAACCTGTATATCATGCGGTCACCTGTCATCACCAGGTACTTCAGGACTCTCACCCTCTGATGTTCATCTACAACACGCATCTGGTCCTTCTACCGCAAGCTGGGATCGGCTGATGCCTACAGGTCAGGATGATTTTCCTGATAGCTCAGATACTTCGTCTGTCATTACCTGTATAGATGCTGCGGCGAAGTCTGCTCAAGAGCCAGACAAATTTATTCAAGTGCCATCGAAGCGTCGCCGCAGCTCGAGGCGGTCGAATTTCAGCGTCGACGCAACTAACGCTTCCAAAGCGCCCAAGTGCAACCTCACAGTAATCATAAAACCAGTAGATACCGGATATCGTATTACTCGCTTTAATCCGCTGGCAATGAGGCAAGCATTTGAATCTCTGGGTCCAGATGCCGTCCTTCAAGTTCGCCCCAACGAGCGGCTTAATCTTCTGGCAGTTGACACCCGAACCGCGGTCGCCACTGAACGCCTTTTACAAATACGATCAATAGCAGGAATTGCAGTGCAAGCATACGAGCCCCGACCAAACAACTGTGGCGTAGGAGTAATCAAGGGTGTACCCCTGGATCTTTCTCAAGAAGATATCTACTTGGCACTACTGCAGAGAGTTCCAATAAAATCGGTGCGCCGTCTGGGAAATTCCGAAAATATCCGCATTGTGTTTCTGACAGAATCTGCGCCAGAATACGTTATTCTTGGATATACAAGATACCGTGTGCATGAATACATCCAAAAACCACGACAATGTGGTAGATGTCAGCGCTTCGGCCATGTGACTACTGCTTGCCGACTAGCCTTGCGCTGCCCGCGCTGTGGGGGAAATCATGACCGTACCACGTGCCCAAGTGACATCCCCATTTGTCCCAACTGCGGAAAGCAGCATGAGGCAACGTTTTCCAGCTGCACTGCCTACCAAAAGGAGAAACTAATCTATAAGTACAAGATATCCAACAATACCGACTACAAGTCAGCAAAAGCTGCTTTAATTGACCAAAATCAAATCAGGAGTAGTCGTCACAGAAAAAAACCATTGACGGGAAAGAAATCACAAGGACAGTCACCGAAAGATGATGCTGGTCATCCAAGAATTGATGACGTGGTTGAATTTCCTCCCCTTCCACAACAATCAGAGGTTCAACAACCATCTGTACCAAGCCCACAAAAAATTACTGTACAGCAGCCTCATTCGAGGTGTGCATCCCGGAACCGCTCATGCGAAACCTCTATTCGCAGAAACTCTGAAATTTCTAGTTCCCAACTGTGCTCACTTGTTGAGGCTGTTCGTGCTTTTCTTATACCACTCTCCTCGCCGGTGGCGAAAGCCATCCTTACAATTCTTGATTTCATATCTCCTCTCCTCGCGCAATGGCGGTAGCAGACAATCAGTCGTCTGCTCCATCCAGCGTGCAAGCCATCCGAAATAAGGCCACCATCTTTCAATGGAATGCCTGCAGCCTCCGCCCCCGTCTCTCTGACTTTCAACACTTCGTCTTCAAGCATCGTTTCCCTATAATTGCTATATCAGAATCTCGGCTTAATACTACAATCCGTCTCTCAGGCTACACAGTACTGCAATCAACAACTGGTACAGACCTCAGTAAAGTTCTTCTGGCTATCCGGAAAGACATCAACTTCATCCAGCATCCCATACCAACTGATCCACATAATGAGTACGTTGCAGCCACTTTAAAGTGCATGAACATGCAGTTTACAGTAATTGCTGCCTACATACCACCTCGTGCTAATTTCAATATTGAACGCCTACAAGATATCATGCGAAGTACCCCTGTGCCACACATTATAACGGGAGATTTCAACGCACATCATCCTGCTTGGGGAGGCGTCAGATCGACAGCCAGAGGCCGGCAGCTATTCGACTTCGCACTTTCCAACAATTTATTGTTTCTCAACGACGGCCAAGCAACTTACTATCAAGGAGCACGGTCCAGTGCTCTTGATATCTCCATGATCTCTGCTGATCTGTCAGCTTCAACAACCTGGTCTGTGGACATTGAGACTCATGGCAGCGATCACCTACCTACATATATTGAGGTTTGTGGCTTTTCTCTCGCCTCTCAGCGGCATAAAGTTCGCTACACGAACTGGGAAGCTTTCGCTGATGCCGTAGAAAAGCAGGATCTGTCAAACTTAAATTATGACTCCTTCATTGCTGCAGTAGCACATGCTCAAACATTGCACACGAGAGTCCTCCACCTGCCAAAGGTGTACTCAGCTGTTGACGCCGAATATGAAAAACTTCGAGCAATACGTCGCAGAGCAGAAAGACGAGCGCGCAAGACACTTTCTAGAGACGATATCCGGACTTCTAGGCGAGCACAAAAACACGTTCAACGCCATTTGGACAAGCTAGAAAGAAGGAAATGGACATCTTTTTGTGCAAAATTAGATCCTAGAAAGCCACTATCTAAAGTATGGAGTATTGTACGAAGCTTAAGAAGTCAGCCTTCACAACTACATCCTTTCGAGTGCGTGGCTCTAAATGCCAATACTACTTGTCTTCATGTAGCAGAGACTTTCTGTTCAAAGATGATTGCTCCATTAGCAGCTCCTTCACTGCAAAATGTGCTCCCCACCTTTGTCCCGTCGCTCAACACTTCTTTCCTAGACGAATTGTTCACTATGGAAGAACTTCAAGCTGCGCTAGCAGTTACCAACAAAAGATCTTGCCCAGGGCCTGACCATGTTAGCTACACTTCGTTGTCGCGTCTTGGAAGAAAAGCCAAAACTCAGCTGCTTACCATCTATAACAACTCTTGGATAGCTGGCAGCCTTGTAGAGAGCTGGAAGACTGCGCGCGTAATACCCGTTCTTAAACCTGGTAAGCCATCAATTGATCTAAACGCTTATCGTCCTATTGCATTGCTAAGCTGTGTTGGGAAATTGATGGAAAAAATGGTTCATTCACGCCTTACCTGGGACTTGACGAATAGGGGAATTTACCCTCCATCAATGTCTGGCTTCCGAAAAGGCCGAAGCAGTATTGATAATGTTATTGCTCTTGCCAACTGTGTCAGGCGCAGCAAAGCTGAGCGGTCTCTAATTATTGCCGTTTTTCTTGACGTTAAAGGAGCATTTGATAATGTCACGCACGAGGCGATTCATTCAGCCTTGCGTTCAATTGGCATTGCTGGACGAATGTATAACTGGCTTTCTGATTATCTACGTGATAGGACCATTTACATGTCAACGGATCAAGGTGACACGTCCTTACATCATGTGTCTCGTGGCGTTCCTCAGGGAGGGATTTTAAGTCCAACCCTCTTCAATATATCTCTTCTTGGTTTGGACAGATCCTTGCCACCTACTGTTCAAATCTCCCTCTACGCAGATGACATCTGCATATGGTGCTCCGGAAGAAACAGGCGCATTGTGCATGCTCGGCTACAAAAAGCAATAGTTGGCATTGCATTATTTTTAAACAAGCGAGGTCTTGTTATATCTCCAGAAAAGTGCGCAGCAATTTCATTTTCACGACGTGATCTCTCCCGTTATGTACTGAAAGTTGCTGGCACTCCTGTACCGTATGTCAACCATCAAACATTTCTAGGCGTGACCTTTGATAGGTCTCTTTCATGGTCACCACACGTTCAACAACTTAAGACCAAACTCTCTTCATACGTATCTATATTCCGTATGCTGTCAACGACCAGAAGAGGCTGCTCTACCGATTCCTTATTGCGGCTTTATGGAGCACTTTGTGAAGGTCTTCTGCGTTATAGCCTCCCTGTTCTTCAAGGCCTCTCGCAGTCAAGCATTAAACTACTTGAAGCCATGCAGGCCAAAGCTTTGAGAGTGTGCCTTGGTCTTCCAAAAAACACTTCCACAGTGGGCACTCTGGCGGAGAGCAGACGTCTATCTGTAACCGTGCTGATACCGCAGGAGCTGCTTCGCGCCCAGCTGCGCTTTGCACGTGAACCTACCCACCCGTTTTCAGAGCAAAGCATGACATCACTCTCCAATCTACTGCCTGCGCAATATCAACGCGCAGTACCGTCATCTTTCCCACCATGGAGGTTTGCTTCATGGCAAATTTCAACAACTATACCTGGCATCAAAAGAAAAGCCCACACTCCAGGACCCGCACTTAAATACTTCGCCCTTGAGCACATCTGTGCACGCTACAGTCATCATTGCCACATCTATACTGATGGCTCTGTCACAGCTATTTCTTCATCCATCGGTGTGTGGATACCATCAATGCACACCACAATCTCGGCAACACTCAGTCATCGCACTTCAGCTGTGGCTACTGAGTTAACAGCTCTGAGAGAAGCAATTATATATATTCTACAACAACGCCCTGCAGCATGGGTTATCTTCAGCGATTGTCGCGCTGCACTACAATTGCTTAAATCATCAAGAATTCAGGAAGAGCTCGTCATTGACATAAATAAGCTACACACAGAGGCCTATGACCTGAGTCACAGCATTGTGCTACAGTGGTTACCTGCTCACTGCGGCATCGCGGGTAACGACCTCGCAGACGCCGCTGCAAAAGAATTAAAAGATTCCACAAGGACAATTTCAATACCATTCTCACGAAGAGATGCAGCAAGACTTGTAGCAACTGAATCATGGCGATTGCAACGCTCTCTGTGGTGTGACCAGAACCATCAATATCGACCTCTACACCGAATAGACCCCACTTGCGTCTTTCGAATTCCTCACAATTTGAACAGGTGGCATCAAAACTGTCTCCACAGAATCCGCTTAAATGTATCATACACAAACTACTTCCTACATAAAATAGGCATAGCGAGCAGGTCTCTGTGCTCTACATGTGATGTGTGTGAAAATTTTGAACATTTGGTAACCTCCTGTCAACGATTTACTGCACATCGCAGGACACTGCGCAATAATTTAAGCTTACCTAAAGAAACAACCTTGCGCCTTGAGCATGTCCTGGGTCCTTGGTGCGACGGATCGTCTGCTGCGCGAGCTACCAAGGCCTTACTAACTTTTCTGAAGGACACAGGGTTGATTAATACCCTTTAAAACTCATCTGTGTGTGATTATGTGCGTGTGAAAGTTAACTTTTCTTAAGGACACAGGGTTGATCAATACCCTTTAAAACTCATCTGTGTGTGCTTATGTGCGTGTGAAAGTGTGCGACAACGATTCTCTTTTTTTTTTCTCATTTATTTCCCCTTCCCCTCCCACACTCTGTCACCCTCATCCCTCAACCCTCATCAGGAGTAGCATGCTAGGCTTACCACCAGGCAGACATCTCCTGTTGCCATTAAAATATCTCGTTGCTGTGCTGCGAACGCCGCTCTTCCTTGCCAGTTTGGCTCTTGTCCTCGTTGCTGTGCTGCAGACCCGTCGGCTGCTGACGGGCTAGACGAAACTTGCAGTTGCGGCTTCCCGTGCTGTGCGCCCCATGGCACACGATGCAGTCCGGCGTGCAGGTCAGCGACTCTCCTTCCGGTGGTGCAGGATGTTCCTTCCCGCAACGGCGACACAAATTAGTCTTCGGACGATAGCAAACGTCCGCCCGATGTCCCACTCGTCTGCAGTTATAGCAGGTCTCGACTAACTCTCTGTACGGGATCACAGCGTACAGACAGTTCCAATAAATAACTTGCCGGGGAACGCGCTTCCCGCCGAAAGTGATCTGAATCGCCTTTGACTTGCCCAAAGGTCTGGCATCCAAAATGTCCATGTCTTCGTTCTTCTTCAAGAATCCTGCGCGAACTTCTGCCAATGGGCATCCGTTGTACGCATTGTAAATTACTCCGCGCACAGAGTTATCCGGCGCCGCCACGTACGCCGAAACCTCAAGGTCACGACCGCCCAGCTTGAGCGTCTTTACATTCGCATATGCCCCACTACGATTCATACACGGCGTGCTCACCGTCATCGTGTTGTTTGTCTCATTGACCCGCACCAGGTCTTCTTCCACCGCAGTCGCGTTCGTCAGCTCTGCTGCAGCTCTCAAGGCACATCCGAGCTCCCTCGGCGTCACTATACTCAAGTCCCAATTCTTGGGCCGGCACACAACCTTGAAATCCTTGGCTGGCATCTTCAGAAACGGTCCCCGTTTCTTCCACACCGGCGCTTTCCCCCGCTTGACTTGGGCTGCTCCGTGCGTCTGGCGCCCGTCGCTGCCCGCCTGTTTCTCGGTAGGCCTACTCTCGGAGTGATCCCCGTGCTAATTCTTCAAACTCGCGCACTGCACTCTCGAGAGTTCTTTCTTTGTCTGCGGTTTCCCAGGTGGCTTCCGGGACAGGTCAGCTGTGTACAGCTTTTTGCCGGAAGTGTGGGACATGGTGTAGTCGTACTCCAAAAGGCGCATCCTGAAACGTTGAAGGCGAGGACTCAGCTCGTCAAGTCGTTTAGTCGTCAGCAACAGTATTAACGGCTTGTGGTCCGTTTCCACGTGAAAGGTTGATCCCAGCAGGTATTTGCGGAAATGTTCGCAAGCCCATGTGATTGCCAGTGCCTCCTTTTCGATTTGGGCATATCTTTGTTCTGTGTCCGTAAGGGAGCGTGATGCATATGCCAGAGGTAGGAGCTTTTTGTGTGACTGCTGTAGAAGTACAGCCCCAAGACAGTATGAGGAAGCATCTACAGACACTGTGTGAGGCGACTGAGCATCGTAGTGAGTGAGAATCGGCATCCTTATTAAAGCTTGCTTGAGTTTGTCAAAACTCTGCTGCTGAGCTGGGCCCCAGTGCCAGTTGGCGTCTTGGTGGAGCAAGTCTCTGAGAGGCTCCGTGAAGTCTGCTAGCCCTGGAAGAAATTTCGCTAGGTGGTTTGCAGAGCACAGCAAAGACCTGACTTCTGACACATCACATGGTGGGTCGAGCTGGACTATGGTCCTGACCTTTTCCGGGTCGGCGCTGACTCCTGTTGAGTTTACGACGAGTCCTAAGAATGTTACTTCTGTTTGTCGAAAGGAGCACTTGTCGATGTTGAGGGTAACACCTGCATCTTCCAGCGTCCTTAGCACCAGCAGTAGGTTGGTGTCGTATTCCTCACTTGTCTTCCCTGAGACAATGATGTCATCTTGTAGACAACTCACACCATCTAGTCCTTCGAGCACACGGAGAATTTCTCGTTGGCAGAACTCTGGCGCAGTGGAGATTCCGAAGGGAAGCCTCAGGAACTGGAACCTGCCAACTGGTGTGATGAAGGTTGTGTATTCGCGAGAGTCCTTGGACAGTGGCACCTGCCAGTACCCTGCTCGTGCATCTAGGCGGCTGAAAACTGTTGCACCTGCTAATTTTGCAAGACACTCGTCCACCGTAGGCATGAGCATACGTTCGCGTATTATTTGTTGGTTGAGTTGACCATAGTCCACCCAGATGTGCAGCTCATAGTTCTTTTTTCGTGCGACAACCATTGGAAAACACCACTCGGTTGCTCGATCGAACTTCTGGATGACTCCCAAGTCTTCCACCCTTTCTAGTTATTTCTTCACAAGTGGAAGCAGTAGAAGAGGCACGCGCCTAGGATAACTGACTGCTTATGGCTCAGCATCCTTTTTGACTATGATGCGGTACTCAGTCCTCATGACTCCAAGCTCAGACGCTAGCTTTGGGTATGACGCCAAGAAGTTGGGGACATCGGTTGATTGTGCGAGGGTTTCGTCTAGCTCAAGAAGGCGCTGTGGAATCCCAAGTGATTCTATAGCTGGTCGACTGAACAGCAGTTCTTTTAATCCTTTGATGATGAAGACTGCTTCTTGGACTTCAGCATTGCGCCAGGTAACTGTTGCATCGATGTAGCCAGCAGTGGCTATCGCTGTCTGGCCTGGGCCTATCAACAGCTGTTGCGTTAACTTGATGGGTCCCATGCGACGGTTCTGTCGTACTGGTCGTGTGCGATTGCAGTCACATCCGCGCCGGTGCCGACCTTGAAGGTAAAAGGCAAGTTGTTCACGGTAGCAGTAATCCTCCACGGCGTGTTCACTCCCACTTTGATTTCGCCTAGATATAGCTCACTGCCACGGCCGGTCTCGAGGGAGAGAGCGCTTCTTAGCGCGCGCTCTCTCCCTCGAGACCGGCCGTGTCTCTGCGATCTTTTGGTCGTTGTCGGATACTCGAGGTCTCGTCCTTCGGCTTAGACATGCAGACGCGGGCGTAGTGGCCTTTTTTCCCACACTGGTTGCACGTCTTGACTATCGCGGGACACTGTGTCTTCGTGTGGTCACGCACACCACCACACCACTTGCAGCTTTCGTCTCCCGTCTTGTGTGTACGTTGAGGGCGCGACTTGAATGAAAGGCACCTTCGCTTCGTTCCGGCGAGTTTTGACGTTTGTCTGGGCGCGAACTTCTCCCATGTCGAGAGCTGGCTGTTCGATGGAGCGAATTTCCCCGTGTTGAAGTTTCACGCTCTCTGAATTGCGGGCAGCTGTGATTGCTTTTTCGAGAGTGAGTTCTGCGTCAAGCTGCAGGCTCTCGCTGAGTTTTACGTCTCGCAAGCCGACCACGAGCCTGTCCCGAATCAGTTCGTCTTTGAGGGTTCCGTAATCGCATCTTTCGGCCATCTTGAACAGTTCAGTCGCAAATGTGTCGACGTTTTCATGCTGCTCTTGTTTCCGAGAGTTAAATCGCGCTCTCTCATAGATGACATTCTTTCGAGGTAGGAAATGCTTTTCAAAAGCACTCACCACGGCGGAGTATGATGCCATCTGTTCGTCTGTCAGTTTCAAAGCAGCGAGCACGTCCTCCGCTTATTCGCCCATGGCGTAGAGTTGGCGTTGTCTCGTCCTGTCCTGTCAGACGGAGATGAGTCGGTAGCGTTCCCACCTGCGGTGTCATCGTGTCCAATCTTTGGACTTGCGGAAATCGAGCTTTGTCGGCAGTTCCACGGCGAGCGGGTTGAACGTCATTCTCGGAGTGCCGCTCGCGTGCTCTTCGTTCGCGCCGCGAGTGTCTGGCATGACGCTGCGGCCGCTTACGTTGGGCTCGCTGTCCTTCTGGGTGTCATGCTGCGTTGGTTATCCCGCTGCTGCCACTATGTGGTAGACGTAGCCGGTATAACAAGCAAAGCAATTTATTTATACATCAGGTAATGGCGCCCGTTTTCGCTCTGCTTGACGCGGTCGCCCATGCCGAGGTCTCCCGGCGGTCCGCCTGGTTAGCTTGCCGCTTGGGGCGCTGTCGTCAGTGGCGCCCACAACACTGAGGAAGGCATCTTGCAGAGTACGACTCCTCCTCGTCCACTTTGGAGTGGTTGGGGCCTGCAATCCAGAGTTACCTAATACAACTCTGCAACACGCTCTGAGAAGCTATAGGCTAGGTTAGAAGCAAGGTTGAGAAGTTAGTTCGGAAGAAATAGTACGTATTGGGTTCTCACGCGATATGTCTGGACTTGAGTGTTGTTAAAATATGGGCTTTATAGACACACAACTGGATGTGTAAACGCGATGTCCAGTGCCAGTGCTGCCAGACCAGTGCATGCGTTCGTGTAAATAATGAGTGCGAATGCGCGCGAAACGATGTTACGAATCTTTTAAATAAGTTTTAGTGCCTTATTGTTGCTTTTTTTTACTCGCTCACGAATTTTGTGCTGAAGTTCAAAAAAGGTTAGCATGTGCCACATAAAGTTGGGAAGGTAATAGCACGTTTACGAGCGGCAGAAGGTCTATGATAGCTTACATTTGTTTATTTCATAGCAGTCGTGATCATCCCAGCCCAGCGCCGACATGCAACACGACCGACCTTGGGGCCCAAGCTCGGTCAATAAGGTCAAACCAAGCTCGTTATAAGGTGAAAGCCTTACTTAGCTATGTTTGTGAAAACGTGTCCGCAAAACCTGGAAAGGTAACGTGTAATATGACGTTGCATTAAGATAATATCAGCAGTCATCAATTTTATGTAATGAATAAATGTGTCATGTCTAGTCATGTCATGTGAGTCATTATAGTTTAGTCATGAGTCATAGCAACTTGTCATGAGTCAGTCAGGTCGGAGATTCCATATGTAGGACTATGTATCCCATTACTTGTGTAGTATATGACTAGAGTCTAGTGATGACTCCCAAAAGTGCTAAGTCATGGCACTAGAAAGTGCTTAGTCATACTAGTCAAACTGCCATGTACACTCAAAAGTGGTAATTCATGACAGAGTGCTGAGTGTGGAGCGAAAGCTTTGGCTGTGGGCAACCTAGCGTTGCATTGAACAGAACCAGTGTTCTGTTGAACACATCAAATTTTACCGGCGTTCTATGTAAAACCGACTTGCATGCCCTGCGCATGCGATGCTGGCACGCGCTTTGCTTTGGTTTGTAGGGTTTAACATCCCAAAACGACTAGTAGCTGCTATAGAAGCACTAAAGTGGCACCAAAGACGACTAGGAGCTACTAAAGAGCAGCTAACGCACATGCTTTCACATATTTATCCTATGAAGATCCCTTCAGTGCTATCAAAGTTTTTTGGTTATTGACGTTACACCAGTAGACGCGGTAGTCCCCACATTGGCCGGATGTAGGCCCGACGTAGACAAGCAGCCTATCGGACTTAGGACCATGTATGAATAGCAATGTTGGGGCAAGGCCGGAGGCCAAAACAGGTTGCAAGGAGCAGATGTTTGCCACTTAACATAACACAAGCATTTCCATGGCGACCAGGTCAATCATGTCAATCGTACGAAAACACTGCACCAAAGAAGCACTACGAAACAAAACACCACCGCACTGCACACAAGCACGCACCTAACAGCAACTTTTATCAAGCTTATGTATACCCCAAATTAGGCGCTAGCACTCATTTCAAAGCCAGTGACCCACAAGACGAGAGAAACTATTTCAATCATTTTTAAGTTCACGACGGCAGATAGAAAATAAAAAAGGGCGTGCTCATGTTGTTGATAATTTTTATTTAAGAACGCTCTGTCTCCTTGATACATGTACTTGGCTAACCTGGTGGGCAACTAACCGCGGCCCTACTTTGGACCATGTTTGACTACCGAGAACTGGGTGCAAACTAGTTCCCGACCATTTGCCGATAGTTGGCTGAACGTCTTTAGCCAGTTATTAACGAGCGTAAATGGCAGCCAACCAGGGCCCACCTCTTCTCAGTAAAAAAACAAACAATGAGTCCAATTGCAAATTTTACAATTGAAATGAATTGGTCAATCAATTGTGTCTTACCGCCCATTTGATATATGAATTGATGCTTTCATGTGGAAATAATTGATCCCCCATCAAGATCAAATGGTTCATCAATTGAACTCAAATGGCATACCAATCAGCCCAAATGGTTTGAATTCATGTAGCTTAAAAAAAAGGTCGCAAATTCAATTTCGACCTTTTTTGGAGATGCGGGAGTGCCAACTTTTATAAAGGTGGATTGAAATGACGTTTTTACAGAAATGAGAGACAAGCATGCATCACACACGGAACTAACACTGACTCAATGTAGGACACTTTGCAGATACTTTATACTCCATTCGTTGGACAATCCTGCTGGCGCAGTCACACTTCTCCATTATCCAGAGTTAACCTTATTTCATTATGCCCGCACTAGCGGAGGACACGATAAAATCAATTAGAAAGATTGAGCGGCCAATACTTTTTATTAAAAGTTGAAATTTTCACTCTTATTTATATATACCGGCTGTCCCAGCTAACTTGAACCAAGGGATACAAAATAATATATTTGAGGTAGGTCAGTGAAACCAATTGCATACAACTGCCAGCCTCCTTGCGCACTACAGGCAATTTTTTGTTTTGCAATTACTTAATTAGCTAATTATGTTAATTTTTCTAATTTATTAAATATCGACTTTAGACCAATAATGTGAATTGGAAACTTGTAGAGCACCTTCAGAAACCCCCATTCAATCAATTGCGATAAAGAAAGTCACACGTGTATCTTTTTTTCTGGCCTCAAAAGAAAGCTCGCAAAATACAAATAATACCACGTGACTAGTGCATTTGTGCGCCGCGATTGTGGTGCTCTCAGTCGTGTTTTGAGCGAACGAAATTAGCTGCGGCCGTGTCTCCTTGGCCCCGTTAAAGCGGCAGGCCGATATGCCTGCGATGGCTTCTTCGCCCGCGACAGACAGCCGGCCCACGTGACAGTGCAAGTAGCAGCGAGAGCGGCGAGCCGACACCACCGGGATTCTAACAAACCCTCCTTCTCTCCCATCAGCGAACTTTACGGCAAACGGATGAGCGATAAGGTATCAGCCACTGAATCTGCGCATACAGGCGTAAAGGGGCGAGATGACATCATGTGACTCCACTAAAATTAGCGCTGCACCTTCATTTGCCGGTTCTTTATCGTCATCCGCCTGTCCTGATGTAAGCTGCTGCAGTGCATAGGCCTGGCCAAGATCGCGGTGACGACGGGCGAGCTCGAGCTCGCTCCAACCATCGCCAACATTTCTGCCTGCCGCTGCAACGGGACCATCGGGTCACGGCCGCAGCTGATTTCGTTCGCTCAAACCACGACTGAGAGCACCACAATTAATCGCTGCGCTCAAATGCGCTAGTCACGTGGTATTATTTGTATTTCGTGGGCTTT
The DNA here is from genome assembly GCF_055883805.1 of Amblyomma maculatum. NCBI lineage: Eukaryota > Metazoa > Arthropoda > Arachnida > Ixodida > Ixodidae > Amblyomma > Amblyomma maculatum. The sequence continues at coordinate 200,168,655 of NC_139344.1, read as the reverse complement.
CTTTTGAGCCCGAAAAAAAAAAAGATACACGTGAGACTTTCTTTATCGCAATTAATGGAATGGGGGTTTCTAAAGGTTCTCTAGAACTTTCCAATTCACATTTTTGGTTTAAAGTCGATATTTAATAAATTAGAAAAATTGACATAATTAGCTAATTAAGTAATTGCAAAACAAAAAATTGCCTGTTGTGCGCAAGGAGGCTGGCAGTTGTATGCAATTGGTTTCACTGACCTACCTCAAATATATTATTTTGTAACCCTTGGTTCAAGTTAGCTGGGACACCCGGTATATTGTTACGGTGAAGTAAAAAAGGAGGTGTTTATTTACAGTCATATGGCAGCAGGACAAGGTGAAGCCTGCTAGCCGCGGTTTGCCACGGAGATAAAACAGCGTTTTGGTGACTGTTCCGAGCAAAAAGCGGGCTGAGCAGACCCTTGCTCAAAGAGCTCAATTGCCCGATGAAACTTGTACCACGTATACAGAAAAGAGATCCTCATACTGTGCAAATGTGTCAATTCCAACATGCCCGAAGAAGACAGAGTCGGCCACATTTTGAAGGGCATCGCGGCTGATATGTACTACTTTTTAATCGCCAAAGACACTCTTGACACCATCTCCGATGTTATTATAAACACATCCGCGCTTTTCAAGCTCTCAAAACGCGTCGTATTGCGCCGAAATTTGGGCGGCTGGCCAACGTGCCTACCGTGGCCAGCCTTGATGACCCTGCCCAACTAGGTCTTCCGTTGACTATCCGGCAAATCGTGCGGAAAGAACTTTTGCGGCTCAACCCACATCCCCTGCACGAATCTGCTGAGGTCTCTGTCCAGAGGGTATCTAGACGTCCGGCTTCACCACCACACGCGATTGCAGTGCAGCCTTTTTCGCCCAAGCTCCTTAAGTCGCAGCTTCTATTGACTACCCGCCTATGCATTTCGCCAACCGGAATACGTCGATGCTTGACGCCCCAAGGTATGACGTCACCTCAAGTGCACCTAGATCTTCAATTCGATCTACCAGGATTCCTGAGCAGTATGAGCATTCAGCCAGACCTACAACGCGCCCTGTTGTTCCTGGCTCTTATCCACACCAGCATTTTCTACCTTCCCCACCGATATACTACCGCCGCGGCGTCGAAGGTCACATTGCCAGGTACTGCCACAGTAGGTTTCCGCCGCGCTATACCCGCCCGGCGCCTCCAACAGTACCCAACAATCGCCAATACAGCCCCGTTTTTCAGCAACCAAATACTCCGCGTGGGTATTACCGCAACATCCATAACGAGAATCTCCGCGACCATTCCCCTGCATCTGATAGCAGTGTTAGGCCTCATTCTCACAGCCGGTTTTTCTCTCCTCCGTCGCCTCCGTCGCCTCGGCGCTCGCCCGAGAAGAGGAGTGAATGGTGCCAGTACTCCCCGAAATCGGGTGGCCGGCGCCGTGGGGTTTCGCTCCAAGGCGCCGCCGGTCCGGCGAGCGGCGGACTCCGCCCCACGAAAGACGGACCAGTGAGCGCGCTCGCTTTTCTCACGTGACTCAACGTCATGGCTTGCGTGTCGCGACCGAGCGAGCGCCGGCGGAGCGGCCGCGCGGCCATCGCGGGCTCGCATGCAGACGGCGGTGCGCGAGCACAGAGAGAAAAAAAAAAGCGGGGGTTGCCCTCCTGTTTGGCGCCCCGCGAAGCGCGCGCTGACAAGAAGACAACAGCTGCCGTTTCTTTTTTTTTTTTTTTTTTAATGCACCGGGTGTCGCAGCTAAACATGACCTCCTGCAAAACTTAACGATATTTCAGTTGTATGTTTGAATGGGTGTATCAAAAGAAATTTTGCAAGTTCTGGCGACTCATTCCTTTATTGATGACAGAGTTATTATATATATTCCTATAGATTTCTTCGATTTCGCTGACTGCCATGAGTAATAATATAGATGTGCGCATTCATGCTGAGCTTGGATACTGGCTTGATATATATCGGTACCTATTTGTTGTTCCGTAGTACGTGCGGTGTTTGTACTGAGGCTGACATAAAAAGGCATTCCAACTCTGAACTGCTGCGAGAAGCCGCGACACTAAAAGCGGAATATAAGAGACGGGTAATTTTTTTTTTTTTATCTGAGATGCTGAGGTAACACTATTTTCAAGTAGCATAATTGGAATTTCACTCCCTTTCATTTTGGAGCTACGCAAACGGTACCTCGTTGCAAATAGTTAATCTGGTAGTTTTTCTCACCAACCTAAGTCAATCCAAACGCAGAACAGGTTCTTGACAAATTGAAATCATGTAAAGCATGCGGCTCACAAGTTAAGCTAAGAGCCATTATATAGACACAGCCAGAACCAAAAACAAGTACGGAGTGGCAAACAAGGTTCGAGGCAGTAAAGAAGAAATCAAAACGACTGCCACACAGGTGAATAAGGGAAAGGAAGAGGTAATGGGCGAGGTGAGGAAAGGAGCAGAGGACAAAACTGAACAAAGAAAAGAGAGAGAGAGAAAAAAATGCAAACAGCGGGTAAATGGCGCGGCAAGAAAACTTCGCCAAGGGGAGGAGGTCTAAGAAAGCAAGTAAAGAAAAAGCATATCAATGGGGAAAAGAAATGCAAGAAAAGGTCGCAATCTCCCCGCAAGACAGAGAACCCTTTAAAAAAAAAAAAAAAAAAAAAAGCTGTGACGAAATTGCGTTTCAAGAGGAAGCCACCGCTTTTGAAGCCGCGCATTGCTTGCACTTGCAGGCGATAGCGAAATATTAAGCGCTACCTTAATATCACGAATGGTGATATCGACAGGAACGTTTCATTGCTGGTGAACAATGCTTATATTGATAGCATTCTTGAGTTGCGTGGAGTTGCGTACAGCTATTGAAGCACCAAAGCACAAGAGGCTAACAAAAAATGCCGATTTTATTTAATTTTGCAATATGCAGGACGTCACAGCTAACCTCGACTTCCGACAGATTTGCGCGAAATATTTCAGTCGGCGCCATTCTAAGTTGATTTTTTAATACTTGTATCAAAACCATCTTGCCATGTTGTCGCGAACAATTCTTTTATTGATAGAATAGTTCATTACGCTTTCTGTGATTGTGCTGATTGCGAAGAATAATTTTATTGGAGTGAGCATAACTTTCTGCGGTTTAATACATGCTTGCTATAATTATACTCATTTGTTTTGGCACAGTACGCGTGGTGTTTGTACCGTTACCAAAGCTGAGATGAAAACGCTTTCTAGCTCCAAACTGCTGCTAGAGCACGTGAGACAGCACGCTTCTTTTTTTTTTTTTTTTCCCCGTACAGACGCAGAGTACACAACTTCCACCGCTGCAGGGAGGGCAGCCGCCCTTCGTATTTTTTTTTTCTTGCAGGAGAAAAAAAAAAGCGCTCTGACGTAGAGTCACGTGGGAGCGGCGAAGCCCCGCCCGAACAGGTTTGACGGCGTCCGGCGGCCCTTTCTGTTTGAACATCGCGCCGCTCCATCCGTCGTGCGGTGTCCCCCGCCGGTGCCGCCGCGACGGAGAGGAGCACCGGCTGTGAGAATGAGGCCTTACTCCTCCACCCGCCTTCCGTGCGCGTCGTTCTTTATCACCGCGGCGGCGCTCTGTGTCGCCTCGGCAGGAAAACTAAAAAGCGCGACCAATGGGGGTGAGGCCGCTGGAAATGTGGTGTGAGCCAACATCCCTCAAACTATAATGCTAGTTAAATATCAGGTTATTTTCTTCTAATTTCACTCCTCTCCCGATTACATGGACCAATCAATCTAATTGCAGAATACAGAATTTATTTACACTATATACACGTTTCAGCACAGCTTCACTTCTGTCAGGGTGCGGCCTCTCATCACGGCACCCGAAACGAGTCTCCCGTTTGCAGCGTCGCTCGAACTCCTCGGCGCTTCTCCCCTTCTCCGGGTTCTCTTCTTCCCCCTCTTCCGGCGTCACTGTAGCAGCGTTGCAAGCTCCCGCCGAATTCCTGGAAAACAACTCGCTGGCACGGTTGGGGGTGGTTGAGGGAGGATCGGGTGTCCTCTCGGGAGCGGCGCTTTTCTTCGGCCGACATCGCTGCCCGTCCGTGCGGCGCCAGCCCGCAGACTTCCACCCAAGTTCGGACCTGCTCCGTTTGCACGCACGCAAGCACGCACACACACACACAAACGCAGACAGACACACGTCGCAGTTTTCGATTCGTTCGTTTTTTCTGCTCACGATCAAGGCGCGCACACTTAACACCTCCACCGCCACTGTGATGCGTGACTTATTGGAACGCGTCACATATCTCACACAACACCAGTGCGCGGCTGATGTCCGTGATCCCCCTCTGGCGCACCATGACAAGAAAAACAAACGCAAAAATGGAAACAAAAGTGTCCTCTCACCCCCTGAGCAATGGAGCTGGTGCATAAGCGTCGGCTGCGCTTTATACCAGGCGCGGCCGGGATGCCTCCGACCCCCTGCGGCGGAGGGCGGTCGGTCGGTTCCGCCGTTCGCAAAAGCTTTGATCGAAGCGCTTTTTGCCCACGTTTCTTTCTGTCGAGCAGGATATGCGCTTCTTCCCTTGACAAGAATCTCTGTCACCCTTGTGACCGGTCCGCACGCAATCATTCGAGGCCCGACCCATTTTTGCCCGGTGCGGCTGCCGTGGTGCCCGCGGCTCACGCAAATGAACTGCAATTTCATCTCTATTTTCAGGCAAATTTCCTGCGGTCGCCTCATCGCAAACGCACGCATTCGCACGGTCATCTGTCTCATTCGACACATCGCTGACAGTTAGCTCATGCATCAGCTCCTTGCAATCTGCAACCCTTTCATGCAAGCAGTTCTCTCTGTCGGCATCGTCGCTACCTTCCTGCTCTGCTGCGATGACCGTTACAGTTGCTTCTGCCTCATCGCACCTCTCACCGTTGTCACAATCCGCATCGCAGGCCGTCATCTCTACGCGCACTACGGGTGTCGCTTCTATCTGCTTCGGATATGTGACATTCTCAACAATCGCATCTCCCTCGGATGCCGGCGTGCTCTTCGGAGCACCGTGAAGCGCAGTGTCAACTGTGTCTACGTTTATTTCCACTGCGTCGTCAGAACGCACCTCAGACGCATTAACAACTGCCTCCTGCTCCTCAATCTCGGCCTCATTGCCGCCTCCCGAATCTGCCAGTCTGCGGTCCAAACTTTCCGCTCTCTGACCTTCTTCGAAACTCTCCGCGATGCCGGTCCCTTTGTCTGGACTCACCGCAGTCGGCAAGAATCTCCCGATTTGAAGCGGACCGGCCATCGGATCGACGGAGGCAAGACAGCAAAGGAGCTAGGGCATGAGCCATGAACCTCGGGCGCTGACCAGCGGGCCAAGCCATCGTCGGAGCACGACACAGGTTGGTGTCTTGTAGGTCCCTCTTCCGCGGCGCACTATGACAAATGTGGGGCGTAGTTTGCGGGACCGTAGCGGGGAAGGATGGGGCTGGGGTGCAGAATATCGGCAGATGGAGCTGGTGGCGGGCACAAAGGTAGGGGCGTCAGCGGAGGCTCGGGGTTGTCATTTGCCGACGAGATGGCACGGTCAAAATTGAAGCTAAAAATTGCAGAGATGGAATTGGCAGCAGCGAATTTGCAGATACGAGCAAGCTGTCAGGGCAACGGCGGCCGGCAAGAAACTCGTTTCTTGCCGGCGTCGTTGGTTTGGTCACAGATGCTACGAGTGCCACTGTACCTTTGGCTGCTGATGAAACTTCGATCTTCTGCATGGTCAGTGCCGATCTCAGCTCACCTCAACGCCGTACTCTTGTGGATATTATTCTACCCTTTTCGCCTATGTTTGACTTTTCTCAAACAGATGGACCAACCTCTCGCCCTGCACATCGGACCCATCATGCCATCGACACTGGTTCGGCTCGTCCCAACAGTCAAAAGCCATATCGCGTGTCCCTATCTAAGCGTAAAGTCATTCATGAGCATGTGGAGGACATGCTACGGAAGAAGGGGATGCAGGAGTCATCTAACCCCTGGGCTGCTCCTGTTATTCTCGTACGCAAGAAAGACGGTTCGTGGCGATTCTGCGTCGATTGCCGGCGTCTAAGTTCTGTTACGAAAAAGGACGTCTATTTTCTTCCTCGCATAAACGATGCCCTCGACTGCCTCTCTGGTGCGTCCTTTTTTTTTTTTTTTGTCTTGATCTCAGATCTGGTTACTGGCAAATTCCAATGGACCCTGCGGATATGAAAAAAGTAGCCTTTGTAACGCCAGATGGCTTTTATGAGTTTAATGTTATGCCATTCGGGCTGTGCAATGCGCCTGCCACATTTGAACGCTTTATGGACACACTTTTGCGCTGCTTAAAATGGAACATTTGTCTTTGCTATCTGGACGATGTCGTCATATTTGTGAAGTCCTTTCAAGGACACAATGACCGCCTAGTACGCGTCTTGAATTATCTGCACAACGCCGCCCTAATTCTGAACTTGAAAAAGTGCCGTTGGAGAGCGCCAAGCGCTGGTGCTAAGACACCTTGTCAATGATGATGGTGTAATGCCGGATCCTCAGAAAACTGCCGCTGTTGAGTCTTTTAAACCTCCGCAGACAGTGAAGGAGTTGCGCAGTTTTCTAGGGTTGTGTTCGTATTTTAGACGCTTTATATATCGATTTGTTGACGTTGCTTACCTATTGACGTGCCTTCTCAACAAAAACTCCACTTTTGACTGGACGCCAGACCATAGAGAAAGAGATGACCAGACTGCGACGCGTCATTCCGTCAACTGAAGCTCGAAACCCATCCTACATCACTTCGATACTGCTGCAGTGACAGAAGTTCACACGGACGCTAGTGGAATCGGTCTAGGGGCAGTTCTTGTCCAACGGCACGATGAACGAGAGCATGTTATCGCGCACGCAAGTCATACCCTGAGCAAGCCGGAACGAAACTGCACAGTCACCGAGCAGGATATGCCTAACTGTAGTTTTCGCTGTGCAGCGTTTCCGTTCATATTTGTACGGTCGGTCGTTTACTATCGTAACTGACCAACATTCACTTTGTTGGCTGCGAAACCTTCGAGACCCATGTGGTCACCTCGCACGCTGGGCCCTCCGGTTGCAGGAATATGACTTTGCCGTGGTGTACAAAAGCAGGAGGCGTCATGCAGACACAGATTGTCTTTCTAGGATGCCAATGGCCATGACCGGACCTGACAGCGACGAGTTCGACAATTATATATCGATCCTCGAGCCAGCGTTCCCCGACACGAATTTTTTTAGAACTGGATAGCAAAGTGATAGCAGTCTGCAACCTCTCTTTGCCGCCGCCCAAGCCAGCGCAGCTACAAGCCGTTTTTGTGTGCGTGATGGCCACCTATGGAAAAAGAGTCATTCTCCTGTCGGCCAGCGATACCTACTCGTAGTTCCCAAGACGCTTTGCATGGACGTATTGCGTGACATGCATGATGATCAAACTTCTCGGCATTTGGAATCGGTTCAAACACTCCATCGTGCTCAAGAAAGATTTTACTGGCCCTGAATGTGCTCGACGATTGAACAATATGTTGCCAGTTGCAAGCAATGTCAATGCCACAAACGTCTAACTGCAACTCCATCTGGCTTGCTGCACCCTGTGAAGACCCCGACAGCTCCGTTTGATCAAGTAGGCATTGACCTCGTAGGTCCGTTTCCGAAGTCCGTGGATGGAAATCGCTGGATTGTAATCTGCGTGGACTATCTCACACGTTACTGTGAAACCGCCGCTTTTCCATCTGCTACGGCGCATCAGGTGTCGTTTTTCTTGCTGCACTCAGTCATCTTACGACACGGGCCGCCACGAATTGTCATCACTGATCGGGGCCGACAATTCACTGCTGATGTTCTTGAAGAGCTCATGCGTTTATGCGCCGTAACTTCCCGACACTCGACGCCATACCATCCTCACACAAATGACATGACTGAGCGCGTCAACAGAACGCTTATCAACATGCTAGCCATGTATGTGGATGCAGGGCATAAAAACTGGGACACCGTACTATCCTTCATCATGTACTATGCGTTTAATACCGCCACGCATGAGACGACTGGGTACAGTCCATTCTTCCTGCCGTATGCCAGACCGCCACGCTACTCCCTGGATACTATCCTGCCCTTCTCAAGCTGTGAAAACCCCTGCCTGGCTGAGACCCTCTGTATCGCCGAAGAAGCTCGAAGAATCGCCCGATTGCGGTCTGGTGCTTCACAAGAACGTTCTAAAGTACGATATCGATGCCACTCACCGGCGGGTCACGTACTCTATAGGCGATTTAGTTTGGCTGTGGCGTCCAATTCGGCGCCGTGGCCTACATCAAAAACTCTTGGCCCACTATGACGGCCCATATGTGGTTGTCAAACGCATCAGTGATTTAACTTATGCAATAGCCCGCCTTACAGCATCGGGTCGTCGGTCTGCCAAAACTGAACTATATGTCATGTTGCCCGCTTTAAGCCGTGTCAGCCTCGCACGACTCACGAACACGCCCAGAGGGCTTAGGCTGAGTAGGGGGAAATGTCACGCTACTGACGACGATGAAGGATTGTGCTGGTGTGGCAGAAGGAGAGGAAGAAGCGTTGGTGTCTAGGGGGCTAGTAGGCTGCACCTTGTCCCGCTGCCACAGCACTGTAAATAAACACCCCCTTTCTTATTTCACCGTAACAACAATATATATATATATATATATGTGTGTGTGTGTGTGTGTGTGTGTGTGTGTGTGTGTGTGTGTGTGTGTGTGTGTGTGTGTGTGTGTGTGTGTGTGTGTGTGTGTGTGTGTGTGTGTGTGTGTGTGTGTGTGTGTGTGTGTGTGTGTGTGTGTGTGTGTGTGTGTGTGTGTGTGTGTGCACATCTCAGCTCATGCTTAAGGTTTGCCAATTAAGAATGTTCCTTTGGACCAGTAAGAACCAAGAGGAAGTCCAGTTGGGAGCCTAATTGGTTTCGTGACTCCCAATTGGAAGTGAATAAAGCAATTGGGTGCCCCAATTGGAAGTGGAGAAACCAACTGGGCATCCCAACTGGGAGTGAAGAGACCATATCGGTTGGACAGGACCCATTGGACAAGCCATTTGGGATCGACAGAATAAATTAAATCTGGCTGGTCGTTCAAATTGGACCCCTTGCTTTTGGGTGGGCGTGCAAACTGACTGGCCAAGAATGCCGGCTGCCGAGCTCTGCCCAGTCGTCGATCATCGCTGGTCGACCGTCAGCCAGTTTAAATTGGGATGCGTGAAAAGTGACATATTTTTGTTGGAAACGGAAGATGCCCTTGCAAAGGTAGAGCTTACGCCGCTTACACTCACTGCAAGCCTGAAACGTGGTGGCCTTTATGTATATTATCCCGAAGTAAATTCATGCACCAGTGGGGCAATAAATAGCCTTTGTTTCGATCATCTCGCCCGCGAGCTGGAAAATCATTCATGCCGTATAATGCAATGCCTCGGTAAAATGAATGGATCAATTCTGAACCCTCGAGAAATACTTTGCTGCGAGTAACAGTTCATTTCAACTTAAGGGGCAGCTTCGACTTTTTGAATGAGTCACGAACCCGATGACCTCATCTCATCCTTCATAACAATCAAGACACCATCATTCTTGAACCAAACCTACTGAATCAGATCTTTTACCTTTTCGGACAAATGCATCCACTGAGAGAGGTGGTGGTGGTGAAAACGTTTAATAAAAATAGAGAGTTACATAAAGGTTGCTCTGGGGTCAGACTTAGTGCCCTTCCACACACAAACTCTAGGTGGAGTCCCTAGTACGGGACCCCAGTGGCTTCCGCTGCCGCCATTGCTCGTTTGACCAAGGCCTTTTGGGCTTTCAGGTCGGAGCAGGCGAGTAGGGTCGCCTCCCAGTCCTCCCGGCTGATGTTTTGGTTAAGTGCAAAGGCGGGGCTGGAGGGGCACGCCCACACCATGTGGAAAAGGTCCGAGAACATTGCGGGGAGTGCCCCGCATGGCGGGCACTCCCCGGAGAAGGCACTGTCAATTAAGTGACGCCGGGCACATCATGGTATTCGTAAGGAGACGAAGGAATACGTTTTCTTCCGCTCTTGTTAACCCTTTACACGGGTGGGGGTAAATATAGTGTCTGTTTTGATACAGCTGCGTAATTTCTCTGAAAGTGTAGGCTGGTGTGAATTCTTCTGAGGAGGAAGGAGACGAGGTTGCCCGGTTAGAAAGTGCGCTGGCGGCGGCATCTGCTGCCTCGTTTCCTCCTAGCCCTGAATTGGCCATAGCCCAGACTTTGAAGCGGCGGGATGGAATTTCCACGTACGAGCTGTTTTGCAGTTGTCAGTAGGCCAGGTCCGAGCTGTTTTTTAGTAGCCGGTAGGCCAGGTACGGGACCCTGCCCTGTTGAAAGTTCCTACACGCCCCTCGCGAGTCTGTTATGATTGTTTTGGAATCAGAGTGTGTTGCTGCTAACGCGATGGCGACCTCCTCTGCCTGTGTTACGCTTGGGGCTTTAAATGTGAGCCCGTTTACCGTTTTGGACTAGTGGATCACTGCCGCCGTGTACTACACGCCTTGGTGCGGGCCGGACGCGTCCACATACTACACTCCGGGTTTCCCTTCGTAGTGGTGAAATAAGGCCTCTGCCCTGGCCATGCGCCTACCCTCGTGGTCGTCCTTGGACATGTTAGTGGGGAGTGGTTTTACGTGCAAGGCGTATCGCCACTCCTGGGGAAGCCTTACTCTTTCCTCGGTTACAGTCGTGTGTTGCATGTGTAGACGGGTTAATAGGCGACGCCCCGATGGTGTCTGCGATAGTCGCGTGTATTGGCTCGTGAGGTGGGCTTCTCTCAGCTCCTCGAACGAGTTCGTCATACCCAGACCTTGGAGTCTCAGGTTCGACGTGGTTATAGGGAGGTCGAGGGCCTTCTTCGCTATTTTGTGCGTGATTACCTCGATGGTGCTCTCGTCGTGTTTCTTGAGGTGTAGATAGGGGTTCGAGTACAGTAGTCTGCTTGTTACAAAGGCATAGGCCAGTCGCAGAGCATCTTTGCTTCTCAGTCCCCCTTTCTTGTTTGAGACTCTGCGGTCCATTCGGCCCACCTGGTCTCCCACCTTTTTTAGCTTGTCGAGCGCGGTCGTCGCTAGCTTACGCTGGTGAATGAACAGACCCAGTACTCTAATTTCCTCTCTCTCAGGTATTGGTTCGGATCCAAGTCGCAATTCTATCTTGTCTGTGCATTTTTTGGAGGGACGAATATGGACGAGTTCGGATTTTTTTGGTCAGCACTGAAGGCCGCATTTTTTCGCGTACTCATTCACAGCGGTGGCTGCCTCCTGCAAGCTGGCCTCCATTTCTCCGAGAGAGCCCCGTGTGGCCCATATGGAGATGTCGTCCGCGTACAGCGCGTACTGCACACCCGAGACTTTCTCCAGGTGGACCGGGATATTTTTCATTGCCATGTTGAAAAGCAGCAGGGATAGCACCGCTCCCTGTGGTGTACCTCTCGTGCCTAATAAAAAGGGAGCGTGGTCTGCATTCTGGATCCTCACGTAGGCTTGTCTGTCTGAGAGGAAGCGTTTTATATACTAGAACGCGTTATTTCCACACCCAGTCTCCGAAAGGTGTGTCAGGATGGCCTCGTGCGTCACATTATCGAAGGCTCCCTTCAGATTTAGGGCAAGCTTTCACGCACAAGTACTTATATTTAATTGGACATATGGACTCGCCGGAATGTTCAACTTGTGGCATCCCAGAGACTGTGGACCATATATTAATGGTGTGCCCAGCGTATGCGCGCGAAAGAAGTGTGCTAGCTGCTTCTTCGAGGCGTTTAGACAAGAGGCCTCTGTCGGAGGAACTGCTGCTGGGCGCTTGGCAGGACAAGGGGAAGGGTGTCCAGGCAGTGCGTGCTCTTTGCCGTTTTTTGTGCTCCAGCGGACTTGATTCATGCTTGTAAAACAAGCTACTGTGTCTGTATATGTATTTCATATGTCTTCTCCCACATCGTCACCCATCATGACCTTCTTTCTTCTCTCCTTCCCCTTCCCCAGTGCAGAGTAGCAGGCCAGATTTGAATTATTCCGGCCAACCTCTCTGCCTTTTCCTTTCAATAAATCCATCTATCTAGGGCCAGCACTATCTTATCCCCGTTCGGATGTTCTATCGGATTTAATATCTCTCTGCTAAGCAGTAGCACCCCTTCATGGATCACTGCCTTGTGGTGGCGGAGGGGCTTGCGAAACTCGATGAAGTTGTGAGCGCTGCTGTGTAGGGCCACCCAAGATAGACAGGTCACGGCAGAGAGTTCTGACAAAATGTGATTCACTGGAGAAGGTAATGGCAACCCACTCCAGTATTTCCTGCCAAGAAAGCCCTATGGCCATTCACAATACCATTAATGATATGGCGCCGGAAGATGAGCCCCCCAGGTTGGAAGGCGTCCCACATGTTACTGGGGATGAACAAAGGGCGGTTCCTAGTAGCTGCAGGACGAATGAAGCGGCTGGGCTAAAGCCAAAAGGACGCTCAGTTGTCGGGAAGCGACCGGAAAGTCCGATGTTGCAAGAAGATGTATCACATAGCAACATGGAATGTAAGATCTATGACGCAAGGTAAACTGGATATCGTCAAGCGAGAAATGGACAGATTGAACATTGATATCTTGGGTATCAGCGAGCTCAAGTGGACCGGAATGAGAGAATTTAACTCCGGCGACCATTATGCCTTTTATTGTGGGCAAGAATCCAAGAGAAGGAATGGGGTCGCTCTCATAGTAAACAGAAGAATGGGCAAAGCAGTGCTAGGGTACAACCCCAAAAACGACCGAATGATTTCACTTCGGATCCAAGGTCACCCTTTCAACATAACAGTTATCCAAGTCTATGCACCGACCACTATACTGCTGAAGAAGCTGACGTTGAGAGATTTCACGCGGACCTACAATGCCTTTTAGACCGCACCCCATCATCAGACGTCGTTTTTCTCATAGGAGACTGAAATGCTAAGGTAGGGAGTGAAGAAATATCCGGAATTACAGGCAAGTTCGGTCTTGGTGAGCCAAATAAAGCTGAGCAGAGGCTAGTATTGTTTTTTTCAAGAAAACAACCTGACCATAGCGAATACTCATTTTCAACAGCACAAGAGGCGCCTGTACACATGGACTTCACCGGACGGTCTGTACAGGAATCAGATCGATTATATTATTTGCCGGCAGAGATGGAGAAGCGCTATACAAGCAGTAAAAACAAGGCCTGGTGCCGATTGTGGCACCGATCATCAGCTTCTTGTTGCCAAGATTAAGCTTCGATTGAGGAAAGCGCAGAAATCTAGAAGGCCTTTCAGGTATGATCTGGATCAAATTCCATTAGAATATGCTGTTGAAGTGAGGAATCGATTTCAAGAATTAGATCTAGAAGACAAAGAGCCCGAAGAGATGTGGACTGATGTTCGTGATATAATACAAGAAGTTGCTACTAAGGTAGTTCCAAAGCAAAAGAAATGCAAGAAAGCAAACTGGTTATCTGAAGAGGCTTTGCAAATAGCTGAGAAAAGGAGGATGGCAAAAGTTATGGGGGAAAGAGAAAGATACAAGGTTCTCAATGCGGACTTTCAGAAAATAGCAAGGAGAGATAAGAATGCCTTCCTGAACATACAGTGCCAAGCAGTTTGAGGACAACAGCCAATTACGGAACACAAGAGCTCTGTATAAGACAATCAAAGATATCAAAGGAAGCTTATGTGCTAAGCTGGGCGTGATAAAGGACAAACGAGGCAAGGACCTCACTGAAGCCTCAGAGATAAAGAAGAGGTGGCAGGAATACACAGAAGAACTGTACAAGAAGGACCCGAATGTGCAAACGCAACATAAGACGGTTGTGATCACTGATCTCGAGCCGGGCATCCTGAAGAGTGAAGTTGAATGGGCCTTAGCCAGCCTTGCTAAGAACAAAGCTAGCGAAATTGATGGAATTCCAGCTGAGTTGCTTCAAAACCCCAACCATGACGCTGTTAACATTCTGCATACATTATGTCAGAAGATTTGGACAACCCTGCAGTGGCCACAGGATTGGAGGAGGTCAGTTTACATCCCCATTCCAAAGAAAGGCAGTGCCAAAGATTGTTCCAACTACCGCACGATCGCGCTTATTTCGCATGCTAGCAAGGTGATGTTGAAAATCCTCCGAGGTAGGCTGCAGCAGTATGTGGATCGGGAGCTTCCGGACGTGCAAGCTGGGTTTCGCAAGGGCAGAGGAATTAGAGACCAAATTGCCAACCTTCGCTGGATCATGGAAAAAGCAAGAGAGTTTCAGAAACCCATCTACTTCTGCTTTATTGATTATGCGAAAGCGTTTGACTGCGTAGATCACAGCAGATTGTGGCGAGCTCTCCAAGAGATGGGAGTTCCAATTCACCTCATCTGTCTCCTCAGGAACCTGTATGAAGGGCAAGAGGCCACAGTCAGAACTGGGCATGGTCTTACTGATTGGTTTCCGATTGAAATAGGAGTGAGGCAAGGCTGCATACTGTCGCCCTGCCTATTTAACCTATATGCAGATTGCATCATGAGGGAGGCCGGTCTGGACGAGTCTTCAGCTGGAGTGAAGGTTGCTGGAAAACGTATCAACAACCTTAGATATGCGGATGATACCACTTTAATAGCAGAAAGTGAAGCGGAACTCAAGAGACTTCTGATGCGCGTTCAAGAAGAGAGTGAGAAGTTTGGGCTTAAACTGAACATTAAAAGGACAAAGATCATGGCGTCTTGCCCTATCAAGTCCTGGAGCATCAAGGGACAAGAAGTGGAAGCTGTGACAGATTTTCTCTTCTTGGGCTCCAAGATTACCTCGGAAGGAGACTGCAGCCATGAAATTAGGAGACGCCTGCTTCTGGGAAAGAGAGCAATGGTTAGCCTTGACCGCCTAGTAAAGAGCAGAGACATTAGTCTGCCAACCAAGATCCGTATAACTCGTGCTATGGTCTTTCCAGTTGTGATGTATGGATGCGAGAGCTGGACTGTGAAAAAGGCTGACCGCGGAAGAATTGACGCGTTTGAATTGTGGTGCTGGCGTAGACTCTTGAGAGTTCCTTGGACTGCCAGAAGATCAAATCAGTCAATATTGTCGACCATAAACCCTGACTGCTCATTGGAGGGTCAAATTCTAAAGTTTAAGCTCAGCTGCTTTGGTCATCTGATGAGAAGAGAGGAGTCGCTGGAGAAAGATTTGATGTTGGGAAAGGTTGAGGGTCGCCGGAGAAGGGGTAGGCAGCGAACGCGATGGTTAGATGGCATCCTCGAGGCACTGCAGATGAAGTTATGTGAGGTTAGGAAGATAGTGAGAGGCCGGAAATCGTGGCGTGACATGGTCCATAGGGTCACGAAGAGTCGGACACGACTGAACGACTGAACTGAAGCAGTAGCAGGACATCCTGAGCCGATTTATTTAGCCTGAAGCCATACATTGAGTCGGCGAAGACTCGCTTGTTTTCAAGAAACTCGGAAAGTCTGTCTCTGACCATTGTTTCCATCAATTTGCCCACGCACGATGTGAGGGAAATGGGCCTGAGGTTGTCCGTATCTATGGCTTTGCCTGCCTTTGGGATGAAAGGTATGAGTGCCGTCTTCCATTCGGTGGGAAGAGGAACTTCGCCCGTTCAGATCGAATTGAAGTGTTCTAGAAGGGATTGGTACGCATGCTCTGGTAGGTTTGCTAGGAGTTTTACTGTAATCCCGTCCCTTCTTGGCGTGGTCCCGCGTTTCATTCTCGCTAGGGCTGCCTTGAGCTCGTATAGTTTGAAAGGTTCATCTAGCTCAGCATTATCGCCTCCACTGTACCTGTTGGGTCTTGGGTCGTGCTCAAGTACATGGTCTCGGAGCTTCAGCGCTAGTTGGGTCGTATTTCCTTGAAATGCGTGTATTGCTCTCTGCAGGTGTTTCTGCGACTCGGTGCGCGTCTGGTTTGGATCTATGAGAGCTCGGAAGAGACGTCATGTGTTTTTGCCAGACATCTGCCTAGCTGCCGCGTTGCACCTCTCTACCCAGTTAGCATCCGCGAGTTCCGCCGCGTATTCGCAGCCTCTTTTGTTATCGCCGCGATCCGGGTTTTTAGCTTGTGGTTATGTTTCTGCCTGCGCCATCTTTTAACCGTGCTACACCTGGCTTCCCAGAGGTGAAGGAGGTGGGTGTCCACATCCGTCACCGCCTCAGAGAGCTTTACCCGCATTTCCGTCGAACGGAGACTGGTCAGCAGCTGTTTGGTCCAGGCTTGGTATCCCTGCTCCTGGATAGAACTAACATTATATTCTTTTCTGAATTTTGCCCAGTCCGGCATCCTAGTCTGCGCCGTCGGTCTGGTAAGAGGTTTAATGCGGATCGTTATGTTGATCAGACAGTGGTCGCTACCGAGAGTTTCCTCCGTATTCGTCCACTCCATTCGCCTCGCGTTTTTTGAAAAAGTTAAGTCGGGACAAGTGGCCCTCTGCGCCGAGTTCCCAATTCGCGTGGGGTACGCCGGGTCGGTGTGTAGGGTTAGGCCTAATGTGGACGCTGCCTCCGCTAGCTTCCGTCCTCGTATGTCCTTTCGGTTGCAGCCCCATGAGAGGCTCTGCGCATTGAAATCTCCTAACACTAGTAACGGATCTCGTCCCGCTTCCCTGATAGCCCTATACTCAGGAGTGTGGAGAAGGTTACAATTTTTGCTTTAGGTGGGCAGTCACGTTCAGGATGTGGAGCGGCGGATCATCCTTTTTTATGGGCAGGAGAGTCACCATCACGTATGAAAAGCTGGCTTGTAATTCCAGATCTAATAGATTTTCTGTGAAATTTTTGTGCACGAAGATGCATGTTAGGGGGTCGAGTTGGAACGTTTTGTAGTTTGTGAGGCTCGCGTTCCCGCCTGGCTCCTGTACGGCCACCACTGCCGGAGTGTGCTCGTACGTGAAAAGGTGCATCCTAAGATCCGCTTTCTTAGTCTGTGATTTAAAGTCTCGACTATTCCACTGTGTTAAAATTATAGCACTCTCCTTAGTTCGTCCCGCCATGTTGTGCCTGGAGATTGTTATTCTGGAGGGGGAGCTGCTGCAGCTTTTCACCCTCACTAATCACCTTACGCATCTTGTGAGTTATGGGATTCGTGGGTCTCCTTGTGTTAGCATACTTGCGAACCGTCATCGCTTTCGCTATCTGTCGTGATACTATAGAGGGAATGGATTGTATCTTCCTCATCATAGCTTCTAGTTTGCTTTCCATGCTAGGCTCTGCGTCGCTTTCCATCGCCTCGTCTTGCTGAGGCGGCTGGGATTTAGCTAGTGAAGTTTCTAGTTTGCTGGTTAGCAGCTCTATTTGCGCTTTTAGGGCTGCTATCTGTTTTCTTAATTCAATCTCTACCAAATTTGGTGCAGGTGGATAGGTAGTATTGGGAGGAGGAGGGGCGACCCCACTCACCTGCTGCTTCCCGTTCTTGACCATGCTGGCCCAGTTCCTCTCTTGATTGTTTTGGTTAGAATTTGGCTCCATGTTTATCGAAGGGGCGGGAGATTCCCGCTCCCTCTTTTCTTTTTCTTGTTACTTGATTGTTGCTGCTCGTTCCTTCGGAATTTCGCAGTGCAGTCTTTAGAGTTCGTGGCGTGTTCGCTGCCACATATCGCACATTTCGGATTGCACTCTTGAGGGGCCCGCACCCCTCCACAAACGGAGCTTGCGTTCCGCAGAGTCCGCAGTTTTCTTGCCTCGGTGTCGGGCAGGTGTCTGCCCTATTTCCCACCGTGTGACACAGGTTACACGCTGGTATGGTGCGACGGTAAGTGGCTACCGGTATAACTTGTGCGTTGTACAGCACAGCTCTGGGCTTGTACTTCCCTTCGAAGGTGACCCTTGCTTTGTTCGACGTGCCGAACTTACGGATGTCCAGGATTTTGCTCTCTCCGCGAAAGCTTCTCACCTTCCCTCGCAGGGATTCGGTGGTCTCTGGATTGGCCACAGTGATGACTCTGTGTACCACGTTATCCTCACTTTGCTTTACGTACGCGTCCACGCAGATAGAGGTCTTGCCCTTGCGTTCGGATTGCAAAGTCGCCGACCAGTCTGTCTGCCGCGTGGATGCTCGACGTGCCCACGATGATCAGGTTTTGGTCCAGGGACACTGTGAAGTAAAAATTGTCTGCTTCGGCCTCCCCGACTCGCTGTCGTAGGGCTAGGCTCAACTCGCCGTGTTGCAAGTTCTTCGAGGTTGTGGCTGTTAGTGGTTTGATGATTGCGCACCACGTCTAGTCTGAATCTGCACAGAAACTTGGGCTTCCATGCAGCTGTGACTTGCGTTGGGCCTCCGGTTGCGCGCTGACCGGGTTCTGAGTCGGGTTGCGCGTGGCGGCCTCCGTGTGCTGACGTGGCGTTCCTTTGCGCGCTGACTTGGAGTTTCTGGGCTCGCTTTTCAAAAGCCCGGATCACATTTTCACTGCAGGCTTGCTCTCGGCTGGTCTGCGGCAAAGTTGTCCATGTCATGCCTTCCGGGTCGTAGCCGCGTTGCTGGTTGGCGTTTGCCATGTTCACCGGAAGCGGCCTTCCCACCGTGGGACGCCGGTGTTCAGCCGATAGGCTGAGCCACGGCTCCACAACGGATGAGAGCAAAAGTGCTCCAAAAAGTCGAAAACTCGGTCCACCGGGTTGAGAATGGTCTCCCTGCGTTCCGGATGACCTAATGGCCCTTCAAGGTCCAATAGTTTTGGGATTCGACGCGTTGTTCCACCGCTACGGTCGAAAATCGCCGGAGCCGATGTTCCATGCGTCCGCTCGCTGCGCGCGCTAGCTCCGAACCTCTCCACTGAGAGAGCGCGCGTGCTCTATTCCACTCCATTCCTACTCTCCGCTCTGACTGAAGAGCGCGTAAATTCTATGACGCGTACGTCTGACCTGCAGCGCCCGCAGCACTTCTCCCCAGTAGTCTCGACGGCTCGCCGCCAGGGGAGGCATGGCGTTGGCGTCGCTCGACGAAACTTCAACTAAGCAGGGTGTCTAAAAACTTGGGTCACTTCGGTTATTCTAGCCACTGTACTTGGGTTCCCTATGGGATGGAGGATTCTTCGTGCGGCCGATTTCGATTTGGAGGGTCTATGAGACCTCTTAGAATCGGCCATGTCTTGGCGGTCATAACGTTCGCTATTTTCAATTTTAGTTTTCTATTAAATCTGTCTTTTGCAACGTTTTATTAGACGTTTTCAGACTGCCTATAAATATAAGGGATGTCTACCTCCGCGGCTTCGGTTGTTTGAATGGTGCGGGTCGGTTATGCACGAGCATCTCTCATATGTTCTGCACCCAGTTTTCAATACTTTTCATGCCGTCCTTTGATAGCCTAATATTCCTGAATTTATCCGAATTCATTATTTTGATAAAGCCAGTATTCTTCTTCATTCCAGCTGTCGTTAGGGGTAAAGATGAAGTTTTTGGCCGCAGCCCAGAGTCTCTTCCAGATTGGTCCAGGTGCAGTGGCTTATGATTTTGGTGAATGCTAGGCATGGACAGTGTCTCTTATTGCACTGTTCCCTATTTTAGAGAGGAATACATGATTAGGCAGAGGTCTAGCTGCTCAGCCGCTTTTCCAACAATTTGGCTCCCTTCAGGGTGCCTTTGTGTGTCCCATTCTAGGGAACAAAAACCCGCCTGCCTTCTGATATAGGTTTAAATTAGAGCTTCAAGATAACTTTTTTTTCCTGACTTGAAGTCGCTGACTGCTGGCACATTCCATCGTAAAAAGACTTCGTCTTACTTTGCACTCTGCGAGCGATTATCCGCTCGTACTTCCTGTTTTAGGCGGGCGCTGTTGCCAACGTACATCTCAATATATAGTGCCAATCTTTTGTATTAAATATATGCGAGCAGTTCTTAGTTTGAGCAGTATTTATTGGAGCCTTTAAGTACAGCTTGAATTATTAACATGAGGTATCTTCATATAGCTTTTCACACTGAGTTCATGCACTGTCTGTTTGGTAATATTTAGTTGATTGAACATGCTTCCAGCTTCTGCATTCTAGCAGAGCAGCATCAGCAGGGTGAGAGGAAACTCGGTCAGCTCGAAGAATTATATCTTGCAGAAGCATACCTCTTCTTGATCACTTCGTCTTGAAATGTGTGCTTCCACAGTTGTTCCAGTTGAAGATAGGGGGTTTTTCTATTGCAGTGAATGGCAGCGATTATTTCTCGTGGCATTTAACTGCACACAAAGCGTTCATTTGCATTCGTACTTCCAGTCCTCAGTCTCAAAACTTAGGGCTCTGCAGCCACTCTTTTCAACACATACTTGACGAACCCAGTCCACCGACTGCATGCCCGGCAACAGCAAACTCGACTGCTGCATCAATAAAAAAAAAAAGAAAGAAGCCGCATAAATCGCCTCAATGAATAGGGCGTATTCCTGTATTCGCCACATTGACACCTCAGGACGTCATGTGCTCACAGCGACGTACCTTGCAGAAATTATAATTTTATATAACTTATGCAAAGCAAAATATTTCATCATCATTATCAGCTGGACTACAGAACCACTGCAGGAAGAAGACCTCAATTAACCCGGTCCTCTGGTAGCTGTATCCACTTGTCTTGACCCCGTGAACTTAACCTCATCAGCCCACCTGACTTTCTGCCGTTCCCTGCTATGCTTTCCTTCCCTTGGTATCAAATTTATTACCCCTGGCCACTAGCGGTTATCCTTTCTTCGCAAACATGTTCTGCCAATGCCAATTTCTTCTTTACATCCACTAGATTGTCAACTCGAATTCTTCCTCGGACCCACTGTGCTGGCTTTCTATCTCTTAACCTTACACCCACCAATTTCCGTTCCATAGCTATCATTGTTGTTCTCAACTTGAGTAGAACCACCACCAGAAACCGCCAGAAAAAAGGCAACTGGACTTAAAAACCGCAAGAAATCCGGCCTCCCGCCGCAAATTGTCGCCCGCTGAACAGTGTGAATACCTAAAATTTTTGCAGGAAAACCGGTAACTTGGCAACAGTGAATGCGATCCATGTGCTTACAGACCTTTGAGGTAGCCCGCCAAACAGTACCCTCCATGCTTATACGGAATCGACCAGACCGCGGGACCCCTTCTCAACAGCAGCCCCGCACAATGGCGGACTCCCACGCCGGAGGCTGCTCTTGGCTCTATGGCGGGGCCAATAATCCTCTCAGTGGGCGTGGGTGACCTGTAACTGCTGCCACTGCTTTGTTTATGTGGGTCCTATAACCAACGGGTTCAAATAGGCGGGTTCGTTTCAGTATTCGTAGTGCATATGTATGATGGACACCCCTGTCAGGCGCCGCTGCATCCTTGACTTGCCACCTCCCGTCGCGCCGCGCTGCAAGCGAGTCTTGTTTTGACGCAGTTCCTTCAGACCAAGACCAGCGGCCGCCTACATTGCGAAGCTCACAGATGAACTAAGGGTGCATCTGTGAGCCGAACTACTCACAGATGCACTCTTGCACACTTGGTGCCTCTGTGAGTACTTCTGCTTTCGTTTTGTCTTCACCTTTTCAATCAGGCGCCCGCAAACCTCAGCCTTTCCCGGAAACGCTTTTAGGAATGCTAGTTTTCGTGACCAGGCCTGCGCCTAGGGAGGCGCTGGATAGGTCCCTTTTAAAGCCCCTGCTCCTTTGACATGAGGGCGCCGTTACGTCACGCCTAGCGACGCGGGAGATGCTGTGCTCGTGTAGGCTGGAGCACGGCCGGTCTCGAGGAAGAGCGCGCTTCTCTTCTCTTACGGCTTCTC
Source organism: Amblyomma maculatum (assembly GCF_055883805.1). Taxonomy (NCBI): domain Eukaryota; kingdom Metazoa; phylum Arthropoda; class Arachnida; order Ixodida; family Ixodidae; genus Amblyomma; species Amblyomma maculatum. The sequence continues at coordinate 200,146,961 of NC_139344.1, read as the reverse complement.
CACTGGGGTCTGTTTCCACCGCCCGCCGCGCCTCGGTGGGGTCGCCACCGCCCCACTGCTGTTCCTCCGCTACAGCCATTCACGGCAAGGGAAACGCGCGCTCGCTTTTAGCTTCGCCCGCGTCACTTGCAACCGGCAGGTCCTGACATTTCGCCCCTTATGGTTTATACAAAGGCCATAATCAGCAACGAACATTTATTGTGCACGAGGAATAAAATAGTCAACAATCCGCTCACGCGCGCGCGCGCCTTCGTCAGTGCGGCCGAGCACGGTCGAATGAAGCTTCAGTTACACTTCAACATTTTTTCCCCTACGTTTTGTACAAAAATAAATTTACCACGCTATGCAATGTGCCTTGGATGTTGTAAGCAGGTGTAGCTTGACCTGACGTGAGTGCATGGTGAACTGTTTGTTGGGTGGCTATTATGTCAACCGGTACCATTTTCGTTTAGATCAAAAGAGACACCGGTGAAAATTCATGGCGTGTCTCAGATTCAGAGTAAAGAACAAAAATCTACTCATATAGTTAAAATTTCACTTGTATTGTGGAGTGGGCTGTTCTAGCTTCATTCAAACCATATCAGTCGGTTGAAACACCGAAGATATATGTAGTCTTGCGACTACTTTTGATCAAGGAAATGGGCATAAACAGTTGAGCAGAATTGAAAAGAGCGGCAAACAATAAAAAAATTATCCTTCAAATTTACACATTGCACTACATATTCATCAATTCATCAAAATGCGACCTGCGTCTAGAAAATTCCGTCTCAAAATCTTCCTGCACGGCTTGTGCACATAAGGAGTTGGCCTATCGTTAATATTCTCGAGAATATTGTCCTCGTAGAAGAGTGTACTTACATGAGGCTGCTTCTTTCGCTAGTTTCAAGAAGAATAGCGCAAGCGTCACACCCGAAGTTGATTAACTTAATGTATCCATCGACGTAAGGTAAACTGGAATATGTGACAGTGGGAAATGGGATGGTAGAAGATGCCATCAGTTCCTTCAGTTCCTCGGTTACTGATTGCGGCATAGCAGAAATGATGTTTTTTCGCATCGACGCAAGGCACCTTGATTTTGCTCTCAGAGGAAACGTTCGTCTTGAGAATGTATAGTCAAGTGCCGCTAGCTGTTACGGCCCTCGCATCTAGCATATGTCGCTCCCTTTCGCACATTAACCTTATTTTCCCGAAGACAGCCGCAATGGGCCGCTATATAGGGCTTGAAATGAGTCTTCAGTGAGAGTGTCCTAATTTAACGCTTTAGAAGTTTCTTGCATACTTTCGATATAGCAGGTGAACTGCACTGCATCGAGTATCACCATCATTTATTGGCCTCTTTTTACCACTTCCAGCCAAGTGGTGTCCTGAATATCAAACCATTTTTGATTGATTTTATAATAAGCTTAATATCATGTAAAAATTTCATTAAACAATTTTTATATGCAAAATTAAAATAATGTTTATAATACCACACATTGGGTAATATATGAATTGTAATAACATTTAAAACTCAACCCTACATCGTTTACTTTGACTATTATACTAATACTTTATATCATGCAAGCATTTTGCAATTTACATTACATTTTTATGAAATTATTTTCATCTTCGGTGCTACATGGATGGTTTCGCATCTAGCGCTGAAAGACGGTTTTGCTGTTGTAGACGAGCTGCTGTCATGTTAGCCTTGAAGAAGCTTGGATGTGATGCATTGCTCATTGTTTTTAATTTTATTCCTATTCTTGTACACGCTTGGGAAAAATTCATTTTAAAATGGACAAAAGTAGCTACCATGCCGCAATGTATGTCATGCTTGTCGAACGTTTGCTGAACGACTTATATCCGTTCACATGCGCAGTACGTTGACGACATGCCGCTGCAGCGTCTATCTTCTGTGTTCTTGCATTTCGTGCTGCACTCACCACGAAACTCGCGAGCGACAGCGCGAAACCTAGCAAAAGCCACCCGCCGCCACTGAAGCAGACGCGGAGCGAACAGTGAGCAGGTCACGCTCCTTGCGGCGGCGGAGAGCGTAACTCAAGGAGAAACGTTGCCATTGTTCCGGCGGCGATTGAGAAGGCCGTAAGAAAGAGCGCGCGCTCTCCTTCGAGACCGGCCGTGGCTGGAGCTGCCGGGCTCAGCGGAGGGACTGTTTTAGAGCGCAGCTCTTTGGCGTCCGTTCCTGGGTTTCGCGTCGGCGTCGGCGTCGTCGTCGGCCTCGTAATCAGCTCCGCCCCCCCTTTCATCCCCCCACCGCTAGCAGCGACCGACTGATACCGCTGGATGCCGCTGACGCCGCTAGAGAGTCAAGATAACGTGACTGCATAGAACACCGTCGCCGCCATGCAGAAAGAGGAGGGGAGGGTCCCCCCCCCCCTCCTGTTCTTGTGTGGCGGATAGGGTGCTCTTCAGTTGCCGACGCGCCGGTTATTTCACGTAGGCCCCGGCACGTCGACGAATACGTGCCACCTTCCCACGGCTAGACCTGGTTCTTGGCGCTGCGGAAGCGAGGGTATCATATTGTTTGCGTCGGCATCGGCGGCGTTGTCCCTGAAACCAACTCCGCAGCTGGGGTTGACTCACTATCGGCGTCAGCAGCATCAGTCAGTCGCTGCTATCTCTTCCCTGCTCCCTTTATCGCGTTGTCCGCTTGCTGCGCGCGCTTCTGCCCCCATCGTTTGCCGCTGGGTGTACACGCCGCCCCCCTCCCCCCTCTTCCTGCGAGTCTCCGGTTGTCAAAGCGCCGGCTCGAACTTAATTCCTTTCTTCGCTCCTCCTCCAATGCAACCCCTGTGCGGTGGCAATCAGAGAGCCAGATCGGTGGCGGCGGATCTGTATATGTGCACCGCCCGAGCCGAAATTGCCGCTGCCGTTCGCCACTGCGAAATTATCTGCCAGTTCTTTCTGAGCCATGAGCGAGACGACCGGTGGAAGTCCTCCGTCTGCTGCTGCTGCTGCTGCTAAACGAGCTGCCAGAGCAGAGGACCAGCGCCGTCGCCGCCAGAATCCAGAGCAGTAAGCGAGGCTGAAGCAGAAGCTCATCGCCGCCGTCGAGAAGACCCTGCCGTTCGCACCGCCGAAGTGGAGGCTCATCGCCACCGTCGAGAGCAACCAGGTGTTAGCGAGGCTGAAGCAGAAGCTCATCGCCGCCGCCGAGAAGGGAGTCTTTGTTAAAGGAATACGTGTGAAAAATAAAAAAAAAATTCTGTGATAGCGCATACATGTGTTGCTCGATTTCTTTGCCTCAATCTATCGAAAAGGTGAAACAGCTTATTTGCTGCGCTCAAATTTCGCATTAGGAAGTAACGTAATCGTCGGTAATTTTTTCTATTTTAGACATTTAACTCCACTGTGTTCACTTGCGCGTTTTGCGCTGTTCGGCGTTATTCCTGCGTCCAGCACCTCATGCGCTCCTCATGTGTAGTGCGCGCCATGGGTGCTTCGATGCCAGCGCACCTTAGTACGCCAAATTTTGGATCGCGATGTGCAGCAAAAATCGTCGTGCTCAGGCATGATAGCACTACATGCTTTCGCCGCAGCCGATCACGCCTCGCGTAAAACTGCAACACAAGGTACATTTCTGGGCGTTTTTGATTTAGGAACATATTCGGTTGTGTCCAATCACAGGGTACATAGGGTACCAATGCCCTTCAATTCCTGATAAAAGAGCAAGAGCCGAGACAGAAACTCCAGGAAAAGCTATATTCCCCGAACGCCACTTCACTTGAGCAAGTGGTGTAACAATCAGCAGGATGTAGTTGCGGTACTCGCGCACCCAAACAAAACGCCCCTGATAGTAGTGTCCGTGTGTGCTCGTCCCATAAACACACTTATTTATATCACGTGGGTTAGACATATTCGGCGTTTATACCCTGGAACTCCGATACTAATAGGTGGAGAATTGAACATTCCGCGCACAGTTTGACGATATTGTTACGGACGAAGGAGGAAGAAGAGGGCAGTGGCCCGGGCAGGAGCGCGCGCGCTAGGCCCGCACACAGATTCATTAAACGTCATCTCACGACCATCGAGCATCTTCTCTCTGTCCTCATCGCTTGCCGCCACGTAAAATTTAGTTGGAGTTGCGGCGTACATCATCCCTATCCTTGCCTTGGAGCATCGACGCCATCTGTAAGCCGGGACCATCGACCGAGGGCCCAGGGACATCGCCGAGCAGCTTCGCCCCAGCCCTTCAAGCCCAGACCTGACCAACTACCACCACCTAGCCCCCAGCCCGGACCTGAAAACAAGGAGAACAGACAGACCAATCAGAACCGAGACGAAGGACCCGAAAGACCCGAATGACCCGAAGGAACCGATGGACACGAACACGCAACCCCCGCCCAAGCTGCCCAACGTGACCTCGAGCCATCGGTCCCATGGACTTTGGTGGCGGATGGTTGACAGCTCCAGGGGAGGTGGATCACCCACGCATCAGATATTGTACCGGCAAGCCGTTTTATTCTTACTTCTTCCTCTTCTTCAAGCATCCAGACACGCCCATCATCATGCCATGGAATCATCAGTAAACTTCCTCGTCTACGATCGGGACGATCGCTCGGTGGCCCCGGGTCATGTTACGGACGAAGGAGGAAGAAGAGGGCAGTGGAGCGGGCAGGAGCGCACGCGCTAGGCCCGCACACAGATTCATTAAACGTCATCTCACGACCATCGAGCATCTTCTCTCTGTCCTCTGTTCTCTTGTCATATCGCTTGCCGCCACGTAACAGTATGATTATGATTCCAAAAGGAGAGATCAAGTGCACACTGCCTTCACAGAAATGGAGTTTACACTGCTAAATTATCCAGGGGTCAAAACACTTCCTGCAACACGAACACACTCACCAGATATGATGTGGTGGAAAGGCCCTGGTGCACCCCATTGGCAGGCATAATTAGATGCGTGGGGTAGTGACCATACCCCCATTAGCATAGGTTTTAATTTGGGACAGGAAGAAAATTCAAAGGGGTGTTTCAGTTTCACATTGATATGGTGTACGGCAGGATACTGTCATGCAGTTAGCCGAATTCACTTGTGGCTACCCTTCAAACGGTACTCAATAAACACAATTACGAGGACAGTGAATGAAGATCAGCCAGCTCTCGACCTACATCTTCTACAATTCTGTGCACGCCGAAAGCAGGTCGAAATACAGGCTGCTCGGCATCCTGAAGACGCGGAAAAAAAAAATACCCACGAATACGTTGCTTCTTAATGCTCAATTTGAGCGCAGCTCATCAGCTGTTTCACCTTTTCGATAGATTGAGGCAAAGATTTCGAGCAAGACACATTTGTACAGTAACAGACTTTTTTAATTTTTCACACGTATTCCTTCAAGAAACACTCCACTAACAGTTCTTGGATGTCATGAAAGAAGCTTTGTGGTAGGAGAGATGATAAGAGCAATTCAGTTATCAGGAGGTTGTGGGAAGCCGCGCGTGGGCCCATATGAAGGTTGCGCGACGAACAGATAGCAGCGACTGACTGATGCTGCTGACGCCGCTAGCGAGTGGAACGAGCGAGAACGGGATGCGCGCACCGTGATCCGCTGATAGCGAGCCGGCGTTTCGACAACCGGAGAGCACCCTCGCCGCCACACAGGAAGAGGGGGACCTCCTCCTCCTCTTTCTGCATGGCGGCGACAGTGTTCTACGCAGTCACGTTGTCTTGACTCGCTAGCGGTGGCAGAAGCATCAGTCAGTCGCTGCTAGCGCTGCCTCCGGCGAACCCCCCCCCCCTCCCCCTCTACCTTTCCTCGTGTTCTCTGGTTGCTGCGCACGCTCCTGCACCCATCGTTCGCCGCTGAGTGTACCCCCACCTCTTCCTGCGAGGCTCCGGTTGCCGAAGCGCCATATCGAACTGGGGGGATGAAAGGGGGTGGAGCTGGTTACGAGGCCGACGCCGACGGGAAACCCAGAAACGGGCGCCGAAGAGCTCTGCTCTAAAATTGAGGTGAACCAAGTGACCGGCACAGGCACGCCGTTATGAAAAACTGCTTGCTCATAAGAGGTGGGACGACTGGTGTAGTCATTTGGGCTCAGGGGCGACCAACAGGGCACTCTGGAGGACTTTTCATAGCATGGAAAAGGGACGACAGATCAAAGATCATACAGAAAGTATGACTAGAATTACAACTTATACCAGAGGAGTTTGCAGATCAGGCTCCAGTCCTTTTCTTCCCGAACCAGGCTCAGTGTCCCGCTCGTTCTCCGATGAAGGATGTGGTTGATAAAACGGGGATAACATCACCATTTACCAAAATAGAGTTATTGGGTGCTGTAGAAGAAGCAAATGGTAAAACTACGCCTGGGCATGACAATGTTCCATATGATATATACAAGAATTCTGAAGGAGACGCAGTTGACAGCCTGCTGTATTTGATAAATGAGGTATGGTAAAAGAGGAGAAATTCCTGTCGGATGGAAACACTCGGTGATGGTACCAATACCACAGCCTGGAAAACCTCCTACAAAACCTACTTTTTGTCCCATATCAATATAACGCCGACAATTCGCTAGATTTATGAAAAGATGATAGACTCCCGCCTGTCATGGTGGCTGGAAAGTCAGCACAAATACCATGCTCGGCAAATTGCATTCCGTACAAGCCTTGGCATAGAAACTGGATTGGCTATACTAGCCGAAGAGGTCGTACATGTGTCGCCTCATATCCACCTTGTACGCACTATGGTGACTACCAACGTGGCAAAGGCATACAATAACGTGCTACATGCCAAGGTACTTAACAACATGGAAAGTATGGGCCTTCCCCTTCAGGTCATAAAGGCGATGCATAATCTGCTTAAGGAAAGGACGTTTTCTGTCCGGATAAATGGACAACAAATCGACAATTCACCTGAAACAGAGGCGTGGCGCAAGGGTCAGTTTTAGCGCATTTGTTGTTTATATCTCACTCGTTCCTTTGGCGTGGAAATTAGCTGAAATACCAGAGCTGCAGTTCATTATTTACGCAGATGATGTCACAATATGGTCTTCTCACAAACGCCTTGAGACACAAAAGCTATTTGGAAGAGGCCCTAAATACACTAGATGAGTACGTACGCGATGCAGGTCTGGAGCTGTCATCCCAGAAGTCCCGCTACATTCATGTCGCAAATAGAATGGACGAAAAGAATGGGCAACGAGAAGGGTTACATTAAAGATTGGAAATCGGGCATTACAAGAGGTTTACGAGCTGAGAGTTCTTGGCCTAGATATTCATAAATCGGACGGAGGAACACAATGGCTCCATAGGATGAAAAAAACAGCTGCGACTTCCTTGCAGTTGATAAAATGTATTTCGTCAATAGGAGGAGGAGCCCGAACGGAGATGACAAGACGTCTTGTACAATCGGTCCATAACATAACATAAAATAGAGCCCATAGCAGGAGCCCATATTTTTACAGACTGCTTAGTCCCCATAAAACAGCTGAAAAGATAACAAAGGCACTACGTGTAACTCAGGAGATCCATGCATTTAATAAAGAAACAAAGATACACTTCCAGATACACTGGACACAAGATAATGCTGAGAACACTGAACAAAGAAAAGTTTACAACCTCACACACAGAGTTCCAAACACTAATGCACCCCTCACTAAACTACCTTTTGATGTCCGCTCCGTTGTCACCATCCTAGCTGATGATGTTGAGAACTTTGGGATATTCTTGGGAAAGGGATACTGGACGCAGGTTATGCCGGCCGGAGTCGTGGCGGTACTATTGGCGTCCAGGGGGAAGGGGAGATGGGATGTGGGGAGTGCTCATCATGGTGCCGCTCTCGCCGTCATCTGCTTCATTGCCAGTGCCATGGTCCGCAGGTCCGGTGGGATCTAGAGTTGGGCAGCCGAGCCGGTCTCCTCCAGGAAGGCCAGCAGGAGCAGGTGGTCTGCCAGGGGGTTCTTGGCCGTGAAGAGTACCTGGACCTCCGTGGCAGCAGGGAGTCCAAGAGCCCGGTAGCCTGCCTCCATCCATCGACAGTGGTAGGCGTGAGTTGCGCGTTGTTGCGTCCGGACGGCGGCTTCAACGGGACATCTGGCCAAGTGCCTTTCCAAGAGGCCACAGTGAACGACTTCCTGTGCCACACATTTTCTTCGGTCCTTGTTTCGACGTGTATCGGGAATTTATGACTGTCTGCGCCTTCTCCGCCCAAAAAGAGAAACACACAGAGCAGTTGGCGCCGATCTCACAAGAACTGCGTTTACGCTGTGCTGTCTAACTGCTCTGTTTTCATCACTTCGCGCCGCGGCCGAGACACGACTCCGGGGCCATTTGCCGTGAAGCGGAGCGGACGGAGCCGGCGGCGCAGCCCTTTCCAATGGTTTCGGATACCGCCTCCGAGGAGCGGCCGCTTCCGCCGCGGTCATAAATTTTAAACCCGCGCCAAGCTGCCCTTTGACCCTGGTCCTTCCTCTGGACTCTCTCCCGCAGTTACGTCATGTGACGTGCGTGCCTAGGGACTCTGTGTGGGTACCTGGGGAACTTTTTCGCTAGATATACAGGGCTCCATCTTATGCGAGCTCTCTCTCACTGTGAACCTGGAACATGTAACCTCTTGTATAAAGTCTCTTCCTCTTCTCCTCACAACTGAGCCTCTCGCTTCTTCGAGCACGGCACCAACACCGGAGGAGCCGATGGTGTCGCTAACCAAGTCCCAACAGTGGATGGCAGCTCGGTGGGATGAGCCGGCGTCAGCTATCCTGGTGCGGTGAGTGCCGCATGTTTGTCTTTCGATTCGCCAGATTGTCTAGCGCAGGGAGTCGTTAGTCGAATTTGGTGCAATTTAATTGCAGAAAATTTTGTTGCCCCAGGCCAAGAATTGGGTGGTTTGAGCACAAAATTTAGCAGGGAGCAAACGACGCAGAGTGCGAAGTCAGGATGGACAAGCTTAAAGTCCAAGACCTTCTTGAAATCTGCCAGGAGTTGGGCATATCAGTTGGCCCAACAAAGCGCAAAAAGCCAATTCTAGAGCTAATGCGGGAAGAGGAGGTGACTGAGGAAGAAGCCGACAAGGCTTGGAAAACAGTTCTAGAGAGGAAAAAACTAGAAGAGAAGGAGCTGGAGAGAAAAACGGAAGAACAAAGAGAGCATGGATTACAGCTGAGGAAACTCGAGATAGAGGCACTTCGTATTTCCACGGGGCGCTCTGTTTCTTCAGGTGGTCAGTCCAAAATGAAGGACCTTCTGCAGCCGTTTAGGGTGGGCGAGGACATAGCACTTTTCTCGTTAACTTTGAACGCACATGCGAAAAGGTCAGCTTCGAAAAGGACGAATGGCCACAAAAGCTGTTGACTGTACTTCCATGCGAGGCTTCCGTGGTAGTCGCACGCCTTAGCAACGACGAGGCTAAAGACTACGATAAAGTTAAAGCGGCGCTGTTGCGGAAATACCGTCTGTCGACTGAGGCCTTTCGGCAGCGTTTTAGAAACGCGAGGAAGGGTACAGAATCTCATCAGGAGTTTGCTTATGAGATCAGAGCTAATATGACAGAATGGCTAAAGAGCGCAGGCGCATATGAAGGTCACGACAAAGTGGTCGTGTGCATTGGCCTAGAGCAATTCTATCAAGGAATCTCGGAGGAAGTTAGATTCTGGGTGCAGGATAGAATGACGAAACTAAGTTTGGATAAAGCAGCCGAACTGGCTGAAGAATACAACATTCGCCAAAATGTACGCCCGAAATTGGCAAAACAGGAAAAAAGCGACAGAACGGACTTCGTTCCTCGCAGGCTCGAAGGAAGGAGATTTCCTCCTCCGAAAAACCTTGAAAAAGCTCCTCCACAGGCACTGGGGAGCGGAACGGAGGGCCAGGCAAAATCGCCGAAACCAGCGGAGAGGTCAAAGTCACCTGGTGACAACGCAAGAGCATTCGAGGCGGGCAGGCCAGTTATATGTTATAACTGCAAGGAACGGGGCCACTTGGCTAGAAGCTGCAAAAAGAAAGTCGCTTTTGCAAGCATTGCAGATTCTGATGAGAATATGAGGCTTTTACAGCCGTATATGCAGGAGCTGCTTGTTAATGGTAAGAAATGCAGAGTGTTGAGAGATTCTGCGGCCACTGGATGTGGCGCATCCGCGTTGTGTTTCTCCGGAACATTTTACCGGAGAATGCGCATGGATCTGGCAGGTAGTAGAAGAGCAGAGTGTCTGCCTGCTAAGGTGGTCATAGAAGGCCCGTTCGGGAAAGTATGCACAGAGGCGGCGATTTCTCCCAACCTACCTGATCATTTCCCCTATCTGTTCTCAAATAAATCTGAGCAGATACTGAAAGAACGGGGTCATTCGTTCTCTAATAGCATAGCTTGCATGGCGTTAACCCGTTCGAGGGCTCGCGAGCTCTCCAGAAAGCTCGGAAGCACACCGCCAAAAGAAGCGCCAGTAAATGCGACAGCTGAGCCCGACGCTGTTCCGCCGGTTGTTCAGCCCCGCGCTCTAGACGATGATAGTCAAGGGGAGGGCACTGAAAGCACAGAGGCGCCTGCTGAGGAAAACGCGCGCGCAGGCTCAGTATTGTCACCTGCGTCCGACAGCTGGAAGCAGCTCGCTCTGCTCGACAAGGTAATACTTGTTGCTGAGCAGAAAGGATATGTTTCATTGAGCGCCCTGCTAGAGAGTGTTAAACAAGGCGCCCCCAGAAAGAACATTTCGTTCTATGAAAAAGATGATCTAATGTACCGCCGATACTCTGACAGTAGAGATAGAGTATACGACGAATTGTTGGTCCCGCGGAAGTATCGCAAGCAGATTCTAGACCTGGCACATAGCAACGCTTGGGCCGGCCACTTGGGCATACGAAAAACTAAAGCAAGGTTAGTACAAGAGTACTACTGGCTCGGGTGCTGGAAAGAGGTAGAGGACTACGTTCCCTCTTGTGACACATGCCAAAGAATTGGGAAGTCCACTGACAAGTGGAAGGCACCGATGAAATTGGTTCCGATAATTACTGAGCCATTCCGGCGGCTAGTTATTGACATCGTTGGACCGCTACCAATGTCGGAATCAGGTTGCCGCTATGTTGACCGCGCTGTGCGTAGCCACTTAATTTCCAGAAGGATCCCCTTGAAAGGGCTAACTTCGGCATGCGTTGTGGATGCTTTGCTGGCTATTATCTCGCGGATCGAATTCCCAGCAGAGATCCAAAGTGACAACGGAAGCGTGTTCACTAGCTGTCTCACGACGACGTTCTTTGGGCGATGTGGAATCAAGGTCGTGCATAGCTCGGTTCACCATCTGCAGTCGAATCCGGTTGAGCGAATGCACTCCGTTTTGAAGCGAATTTTAAGGGCTCTTTGTTTTGAAGAAAAACGTGATTTGGAAAGTTGCATTCCTGCGGCAATGTTTGCCCTCAGATCGGCTCCTCACGAGAGCACAGGTTTCAGTCCGGCAGAGCTTGTGTACGGGCGTAACTTGAGGGATCCGCTACGATTGTTGCGGGAATCGTGGGAGGGTTGAGGCGAGAATCCTGACGTAGTCTCTTATGTATTGCAATTGCTGGAACGCCTGGGAAAAACCCGAGAGATAGTGGAAAGCAATATGAAAGCGGCGCAGACGCTTGCCAAGGCACGCTATGATAGGACGGCTCGCAGGCGAAATTTCAAACAGGGCGATGAAGTCATATTGCTATGCCCTTCGAAAAAGACAAAGCTCGATGTTCAATGGGAAGGGCCAGCCAAAGTGGTGTCCAAGCTTTCTGACATCAATTACGAGGTGAAGCTTGGAAGAAAACACTCTATAGGGTACCACAGTAACCTCATGAAGCCTTACATTCAGCGATAGGCGGTGACGAATCTGGCACTTAACCTCCCAGTGGAGGAAACCCCTGAGATTCCACCTGTCATGACGGGAACCACTGCGGCAGACAGTGTCTTGCTGGCCAAGATCGAGGCAGAGCCCGGTTTAAGCGAAAGTCAAAAGAGCGACTTAGAACAAGTAGTCCAGGATTTCTCTCTCGTCTTCTCAGACAGACCGGGCAAAACAAACTTAGTAGAACATGATATCGAGTTGACAGATGATAAGCCGAATCGATGCAAGGCGTACCGGGTTTCTCCCAAGCAGAGGGAAATTATGGAGGCTGAAATTTGCCGGATGTGTGAATTAGGGGTGATAATTCCAACCGAAAGCGATTTAACGTCGCCATTGATTTTAGTTGAAGTCCCTGGCAAAGATCCAAGACCTTGCATAGATTACCGGCGTTTAAACTCGGTAACGGTCGATCAGACGTACCCTATACCGAACATAGAAGAAAGGGTTGAGACAGTATCCCAGGCTAAGTATATTTCAACCTTAGACCTTGTTCGCGGATACTGGTAAGTTCCGCTTACTGAGCGTGCCAGTGGCTTTTATTTCCCCGTTAGGAACATTCCGACTAGTGATGCTCAGCTTTGGGCTGAAGAATGCCCCTTACTGTTTTTCTCACCTAACGGACAGGGTTCTACACGGACTGGAGAAGTTCGCTCTTCCTTACCTAGATGATGTAGCGATCTTTTCAAACACGTGGGAGGATCATATAGATCACCTGCGTAAGGTAATGGAGAGGTTGATGGCGGCAAGGCTCACGGTAAGAGCTGAGAAATGTCACTTGGGCTGCGCGGAAGTCACCTACCTGGGGCATAGCGTTGGAAGGGGTAGACGCCGACCCTCTGAACTGAAAAGAGCTGCCGTGGCAGACTATCGTCGCCTGAAGACTAAGACAGAAATGAGGGCTTTTCTAGGGCTTACTGGTTATTACCAGCATTACGTCAGGCAATATTCCGAGATTGCAAGTCCTTTGACAGATTGCCTGCGAAAAAAAGAGCCCGTGATCATTCAGTGGGACGCCAAGAAAGAGACCGCGTTCGAAAGTTTGAAAAGGGTGTTGAGTCAAAGACCTATTCTCACAGCGCCCGATTTTTCGAAGCCTTTTGTCATTCAGTGCGATGCCAGCGACCGATGTTTGGGGGCCGTGCTTTGTCAGACCGACTCGAATGGGCAAGAGCGACCCATTCTGTACATTAGTCGCGAATTTAGCACTAGAGAAGAAGCGTACAGCACATCAAAAAAGGAGTGTGCATGCCTCATTTGGGCTGTACAGAAGCTCGCCTGCTACGTTGCCGGGTCAAAGTTTACTATAGTTTACTAGTTTGCAGCCCCTTAACTACAAAGTTTACTACCTTGCAGCCACGTTAAGGGGCTGCAAAGCATGTCCTCAAAGAACGGCCGCTTACTTAGGTGGAGTTTAGCTCTTCAGCAGCACAACTTCGAAGTGCGATACAAGAAAGGAAAGCTGCATACCAACGCTGACGGTCTCACTCGAGCATTCTGAAATCAATTCAACCCCTTTCCTACCTTGTTATGCATCTGTGTAACCGAATGCATTGTATTCATAGACATTTATGATTTCAGAATGGTATGTACCGCATGCAGTCGAATAAGCGCGCTTTGAGTTTTAATGCAGTGCCACTATGTTTAACGCGCACTAGGGAATGTGTGCAGGTTGTCAAAAGGTGTGCAAAACCTCGGGGGCCTCGAAGTCACCTTAAATCGAAACAGCCAGATATAGAAGGGAATAATGCAACGCTCCTAGTACAATAAGCTGTCCCCTTCGCCTGCCTGATATGCTCTTGCATTTTAGACATTCATTTAGTCGAATTGCATAATCAGATGGCGTCGTGGTGTAAAGGCGCCCTTGCGGGAGGTCTTTGGGCTTTTACACTTGTCGGGCACTCTGGTTCGTTTTATTATATAGCATATTAGCAGAAACGATTGTTTTCTTGAAGATCTGGCGTTTCGAGTGGTTTTCACGGTGTGCTTACTGTACTGGGTGTGTTTAGCAAAGGCAGTCTTGCTGAGCGCGCCAAGCGTACACAAGTTCCAAGCGACGGGTGCCGCTGAGTGCTGAGAGGAGGACACCATGCAGCAGAGAACCAGAGATTCGGAGAAATCTCTGGTTCGAGCCTTCGAGTCAACGCATCAAGTCAGCCGAGCAGCGCCAAACTGCGCGACCTCCTGATGCAGTGTCTGACAGCGGGGGTGCTGTTGCGTCCGGACGGCGGCTTCAACGGGACATTTGGCCAAGTGCCTTTCCAAGAGGCCACAGTGAACGACTTCCTGTGCCACGCATTTTCTTCGGTCCTTGTTACGACGTGTATCGGGAATTTATGACTGTCTGCGCCTTCTCCGCCCAAAAAGAGAAACACATAGAGCAGTTGGCGCTGATCTCACAAGAACTGCGTTTACCCTGTGCTGTCTAACTGCTCTGTTTTCGTCACTTCGCGCTGCGGCCGAGACGCGACTCCGGGGCCATTTGCCGTGAAGCGCAGTGGACGGAGCCGGCGGCGAAGCCCTTTCCAATGGTTTCGGATACCGCCTCCGAGGAGCGGCCGCTTCCGCCGCGGTCATAAATTTTAACCCACGCCAAGCTGCCCTTTGACCCTGTGCGTTCCTCTGGACTCTCTCCCGCAGTTACGTCATGTGGCGTGCGTGCCTAGGGACTCTGTGTGGGGACCTGGGGAACTTTTTCGCTAGATATACAGGGCTCCATCTTATGCGAGCTCTCTCTCACTGTGAACCTGGAACATGTAACCTCTTGTATAAAGTCTCTTCCTCTTCTCACAACTGAGCCTCTCGCTTCTTCGAGCACGGCACCAACACCGGAGGAGCCGATGGCGTCGCTAACCAAGTCCCAACAGCGCACACACAGGAGGTGTCCCAGTGTTCCCGCGTCGCCACAATAGGGGCACGCAGGGGAGCGGGCCCGGCCACAGACATACCTCTCCGTGGGTGTCCAGGAGCCTCCCGTACGGAGTCTTAGGAGCAAAGCTTTCCCTGTGGGAAAGCTTGTTCGAGAGGTGGTGAAAGGTCCTCCCCTCAGCTATGCGCCAATCAGGGTGGAGTGCTTTTACTGCCTTCTTGAGGGGGTGCATGGAAAAGTCGTAAAGAGAGACTTCATAGAGATACCTACCTCATTGAAGTGTGCCGCTTAAGCAAGTGCATTGGCCTCTTCATTGCTCTGGATGTCAGCATGGCCCGGGATCCGGTGCAGCGACAGGACGAAGCTGGTAATCTCAGGAGACTGGAGGCGCGCTGGTAGGTAGCAAGCCAATAGCTGGGAGCAGGACGGCTTGTCAGGAGCTGCGGTGCCGGCCTCGAGTCGCACAGGATTTCAACAGCCAAGTGGAGTCCCGCCAGTTCGGCTGCAGTAGAGCTGCCAGGAAAGGGAAGCCTGCAGGTGCTGGACACCCCCTTCCGAGGGGCCGTCATTGCTGCTGAAGCCTGGCCCTTGGAAGGCAGGATCGAGCCGTCGGTGAAAAGGAGGGTGCTACCGTTGTACTCTTCCAAGAGTTCCAAGAGGGCAGCGACAGCCTGGCCAAGGGCAGCCGCAGGGGAGCGGCGCTTGTTGACCACATCCAAGTCGAGGGGGACCTGCCGAAGGGGGACGTGTTGGCGGCGGAGGGAGTATCGAGTACCCTCGGGTTGGTCCGGGGAGGTCCGTGTACTCTGCTGCCAGTTGTTCCATTCGTGAGTGGAGGGCAGCCTGGTAGCCGTGCCAGGAGGGCAGCTTCGTGAGGTGCATGGTGAAGGCGGTCCACATGCGTAAGGCCTCTCTGGAGGAGCAGCAGGGTCAGAGGGGTAGACACCGGCCTCTGCCAGTGTTGCCGCAATCCTAGAGCACTGCGTTTGCTCCCAGCAGGCGGCGGATCCATCTCTTGCGGGCTTCGTCCATGACTTTCACTTTGGTGGAGCTAAGGGAGACAAAAGGTAAGGCATAGAGTAGAGATGTGGTGACAGCCGCCTCGAACAGCCGGATGGCCCATGATGTGCAGCCGTTGCCCCCTGCAAGGAGGCGTTGGTCTGCTCGGCCGACCCGGTTCAGGTCACCCAGGTAGGCCTTGTCCGCAGGAATCCACTTGAGGCGGTGGTCAATCACGAGCCCCAGTTACTTGACCTGACGCTTCCAGGGCAGGCTGGTGCCGTCAGTCACGAGGGTGGCAGCTTGGGCTGAGGCTCGCGCCCTAAATGGACGCACTATTAGGGCCTCAGACTTTGAAGAGGAGAGCTTGAGTCCCTTAACAAGGAGGAACTGCTGCACGGAGTCGAGAGCTCGCTGCACGGCTTTCTTGGCTGAGACCATGTCTCCTTGGGGCCCAGAGCCAGAGCGCCGCATCATCGGTATAGACAGAGGTCAGGACTCTGTGATGGCAATCGGGAGGCCAGCCACGACCAGGTTGAACTGGAAGGGGCTAAGAACAGACCCCTTGGGCACTCCGGCGTTGATTGGGTGAGGTGAACTGAGGGTCTGACCAACCTGGACCTGCAAAGAGCGATTGGAAAGAAAGGCCGTTATAAAACGCCACAGGTTACATTTTACTCCCGGGTGGTCCAGTCCCTGATGGAAGGCCTGATGCGGTAGGTGGTCGAAGGCAGACTGGACGTCCAGGAGGGCGAGAAGGGCAACATCTCCCATTTGCTTTGCCTACTCCAGGGTGGAGACCACGTCTGCGATGCAGTTTGCGGTACACTTGTGTCTCCAAAACCCGGACTGGCTTTCAGGGAGAACATTTCTGAGCCAGGCAATCTAGGAGAGATGCTCCAGGGCGACGGACTCCATGGCCTTGCAGGCAGCGGATGTTAGGGATACGGGGTGGTAGGAGGAGTGCTGCTGGGGAAGCTTCCTTGGCTTGAGGATGGGGACCACGATGACCGGTGTCCAGCTCTCAGGAAGGGTGCTGCTCCAAGATCTCATTGAACACCTCCAGGAGGCGGGCCTTTACGGGGGTGTCCAGGTTCCTTAGCATCTGGAGGATGATCCTATCTTCACCTGGGGCTGTCTTTTTCTTGGTCCGGTTAAGGACCCGAAGAAGCTCGTGGATGGGGATGGTATCCGAGCACTGGGCAGTGATCTTGGAGATTGCTGCAGCAGGGGGAGGGGGGAGTGACGGCTCTGGTGCTCAGGTAGAGGAGGGCTGGGTTGAGGGCCGAGGACAGGGTGCGCGGCCTTGGACAGGTGGTCTGCCAGCTCCTCGGCTAACACCTGGTAGGACACCCCACCGGCAATGGCTACTCCCAGAACAGGATGGCTGTGACAGTCACTTGCAGGAGAGACCGGACGAGTCGCCATGCTGTCGCCGACTGCCGGGCAGTCTGCAGCTTGTGGCAGATGCTGGACCAGCCTTCTCGACCATGTCGGTAGACCTGTCGGCGGCAGCAGGCATCGATCTTCCCCCATTTGATCCAGTCATGGGGGAGCTCCGTCCGCTTAACCATGCGTTCTGCCCTTCGCTTGGCTTCTCGAAGGCCAAGAAGTCGGAGGTCAGGCACCGGGGTCAGTCTGGGGATGTGGCAGGACACGGTGACACTCTGGGCGCACTCTCCCAGGAGGGCCAGAACCCTCCTGGTCACTATTCGCAGCTGCAACATAGAGATGACTGAAGAAGTTGCTATAGCGCTCGCTTTCGTTGGAACGGAAGCAAAATTTGTAGTCAGCGATAGTAAAACTGATATCTGGAATTTCATGAAAGGAAGAATTCTCGCCGGAAGCGGCGAGGATCCTGCCCGGCAAAGAGTTGCCCTGAAAAGTCAACCTAACAGGGACCCCAGCGCACGCGCCGGTTCCTGGCAATGAAGCGGCACATGAGTTAGCCCGAGCTATCTACTTCCGAAAAACCGTCGAACCGCAGAATTGCTAGAACCTAGATGAACGCGCGCAAACATATTGTGAAATCGTTGAGAATTATAGATTAAACAGAAAACTACTGCCACCACCAGATAAGAGTAATAGAGAGGCGACCGCGTGGCGGCGACTGCAAGTACGTTATCCCAGGAGGAGGAGGAAAAAACTTTATTAAACGAGCGAGTTTGGACCCTTCAAGGGCCCAGGGCCACCGCACGGCCCTCACATTACACGCATGTGTCCAGGTCACGTAGGGCCATGGCACTGGCACCCCGGTCCACACAGCGAAGTTGTACGTCCAGGTCCTGCGATGTAAGGAGGGCTTCCCATTCCTCCCATGATCTGATGGCGGGCTGTCCCTGCGGGGGAGGATCGGCAGGGCAGCCGAAAAGAATGTGGTCCAAGGTGGCGTGCAACTCTCCACAGAGAGTGCACTCAGGGGAAACGGGTCGGTAGTAGGATAGGCGTTGAGGGGTGAGAAGCGTTCGGGTTTGAAGACGCCTCCAGAGGATTTGTTGGGAGTGAGACAGCTGGGGGTGGGGAGGGGGGTAGAGTCGACGGGCAAGGCGTGCTTGCTGTGTGAGCTCAGAAAATGTATGTGCCCGCTCCCTCGAGAAATCCCGGCATGGGTCACCATTTGCCCGGCTAATAAGTCCTCGGGCTATGTTATCGGCGGCCTCATTTCCGGGATTGCCAGAGTAAGCCGGCACCCATATAAGCTCAATACGCCTGTCAGAATTCAGGGTGCACATTCTCAATATTTGCCACGCGGGAGGATGGACGCGTCCGCGGGCAAAGTTAAGTATGGCTGTTTTGGAGTCGCTAAGTATGTAAGCCGCATCTGTTTGGGCGATTGCTAAGGCTATAGCCACTTCCTCTGCTTCTTCCGAGTTACAGGGAGGGTCTATGAAGTGAGTGAGTGGGGGGCTGCTGGATTGTAGGCCACAGCTACCGAACGGTCTGAACCACATGCCGCGTCCACCCAGCGGACATCCTCTGCAGTCCCATAGTGTTTATGGAGAGCTTTGGTTCGCGCGACGCGGCGGGATTGATGGTGTTCTGGATGGACGTTCTTAGGAAGAGGTTTGAGGATAAGCGCTGAATGCACGGCCTGAGGGAGAGGGTTTAACTCTTCAGCATGTGCGGGTATGCGAATGCCGAGAGTATCCAGTATATGTCGTCCTGTTTGCGTGCCAGCCAATCGAAGGTGTACCGATGTGCCTCTATAAGTTCTTGTATATTGTTGTGCATTCCTAGTTTTAAGAGCCTGTCCGTGCTAGTGGTCTTCGGTAGGTTGAGCGCTGCTTTGGTAGCCATGCGGATTAAGGCGGTGATTTTATCTTTGTCTGCACAGGAGAGGTTCAGGTAAGGAGAGGTGTAAAGAATGCGACTGAGCACAAAGGCATGTAGTACCTCTAAATTGTCAGCTTCATCTAGGCCGGCTCGCGAGTGTGAAACCCTTCTCAAAAGATGGATGCCAGTATTGGCCTTTCACATACTACCAGGGGAACAGGAAAAAGATCTTTGTAAAACATGTGGGGAGAGGAGTACTCTCGACCACATTATATGGGAATACGTCGACTTCCCTGGAATCGAGGAAAATATCAATAGCAGAGAGAGCTTGGAAGCCTTGCTGCGGAGCGAAGACACCGCTCGGCAGCAACAAGCCGTCCACCTGGGGGCCGAGGCCGCGAAAAGACAAAATCTCATTGTTAGCCTTTAGTCGCGGAGGATCCAGTACCCATCGCCTAGGCCTGCATGCCGGGGGTGGAAAGTATGGGCCTCTATTTAAGGTGGACAATAAAAGTTGCCATCCATTCATCCATCCATCCATCCATCCATCTATAAGGAACTAGAAATCATATTTCTAGCTCACATTCGCCTAAAGTGCAGCTGCTAACTTGTTTTATCCTAGTCGATAAAAAATTTGGAGGACGCTTAAGCTTCGCCTTCAAGAGTGGAACGCGATAGCGTTATTGCACCTCGTCGAGAAAACTTACTAAACGCAAGGGTATTGGGGCATCCTCGCACCGGTACCCGCGCGGCCCGAAAGGGAGAAGCGGGTGAGCGAAGATAGTGATCTAAAGAAAGGAAAGACGCTTGATTCTCCAACCTGTGAGGGTGCACGGCGAAACGACACGGGCGAGTGGCGCGCCACGTGTCGGGGCAGCGCCGCACATTGCGAAGAGGGGTTCTTCTGTGTTTGCCGCAAGATGGCTCTGCATGTGCGCAGAGCGCAGAAGAAATGTAGCAGAAACGTACTTCGCTACTCGTGTAACTGCGACTTCTGTAAGTAACATGCTCATAATTACCGATATACACTGCAGTATAACGTTCTACGGCATGTTTCTAAGGCAACACCGCATTCACTAGAAGCGCTTTTGTACCGCTTTCAAGCATCGAACTCTTGGCTGAGTATACCTCGGAAATAAAGAAAAAAAAAAACTCGTGGCTGAGTGGTAGCGTCTCCGTCTCACACTCCGGAGACCCTGGTTCGATTCCCACCCAGCCCATCTTGGAACTTGCTTTTTATTTATGAAGTGCATGCCGGGATTTATCGCTCACTGGACGCCGACGACACCGGCTTTTCTGCGACACGAGCTCCTTAACGCTACCGCGTTAAGAATCATGTCATGTCTGTTTCATTGTATAGACGCGTCAAGGTCATTCAGAGGTTAATATCTACATGAAGGCTTTTAAGGACGCTCTCATTTTGTTCTCTTCGCTCTATAGGAGAGGTGCAACGGCGCAAATGCAACGTTCTCCACGATCGCTTGCAGCGAAATTTAAGCGATCTGTTGATTTGTTTTTATACATTGAAACCTTCTTATTCAAAAGCGCGTCATCTTATATTGCTTATTTTGCACCCCTCATAGCCGAATCCACTTTGGGACATTAAACTCCACATACCATATAACATACTTAAATATCCTGCTCAATCAGAGCTAGGTTGCATTTGGATATTTAATTCATTCGTAAGGTTTCTATTGACCTTCAAAAGAAAATTTAATAATCTGAGAAATAACAAGCGTTATTTCTCAGATTATTAAATTTTCTTTTGAAGCGCAGCGCTGTGTGACTTAGCCGAGATCCTGACATTGTTCACTCCCTTTTAAGAACCTGTAATGTAGAGTCACTCGTTGAAACTCGCGAAAGTTAAAACAAAGAAAAGCTACTTCACAAAACCGGATCTGATTCGGTAATATTGCGCTGGAGTTACCGCGCTCAAGGTAACTGCATGTAGTTACCTCCGCAGCAGCTTTTGTGTCCTTTTCTGTACGAACATATAGATGGGCAGTATTGCAGGTAAATTGGATGTCACAGCGCTGCTTTCGATTTTGCCTTCGATTAAGATCATACGCACACGGAATATCACGGCAAAACTTCTTATGACTTGATAGTAAATACAGCAAAACGTACACAAGCTGCAGGCGTTTGTAAATTGCGCTCTTTATCACGCAACCGGAAAGTAAACACGAAAATTAAGAGTTGCAAACTGACCAAGTTTCGATGAAGAATGCAACGCACGTTAGTCGCGAAGGCAATCCGTCGCCGAAGGGTCTTACTTGTCACGCTCAGCGCCGCTGCCCTTCGCTCTCATTTTTATCCGACCGCAAGAAACATGTGAAAACAGGTGCCATTTTCTATTTTTGTATGTACACAAATATATACAATTTAAACTCCATATGTGTCATACATGATACATGGAGTTTAATGTCCAAAAGTGGAATCGCGCTATGAGAGCTGCAAATAAGCAGAATAACATGACGTGCATTTGAATAAATATTTCGAAGTATATTTACGCTTCAAAATATTCGCACGCGCGAACTGGTTTCGAAGGCAGCGATAGTTAAAGGGCTCTAGTGCAGAGTAGGCAGCATGTATATAGCATGGAGGAAGAAAAACTGCCCACGATTACGTACGTTACTTTCTAATACGAAGTTTGAGCGCAGCTCATCAGCTGTTTCATCTTTTCGATAGATTGTGGCAAAGATTTCGAGCAAGACTGTGAAGAACATGTGATATTTTGATAATAGACGAAGAAAGAAAACCACGTTTGGAGAAAGAAGAAGAGGAAAACGTGGAGGTTGGCTCGAGGAGCGCGAGGCACGAGGAGGAGAGAACAGGCGAGCAGCGGAGCCGATCGGCTGTCCAAGGAGCTCGGAGTGGTGCGTCTTCTGCCAGGCCTGACCCGGGGATCCAGACCTGGGGCCTGCCGGCCGTATCCTGTCCGGTTCTCCTGTTGTCCACGAAGCTCGGAACGGTGGTCGGGCTTGGGAGTGCCACAGCGCCAGCGCTTCACTGGCACGAGCGTTCGGCGCCGTGCTGAGCCCAGGCACGTCGGGGAGGCCTGACGCATCGGCCGTGGAAAGGCAACCCGAGGCCTCTTGAGATCTACTGGGCCCCGTCCGGTGGCCTAGCCTTCCGCTGGGCTTACCGAGACCTTGCTGCACCGACCCTGCAAAACTCTGACCACCCGGAGCGTCTGCACCGGCTTCTCCACCCAACGAACTGGTGACTGTAGACAATTTAGTGTTTAGTCTTCGACCTACTTGTTTGTCCCACTCTCGTCCCATCCATATGTATACATAAAATTATTCGTCGTTAGATTGGTCGGTCTGGTCGTCTATTTAGATTGCTGTCTCTGAATAAGCCACAGAACAAGGTGGCCAGAAGATTTAAAGAAAAGAACCTCACAAAGACACATACGTACAATTACAGACAACTTTTTTTAATCTTTCACACGTATTCCATCAAGAAACACTCCACTAACAGTTCTTGGCTGTCATGAAAGAAGCAATTTGTGGTTGGAGAAATGAAGAGCAACTGAGTTATCGGAAGGTTGCGGGAAGCAACGCGTGGGTCCATAGGAACGTCGCGCGCCGAACAGATAGCAGCGACTGACTGATGCCGTTGACGCCGCTAGCGAGTGAAGCGGGGAGCTGGTGAAGGGTGGCAGTTCCTGGCCCTACGGGGCTGGGACGGTAGGTCAACACCGCTTGCGGCGGGGGCTAGCCAGCCACCGAATTTTATCTGTTGTAGGCCGTCATTGCACCCGCCACTGATTCGGTGGTGGAGTGGACGACGGCCGTTGTTGTGGCGAGCGTCTTTCTCTCCCTCTTCTTTTTTCCTTTCTTCTCTATTTTCTCTTCTGTCCGCACGAGGCAGCGGAGATGGCTCAGCTACGGAGCCAGTAGCAGGCCCGTGCATTTTCTTTTCCTTCTTCCTACAGCCGCAACAACAGCGAGTGAAGCGAGAACGGGATGCAACGTGATCCGCTGATAGCGATCCGGCCTTGCGGCAACCGGAGAGCACCCTCGCCGCCACGCAGTAAGAGGGGGGACCCCCTCCTCCTCTTTCTGTATGGCGCGGCGACGGTGTTCTACGCAGTTACATTGTCTTGACCGCTAGCGGCGGCAGCGGCATCAGTCAGTCGCTGCTAGCGCTGCCTCCCTTCCTTTCCTCGTGTTCTCCGGTTGCTGCGCGCGCTCCTGCCCCCATCGTTCGCCGCCGAGTGTACCCCCCCCCCCCTCCCCTCTTCCTGCGAGGCTCCGGTTGCCGTAACGCCGGCTCGAACTGGGGGGGATGAAAGTGGGGCGGAGCCGGTTACGAGGCCGACGACGCCGACGCGAAACCCAGGAACGGGCGCCAAAGAGCTGCGCTCTAAAATTCCTCCATGGTAGGCAGTGAGGAAAGTGAGGCACGCTGCGGTTTGCCTACACCCCATGTCGCTGCCGATCGCAGCGTCACCTTTGTTTACAAACATGACGCATGACGCTTGTCAGCAGGAGGCACCCTATCATGATGATGATGATGATGATGATAATGATTTATTGACTATTTGCTTTGTATCGGGTGAGCATCGGGTTTGTGTCCCAGTCGTAAAAACAAAAACACACAACGTTAAAAAAAAAAAAAAACAAGTTGGTTGCAGCGCGGTTGACAGCGACACACTGCGGCAGCCACGTTAAAAACTACTAAAGTAGAATTTACTTTGAATATCTGCAAGCATAAAATACGACGACGTATTTTTGTATTTTATGGCGATTATATTATTACACTATTAAGTAGTTTGTCGCGTTGTGTGTGGCAATTTTGTGGGTTTCGTGTCAGTCAGACGCGTCCTCTGGGAGGAAGACACGGAAAACGAATGCTTGGTAGCCTCTTACGGCAGCCGGGTGGACTGCGTTCTGCTTGTACTTGCATGTAGCTCTCGGAGTGCGTTCTCTCTGGCGTGTTTTCCTGATGCAATACAGTCCCTGTGACTGCAAGCTCTTTCGATCGCGCGGTATTAAGAGATGTTTTTAAAGTGAAGGATACCAAAAGGAAGTAGGGGAACGCTACCGCGATCGTCGACAGGATACTTGAAGTGCACGCTACTCACGATGGCGAGTCGGTATCTTCAGATGGGAAAGCGACTTGAAAGAAGTCTTCTCAGGACATGGCACGTTTCAAGATTGTCTCGAAAGGAGGTTGGTTGCAAGACTTAACATCTAATGTTAATGTCGTTTCAACTTTAGTCGGCACTGCAGCGTTCATTTTGTGACCTTGCATTATGCTTTATTGGCTACGGCTAATTTATGGAAACATTTGCCGGTGCCTTCGCCGGGCGCCTGGAAACAGAAAAACAAAAACAGAGCTAGAAAAGCAAGCGCACTGTCTAGAAGTACAGGCACTGATTTAGAGCGTGAACGCACTTGGACCTACTCGGCTATTAGCACGAAAGTCGGAGGAAATCGTCTGGCTTGGTTTTGGATGTTTCGAAATATAATGATGCAGACGAAATGCGGGCTGCTTTTGTTTATTACAGTACGATGATCTTCTTTATGAGTGCCAACAACAATGTGATTCAGAGTTAATAAATTCGCGTTTCCATTTGCTTATTAAATGTTAACCATGCCAGGATTGTGGGTAGCATAATATGTATGTACAGTACATCCGTGTCAGGTGCAAAAAGGTCATGCTTGAACCCTGTTTCGTGTGGTTATCATTTTGTAAAATGCAAAATATTTTAGGTTACTTCCTTGGCACAGTTGGAAATGGTTTTCCTGTATTCATTAAGCCTGCTTTTTCCTGCCCTGGCCACTGATATCCAACAGCATTAATATTTGCTTAAGACAAATTCTAAAAATTTTTTGGAGGTTGCTAGAAAATTGCTTCGTATCCAGGCGTTCACAGTGAGAGGCCGGATTTCTAGATGGCCTTAAATATTCAGGCGGTTAGGTGCCATAACTCCTAATGCAGTCTCAACCTAATTTACAACCTTCCGGTAATTCGGTGAAACATAATGTAAATCCGAGTGTTGTATGAAACAACAGAAAAGCGCCTCCTTTGTGCTTCTAGAAACAAGTATTGTAAAACCCTGTTATGGAATAGGCTGCTGAAACATGGTGCATACAATAACAGTGGCACGTTTCGGTCGCAGTTTCATTTCGATGGATGCCAAATGCAAAAAAGTGTGTGTGCTGTGTGATGCCAGTGCATGTTAAAGAATCTCCGGTGGTCTAAATTAATCTGCAACCGTGAACAAAGGCATCCATCAAAGCTCATATGCCACTTTGGGACTTTAAACCAAACAACTGACAAGTAATGTTAGTTAATAGTAGCATAGCTGCATGTGTTGGAGACAACACTTAGGTCTGTTAATTGAGAAAAACAAATCCAGAGTGAAGTCATACTCTTATAAATGAGTCAACTTTCAGGGTTGTTTCAGGGTTTTTTTTAATGCAGGTATGAATGCGTGTGTGGGCAGGTGGTACATTTTTCTACAAAGATTGAACAGTGCACTTAGGGCATGCACTGTCTAATCTTGTGGAACAGTACAGTTTTCAGGGCAGTTGAAATCTTGAGAGGAAAACGAAAGCCTTGATTCGCACACCAGTGATGTCTGAAATGCTCTTGCTGCAGATGATTTCACTAGTGGTGGCTAGACCTTATTGTGCTGAAAAGAGTTTTTCATTCTATTAAACGCTGCCTCGGTGCTTTTTAATTGGGAATGCCCAGTCCATGCAACAGCTCAATAGCAAAAGTGGTCTGCTGCCTGTTTTGGGCAACACTACTTTGTCGCTCATTAAATTCGTTGTTAGCTGCCTCTGAGGCAGAACACATCTTGAAGAGAGAGTGCATTAATTGCCCCAATTCTAAAGCTAACATAGCTGCAAAACACATTTTTAGTGGCTGTTGATCGAAGCTTTCACGGGTGCTGTTCTGGCAGTAAAGCGAAGCAATGCAGTTGCTTAATTTGGGTGACAGAAAGTAGAGTTAACACTCAAGCGCTCGCAGCATAAATGGCACACCCAGTGAGCATGTTTTACAAATTTAGTGTCTGTAACTTAGCTCTGCTTGAAATGCACATAACCTATGGAATCTAGGTTCACAACAACGCAATGTGCAGCGATAACTCTTAATACAGTTGTAGCAGGTCACTTACAAGTTGGCAGAGGTGACAGTGCTAGCTAAAAGAACAGACACGTCGCAATTTACACACCTCTAAAAACGGCCCGCCGGCCATCGTCGCCCTCACACACAGTGGCTCTTGGCTTCGCTCGCTTGTCAAAAAATTAAAACGCTTTCATGAATTTGTACGTTTTAATTTCTTCACCGTCGCAAAACTTAAGAGTGTACTTCAGGCCCCCAGCGTGAAGCAGTGGTCTTGTAGTACGCCGCACACCATGACAAAGTTACAGCAGTCGTACGAGTCTATGTTTTCACAAAGTCGAACATTCGAGACTGACGTTTTTCTTGTTCCACGAAGTCCACGGGTGTCAGTACGTGTCCTCTCACTGGACGGTTTTCGCTGGCACACGCAGAAATTCCGACAAGATGCGAAAAGCGCAACCCGGATCACGAGTTGAGCATTGCGGTGCCCGTATAGCGCCCGTACACACGGCCATGCTTATGGCGAATGGCGCACCGGCTGCTAGCGCCCCTTGCGGATGACGTTATGTGCATACCTCCTATATACAAAGGCAGCCAAAGCCACTACCATCAAGTAAAGCACAGGGAATTTTTCTTGTTTTGGTGTCAATCAGTATGAAATAATAATGAAATCATGAAAATAAATGATAGAAAGGAGAAGACAAAGCAGCCATATGCTTCCAGATAGATAGATCCGAACACACGACCTCAGCAAAATGTGGAGGTTGAGGGTTCAGATCCCACTGGTGGCATGTACTTTTTTCTTCTTTCTAATAATTTATCTCCATGTGTACGTTATTATTTAACACTGGTCATAAATCATGGCTGAAGGAAAATACAGATGGCCGCTGTGACGTTATGCAAGTTATAACATGTTTTGGAGTTTACTCATTTTCATGTTCATGAGAGAGCAGTGTTTTCTGCAATGTTGTCATCTAGAGCAAAAAATAAAGATATCGCAAGCAGCTCTGCAAGGACACTGTGACTGTTGAATGTTTAATTTTGCTTTGTTATCTTGACAGCTTACATGTAACAGTTATGGGAACTAATTTGCCTTTAAAGCACTGCAGTTTTCTAAGCATATACTATATGCATAGCTTGTAGGTGCCTGGGAAATGTTTGTTAAGGAAGGTACTCATGTTGGTGATACATTCTTCAATTAAATTCCACGTGTGTATCCTGTAGTTGTGTGTGTGTATGGCCACTTCCCCAAGCTTGGGAGTTGATAATTTAAAAAAAAAAAAAAAAAAAGAGAATTGGCAAACATCAACTCCTCTCATGTGTACGCTAGGTGCAACAACTGGCTACTTCTGCATTATTATCTTTTCTCATCAAACATTATTATGCAGCTCAGTGCTGTGAGAATCTTAAATTTTCGTCTGTACAGTATTTTTGTTTGTGCTACATCTTGAGTGCTCTTTCTTGGCACTCTGCCACAGGTCACAGTTGCTGATGGGAAAAAGGTGCTTAATTAGACATTGCTGTTAAAAGCGTTAAAGTTGCACGCTCATCAACATAGTGGACAGAACAAAGAAAAATTACATTTATGATGGCCATGCCTAAGGTTATTATGTTATTATTATTATTAACATTTATGTTAGCCATGCCTAACATCTCTCAAGTAAACTAAAATGTTGCATTTATAGCCGTGCTGAGCCAAATCTTTGACAAAAAATGTGGCCCTTGTCTGTACGCTATATGTGGTCCTCCATTGATTTATAATTTGTTTTATGACAGAGGCATCTTAATTTAAGATTATTCCTCACTTTGGTTACGCTTTATTTCCAGATCTGCGCCAGAATTTTAACTCTGAACGAGGTTCCCCCTACATTGCCACCACTGCACTTTTTACTGGAGCAGTGGCAGTTGCTGTGTGAAAAGCCACCAAAGGGTTTTGAGAAATACTTCCCAGGATCTAAGAAAGGTCAACAGAAGGAAGCAGGAGAACAGGCAGTGGACAAGCCAGCTGGAAAAGGTAAGCATATACTTGTAATGATGTAAACTTCCTTACTTATGCAGAACTGTGCTGTTGCATAATAAATTTTTTCTTCATGTACAGTAAACCAGTGTTACAATAAAACAGGCAGGTGCACTTTGAAGAGCCCTGAGTGGACAAAATTTCCGCAGCCCTCCACTATGGTACCCTTCATAGCCTCAGCTACTTTGAGATGTTAAACACTAAAAACAAAACTAACCAAACATGCAGGATGGAAGAAAATTTGGGCATACATGTAGCAGTCTTGGAGATGGCAGAAGCCTGCATTGGTTCAAGTTTTCTGTTTGCCTGGAAACTTACCATAAAATATTACTTAAATTTTGTTGATAACGGAGACCTTTTTTTTTTTTTTTTTTTCTGCACGAGCTCATAAATAAGGTATATGTTGGTAGGAAGTGTAAAACAGAACCATCATTTAATGTTTAATCAAATATTCTAAATTGAGCAACATCTCTAAATTAGGATTGAGTTCTAGTGAGAGTTGACGAACAGCACACTAAATTCGATGATGCCATTGACGAATTCAGTAAGGTCTGGATTCTCTGGTGTGAACTGAAATGTATCAAATTTTAAATGTTTGAAATGTCTGCTTGAGGAAATTTTTCTCAGGTGTTTTTAACTGGGGCAGGTATGTGTAAGAATATACCAATAAAGTTGGTAAGATACGCAAATTGAAGAAAGTCTGAAGAAAACTGGTGTCATTGAGCAGCTATGTTTCCAATATGTGCAACTGCTCCCAGCATAGTCCAAGATGAATTGGGTTGACAGGTTGATAAGGATGCAAATGAGACATCCTGGAGTGCTTGTGCTCTTGCTTTCAGAGCATACCTTGTGAACTTGCCGACATATTAAACAAACCATCTAGAAATGTTTAAAGCCACCAATGTTAACGAAAAAAAAAAAAAAAAAGTTTATCAACTAACATTTTTTATTTTTGATAGCTTTTCTCCGCTTTCATTATTGCTGGCATTCTTAGCATTTTTTTGCTAATTATGGGCTTGCTGGGCATCTATATGTATTTTGCTAGAACTAATGGCTGCCATTTGTCATGCACAAGTAATGACTGAAGCAAATGAGGCATTGCTTTCAGATCAAAGGGTCATGATGCTACTGGGGAAGTGCATGAGCACACTGTCCATTCTTGGATGTTCCAGATGGAGTATGCCTGCATGCAGTGTCTTCACATTTCTATTATGCCAGTGCATTTAGATTGTACCACTATGTTCTCTTCTGTTTACCTTGACTCCTGGTCACATAAGGAGTGTACAGTAGTGTCGGGTAACACATGATGTAGTGATGCTAGTTTGCCTTTTGAGACTTAAATTTTATGGGCTCCGTTCAACCTCATTATGGAGTAATGCTTAGTTCTCAGTGGTAAGGGGAAAAAAAAATGTGGATATGGTTTCTATGAATTGATGACTGAGAATTAATTTGGAAGGCTTTTCTGAAATGGGTTTAGATTAACCGGTAATTTTTATATGCTACCTCAGCTTATGTTGCAAACTGAATTTCATGTGGGCAATTTTCGGGCAGAGTTCTTAAAAAATTCTTCTGGGCTGTTGAAATCATTAAATAAAGCTGGGCTTGCCCCAGAACGGAGCGCTGTATATTTAAGTTACGTGCTACTGTTCACTTATCTCTCTGTGGACCATTTGGTTGAGGGGTAGTGAAGTTAGGCCTACCGAGAGCCAGCAAAAGGAACTAATGAGAAAGTCATTGGTGACCCGCGTGCAAGATAAAGAGATCTCATAAAATAATGGACTTTTGGACTCTTAGATAAATCACTCTTAGAAAATTGCTTTTAACGAGTGGATTTTAAGTTGTTACTACATACTGCCAGAAATGAAACTGTTAGGCAAAGGTAATCTTTATGCTTAGTGGAAATGTAGCAGATGTTGAGGACAGGACGTCCTGTCCTCAACTTTCTTTGTCCTGTCTATTCGCTACATTTCCATGGCACATATGTGTGGCCAACTGGCCCCACAGTACACTCTGTTGAAAAGTAATCTTACTTTAGATCATACAGAAAGTTTAGTTTAAAAGTGAAGTGCTAGAGATATATATTTAAGTGCTAGCATTTATTTATCTGTGCAAGGGTTTTTGTTTTCTTGCATAATTTTTTCATCACAAAAAAAAAAATGCTATTTGTTGTTCGGATTGGTTCATATGTCCCAAAGAGACTCGGGCTATGAGAGACGCTGTAGTGGAGGGCTCTAAAAACTTCGACCACCTATAGTCCTTTAACGTGTACTGACATCGCAAAGTATGTGGCTGCCTCCTTGCTTTTCACCTCCATCGATAAGCGGCTGCCACGGCTGCGATTCGATCCGGCATCTTTGGGTGCAGCAGTTGAGTGCTCTAACCACTGGGCCACAGTGGCAAGGTGGAATTGCTATCTGTGTAAAGCCATAAGTTCATTTGGTTGGCAACATGCTGTTTCAACTTTTGTTATGATGTTAAGGAAGTAACTGGGAGAAATGTGGTAGGCATGGCCCTTGTCAATAAAGGCATCTGCAGAACTTGCAAAGAGAGGCACTCACATTTATTGAGGACCTAAGAGTGGAGGGGGATACGCAACACAGGCACTAAAAAGGTATTATTTGCAGTTTAAAATATACAAATAAGAAGTTCTTGTTTAGGTTCAGTTTAACTAGGACCAATATATCAACAAGTAGCATCATAGTCTCAGTATAATGGCTCAATTAATAAGGATACTACTGGAGTCTCTTTGACTTTGTGGTTTCTACTTGGACATAGGCCACCAACCACCGCGGGTTCGAGCGTCGCATGAGCCGAAGCCCTGATCAGCCGTCACCACGCGCACACTGAAACACCACAGCGTGAACTCAACCTCCACCGGGAGGAGAGCACTGCGCTGCAAGGACACAAACCTCCAAGTTCACAAAGGAGACGTTTATTGAAACGCCATCCTCCAGCGGCACGCACGCACGCACGCATGCATGCACGCGCGCGCACACACACACACACACACAAACACACACACACACCTATATACAAACGCACATACTCAGTCACCGTGTCAAGGGTGCGCGCGAGGAGCAAGACGCCTGCGCGCACAAGTGACACGGAGTGCGCGCCGCAAGCACGCAAGGGCGTGCTGTGATCTCTCTCTCACAGTGACCAAAGGGTTCCTTTGAGAGAGAGTGGGCAACCACCGCAAGGTACGCCTGTCGCAGATCGTTGGATCACGATCGACAGGCTCGAGCTGCGCTCTCAGGTACGACCCGGAGTGGACGAACTCGAGTACACACTGGTCTGCGCGGACAAAGGCCGGCAGACAAGAACAGTTGTGTACGCACCTTGCGTTGTCTCGGAGGGGTCTCTCTCTCAGCTCCGCTTGGACAGTCGCGCGAGCGCGGCTGTCGAAGCTGTGCCGTGTTCCCGCCAAAAGGCGCCAATGAGAACAGCCACTGGGACGCCAGGGCGGAGCTGTGGCCCGAACGACAGTGACAAGTCGTCCGAGCCCCTCTCCGCCGCCTCAGGCGGGAGGAAGGGAACGAGGAGAACAACATGGCACGGCGGCGGCCGCTCAAAGGGCAGCCGCGGCAAGCCCGAATCCCATATCCTCCTCTCCTTAATTGCCCTCCTACCCATCAGCGAAAGCACGCGGCAGGTCCCCAGCATGAAGAAAAGAATGCTATCCTCACGCAACCAGTAAACTACACTTCAGCTCCAGCCAAAAAGATCTCGAAAAGACAGACGCTCCAGAAAGACAAACACCAGCAAGGCGCACAAAAAAAAAAAACAAGAACAAGATGGCATGAAGAATGATGTACAAAGTTCCGGAGGCTAAGTAACAACTATGTACAGAACGCCATCATGTACAGAACACAACTATGTACAGAACAACTATGTAAAAACACAACTATGGACAGAAGTTCCAAAGTTCGTCGGTGCACCTCAGGGAGCCTGCGGTGACTCACCTCTCGGTGACTTCTGGGTGGCCAACGTTCATCGTTGGCTGCAAACGATCTCCGTCAGTGGTGGTGCAGGTTAAGTGCAGGAACAGCGAACACGCAGAAGGGGCCCCAGGCATGGAAAGTCCGTGACTCTGTGGCGATCCAAGGCGCACATGGGAAGACCGCGCGCGGCTTCCTTTCCACCGCGCTCCGCACACGCCGGCAAACACACATGGCGCGACGTCGTCGCCTCCACGTCCAGGCACGCACACGCACAGCCACTCACACACCAAAGGGTGATGCCGACCTTCCGCGGCGAACCTGTCCCGAGCACCTTCGCAACCGCGGCGGCCTTGGGTGAAAGGGGCATCGTCCATGCTCCCCGTTCCCAAACGGCCCCAACTTCCTTTTCACACACACCAGAAAAGCCTCGCGTCGGGGCTGCGTAATGAGCAACCCTCGCAATTTCAAGAAGAAAGAGGAGAGAAGACGCGCTGTACAAAAGAAGGCACTCACTGTACAATATTTACAAGTTAAGATTCAAGAATGGAAACAGAAGAAAGCGAAAAATGGGAACAGAGGCACACAAAACAAAAAAAAATAATAAAGCACACAGGCTGGAACTGAGCGAGCCAGAAAAGGGGGAGACCAACCTTGCTTCCGGGTAGGGTTGAACGAGCAAGCTCGCTCGGTGAAGCGGTATACCTTCGGTTGCGGAAAAGGCCCGCCGTCTGGCATCAATCACACAGGTGAACGTCGCCTCACCTAGTACCGGTGCGGGGCACGGCTGCGTTCCACCGCATCGGTTGTGCCTTGGCACTTGCCTGTGGTGACAATGGGCACCAGCGCAAGCTCGTCAGACCATTACGCATGGGCCTTCAGGTCTGCGATGTATGCACGGCTGGCTTTCCCCATAGGGGGATTCTCTAGCAATGAGCCCTTGCTTGTTACTGGGGAAATGCCCCATGAAATCGCAGGTGGCCATCTGCCACGGACGCACACTGTCAGTTGGTGTCGTCATGCCCGGTGGCTTGCCACCCCTTGACTTCTCCATTTGACAGACATAGCAGGAACGGCAACAGTGGAAAATGTCGTGCTTCATGCCGGGCTGCAGTCACTGATTGACTCAGTTTCTTGAAACCTTGGAGCCACTCAGATGACCAGCCAGTGGTTTGTCATGAGAGAAACGCAACAGAGCGCCGCTCAGACATTGGGGAATAGCTACTTCAAATGGTTCATGGACTCATCGTCCGTGGCTATGTATTTCAGCGCGAGCCCGTCATGGCCCAGCAAACATGAATCCCCGGGGCACGCCGCGACACATGCTGGTTCGTGCCCCCCTGCGCCCGCTCAATACAAGTAGCGTAACGGCGCTGCGCCCGCTGCAATACAAGCAGCGTAACGGGGCTTCGTCTCCCAGAGACCGTCGCTGACATCGCGACAAAACGGGTCATTTTGCTGCACCGTCGTAGCTCTTCATGGCTGAAAACGATCCCAGTCATCCCAAAGGAGAGCCTGGTTTCGTCCCCCCGCAGGTTCTCAGCAAAACTTCCGCTGGCATCGGCGTCTCAGATGTGCTCACAAAGAGCTCTCACCCTCGCCTGCTTTGCGAAGCGCTGCTTACCCGGATAGCGGAATGGGGAACCCGTCCGCTGTTTCGCCCCCTTCGCCTGCCGGCGTAAAGACGCTGCCGCGGGGGAGTGGGGCACGGGATAGCGCGTCAGCTACCACGTTCGTTCTCCCCTATAGCTACTGCACCGAAAAGTCGAAATGCTGTACCAAGAGAGAATGGCGCACCAGCCGGCTCGCAAGTTCACAGAGCCGCATCAGCCAACTGAGCGCCCTGTCCGGTTTCCAGAGGGAGCCCCGGCCGACGCCTCGCCGTTCTCCGAACAGAAACGACTGCTACCGGGGTACGGGTGCTGTTGTGCGGAGAGGCCGTCAGCGGCGGCGTCGCGCACATTGCTTCCGCAACGACGTAAAGCTGAAACAGCGGAGGCATATGGTCAACGTTCGCACCGCAAGGGGGTCTGAAGAACCATGTAGCGTGTTTCAGTGCCTTTGCCGAGTGCCGCGCAGGGGGCGGCAGGCATGGCGCATAAGCTTGATCGTCTAGGCGACCGGCTCGGCCGATGTGCTGTCCAACGACTCATGGAGCCAAGGACAATTCACGTTGGGCGCCAGTTGTGGTTTCTACTTGGACATAGGCCACCAACCACCGCGGGTTCGAGCGTCGCATGAGCCGAAGCCCTGATCAGCCGTCACCACGCGCACACTGAAACACCGCAGCGCAAACTCAACCTCCACCGGGAGGAGAGCACTGTGCTGCAAGGACACAAACCTCCAAGTTCACAAAGGAGACGTTTATTGAAACGCCATCCTCCAGCGGCGCACGCACGCACGCACACACACACACACACACACACACACACACACACACACACATATATATATATACAAACGCACATACACCTATATACAAACTCACATACTCAGTCACCGTGTCAAGGAGCGCGCGAGGAGCAAGACCCCTGCGCGCACAAGTGACACTGAGTGCGCGCCGCAAGCACGCAAGGGCGTGCTGTGATCTCTCTCTCGCAGTGACCAAAGGGTTCCTTTGAGAGAGAGTGGGCAACCACCGCAAGGTACGCCTGTCGCAGATCGTTGGATTACGATCGACAGGCTCGAGCTGCACTCTCAGGTACGACCCGGAGTGGACGAACTCGAGTACACACTGGTCTGCGCGGACAAAGGCTGGCAGACAAGAACAGTTGCGTACGCACCTTGTATTGTCTCGGAGGAGTCTTTCTCTCAGCTCCGCTCGGACAGTCGCGCGAGCGTGGCTGTCGAAGCGGTGCCGTGTTCCCGCCAAAAGGCGCCAATGAGAACAGCCACTGGGACGCCAGGGCGGAGCTGTGGCCCGAACGACAGTGCCAAGTCGTCCGAGCCCCTCTCCGCCGCCTCAGGCGGGAGAAAGGGAACGAGGAGAACAACATGGCACGGCGGCGGCCGCTCAAAGGGCAGCCGCGGCAAGCCCGAATCCCATAACTTTCAGTGCAGTATGAGCTTGCCAGGTTTTTGAGAGGTGGATTAGGGGTCAGGTTTAATGGCTTGGGGCATGGGGTGGTCAAAATTTTGTCAGGGGAGGGTCTGCAAGAAGATGTGATGCCGCAGGAGGGGGTTATACACTCTCCCTGCTAGGTGTGGCAGTCAAGATTTTCTGCTGTCCCGCCTTGGTGGCTCACTGGTTAGGGCGCTTGACTCCTGAACCCAAGGACACAAGATCAAATTCCGGCCACAGAGGCCGCTTTTTGATGGAGACGAAAAGCAAGGCGACCATGTACTGACGCAGTGTCAGTGCACGTTAAGGAACACCAGGGGGGTGAAATTTTCGGAGCCCTCCACAACGGCGTCTCTTATAGCCTGAGTCGCTTTGGGATGTTAAACCTCATTAACCAGTCAAACCAACCAACGAAGCTAAACCTAGCTCCAAAATTTATAACAACGCTCGACTTATTGCAAAACTGGGTAAATATTTTTGAATTCAGAAAAAGGAAACATCCAAAAAAGTTTCTCAGAATTGTTCGCTATCTTCAGTAGGCAGCACAGCTGGTTTTTCTGACACTGCCGTGACATTCCCAGGCAAAATTATTCGTAGTGTATAACATATAAATCTGGCTCACAGTCATGATTGGTGTTTTGTATGTGGAACTTGAGCATGCTGATGAAGCTGTGTAGGCTTTTTACAAGCGTGCACAAATATATACACACACACATTGTCTGAAATCTAGGGTTTAGGATGCTGTCCCTCTTCCCTACCCTCTCCGGATGCCTATGGTTGTCAGGGATTTGCAGGTCTCTGTTTGTCCTTGGTGTCAACTGCTTTGTCTGTTTGGCAGCCTATGTGCTTTTAGTAGGAGCTGCAAATTGGGAACAAAAGACTTGGTATTGTGATAAAGTCTTCATCTTTATTATAGATCACAGTTTTTTTCCTTACAACACAGACAGCACACAGCTTTGTAATGCTTGGGGCATATTCCTTCTTACAAAGAGATTTTCAACACAGATAAAATTATTGACCGGGGCTTCAGTTGCGTTCACAGTAAGCTACAAATTTTTTTAATGTGCGTTTAATAGAGATCCCCATGTGAGATATTTTTCTCAGATGTTTGATGTTGTAAGAGTTGCTGTGCTATCAACCTAAAAAGTTTCCGGATCAACATGCTTCAGGCTGAAGTGGGCAGGGGGCCATATGGCACTACAGTTAGTGGCGTTGTGATTGAAATGGTAAGAGGAATCCCACTGTGTTAAGTTTGCCAAAACAATTAATGCAGCCATTTCCAAAATATGTGCGCACATTACTCCGGGTGCAGAAATTTCCACTTGCGGAATTGCTACAAGTGGTACCTTTGTTGTGATGCCCTACAGTTGGTTGAAGTAAACAAAATTGAAATGTTCTGATGATATTTATTCCAGGTGAATAACATGTATAAAAATAATGGGGGACACTTAAAAGGTTCCTGCAACATAATTTGAGTGCATTGTTTTGTTTGCTTGCTGCAATTGTTGAGCTATGACGATGTTACTACCATCAGTCATAATGCACATAGTTTGGTCTTGGATATTAATTTGCTTGAGAAGTAAAACCATTGTACTGACGGTGTCGGCACACAGCGGTGGTTCTTTGCAGTGGATAGACGTCAACAACCTCGCGTTTGACGATTGAATAAGTAGTAAATGCACTGCAAATTGTGTCCATGGAAAAATTCATAATGTCACATTGTTGTATTTTATATTAAGTCAATAAATCCAACATGTTGCTTTACACAAAGGTACACAAAGGCACTGCAAAGCAAGTGACTCAAAAAGCACCCTCAGAGCATCAACAGAGGCAACAGACCCTCACTGCTTTCACGACCTGTACACGGGGACAGCTACGTGTGGCCAAGCCTGTGGCTATGCAGTCAAAGTTCGGCAGGAAATAATTCACGACCTCGCCACTCACTCCTCGCTATTGTAGGATGCCTGCAGATAGAGAGAAAGGGGCGGTCAAGGAGCGGGCTCACGAGAAAAGCACAATAGCTGGGGGTGCATGGTGACGAAGGGATGTCTCCTTCCCCTGCCTATTCCTGGTCTCTTTGTTCCTTATTCTATTTCTGCGAGGCGCCATGGAAGAGATCTCGTCAAATTTCACAAAAACGTTTTATAGCGACTGGGAAACCATGAGGAAAGCTCCACCTTTAAGGGTATGATTCGATAAATAGGCCACCACCCCATATATAAAGCCCTGCTTTAACCAAGCCGTATGAATGTGCCTGTGTTACCTGCGGGCAATGTGAATTCAAGGTTCCTGGCAGGCTGATTCTGATGTCACCCTACCATGTAGGCTTAAAATGGCAGCTCCTGCCAGACGTAATGCCGGGCAACCCTAAGTCCAGCTAGTGCTTGGCCATGAAAGCTGCCATTTGCCGTCTTCCAGTGCCATGCTCGTGATTTTTTGCGACGCCAGATTTTTGGTGAAAAGGGCTTTTAATGCTAGCACGTTAATAGCTATGAATAGATGTGGCAAACTCATCTTTTGTGTGTCACTCAAATTGCTTTTCTGTTGCAGAACTCCCTAAAGATGGTCCATCACAGAGTGGGCCGCAAACAAAACAGAGCTCTGGAAGCAAACCTCCACAGTGGAATTTCAGCTTTGGTGGCCAAGGAAAGTATGTATAATGGCCAAAGATATTTTTACTGTAATAGGTAGTTTTTGCCATTGCATGGGGCCCAGAGTGATTAAGTAAAAACAAGGAATATAAACAATGCTTGCAAAGTTAAGGAATAATGATTGCTTTTATGTAGATTTTTCAAACGATAACATTTGTTAGAATTGAGAAGTTAGGGGAGGTAAGAAACAGCAGAAAAGAAGAGCTGGGAGAGAGAGAGAAAAATTTGGGAGGCCTTTAACTTGGGCCTTTAAGAGTATGACATGGCAACATTAATGGCTCCTGTCTGCGTCTCCTCTTGTGAATGCTCATTCGCTTACATTCATTTTGCTTACTTGCTCAATCCCTCTTCCCTAATTTGTGCCTCTGTTATCTCACACATACTAGTTAATATGCAGTACTCATAAGCTGCTACTACATTATATGCAAGGCCATTTGACGTAGGCATAAAGCCTCACTTTAACTTACCCGTGCGAATGTGCTTGCTTCACTATGGGGGGGGGGGGGCATGTCTTACTCGGGATACAGTTTCACAGCAGGAGCCGAAGTGGGAGTTGGCTACTGCAAACTCAGTCATGTTACTGGCGTCGTGACGTCACACAACCCGCCTGGTTGCCTATCAACTACTACTTGCCAGAGTTACATATTTTCTGCAGAATGGGGCCTTTAATACTATTGCGTTACAATTTTATTGAGTGACCCAGGTCCAGTTCGTCACGTTTATCCAGAAAAATGCTTATATTACGGTATAATAAAACTAAAGCATACAGTGTATATTGTTACTAACAGTGCTAGAGATAATCGAGAAAAAATGTCAGGCACAGGTATGAAAATCGGTATTGGAGTTGTACAAATGCAGAAGTTTAATATGCAAAACTCAGAACTCAACCTTCACTAGTAAAGGAATTAGCAACAATATCTAGGTTAAATTTGTAGAGGGTAGTTAAGAGAGTGGGAGAAAGAAGCTTTAAGGCAAAAAAGTGTGATAGGTCCTTGCGAGGAACTTTCATCTGGCCTGCTACCTAACACTAGTAGAAGGGAAAAGAGGAAGGAAAAAAAAAAGGACAGACTCAATGTAGGAGGCTATAATAGCATGCTTTACAAACATGCATACTCATGTGTACATATTATTCCAATCAGAAGTTTATGGGACACGAGTGTAGGGAAGAGTAACTTATTTTGTCACGGTGACATAATCCAGATGCTTGAAATGTGTCAAGGCATGTGGAGACATGCATGCCCTATTCATTAGTAATGATAACATGTGACTGGGCTTCCCTGAGCCCTCACGGGGTGCATGTAGGTCATACTGTACACAACGGCACATACATTTCCACAACTGCATTAACGATAGGCATCCAGGTCAGCATTATTCGGAAATTCAAGAGCTATGTTTAGATGCTTAGATTTGAAAGGTTATGTGTTCTGGTCATGTTCTTTTGCTGTTCATAGTGTTCTTTTTTTGCAGTAATAGTCATCACAGAATTTTTAACATAATTTATGCAGTTGAGTGCTTCCCCTCAGTGCATGCTGTATCTCTTCCAAGATGCCAAGTTTGGTTTTTGTTTTGCTGCATCTTGCAGCAGGAGTGGCCGCAATCCTTTCAACCCAGATGACCAGAACCGCATGATGACCGTGGCCCTTGTCACAACACTGGGTATCCTGGGCCTTCTTGCTTTTAATGAGATGAGGTACAAGGAGATCACATGGAAGGACTTTGTCAATGCTTACTTGGCACGTGGCATTGTAAGTTTCCTTTTTTTTTTTTTTTGCATTCAGAGGATTTTATTGACACACTTTTATAACTTATTGACCTATATTAATGGCTTCATTATAAGCGTCAGCCATCAGTAGTTAAGGGCTAGTGCCTTTATGTGTCTCAGTGTCTGCAGTGCTTTGCCACTGAGAGCAAGCTTGCAGATTCATGTCTAGTCATATAGTAGCCTGGTTTTGATAGCGCCAAGGTACAAAAGCAATCACATTCTTGTGCCACACACTCTACTTATCGGCATAACCCCTCAAAATCCTTTGAACTGTTAAAGCCTTTTAGAGCAGTAGCTGTATTCAATGCAAAAGTGAAGTATCATGTCTGTGCGGCCATTTGACCTTCAGGCAACCTTAAGCTCAAACTTTCAAACTCAAACAACAGTGACATCAGTGTTGATCTATGATCTTCACCCTGACCTTGACATTAAGTGACGTCATCTGGATAAATGCTAGGTCAAGGAATCTTGTAATTCGTGATGTCAATACATCGCTTGATTCCATTGCATAAAGAGGCTGCCGAGCCTCTCTTTCTCTCACCAGTCATGGATCAGGAGCAGAGCATGTTGGATTGTGAAGCTCGCATTGTTGCCACGTTGAGGCATTCAGCACAATTTGTAGTATCTTGTTAAAGTGTATTCAATTCCTGCCCGACTGCTGTGCTGTAGTACCCGGGTTCGATCCCGACCTTTGGCAGCTGCATTTCGATGGAGGCGAAACGGAGTGGCGTCTGTGTGCTGTGCGATGTCAGTGCACGTTAAAGAACCCCAGGTGGTTGAAATTACTGGAGTCCATCACTGTAGCTCCTCTCATAGTCTGAGTTGCTTTGAGACTGTAAACGCTACAAACCAAACCAAACCCTTTTATCAGTTTCTTTTTGAGGTTATTGCTTTTGATGGTTTAATTGTGGTGATAGCTATACAGAGAATTCATTTGATGTTTTGATGAATTATTTGCAGGAAACATATTTACTGTCTTGCTTTAGTTGCTTTAGTTGTATGTAAAAAACTGGGGTGCGTAAAATGTTTGCACAGTTGTGAATGCATACTCTCTTTGTCAAAATTCTAGAGCCAAGAGAGTTTGCTTCTGTACCATTCGTGGAAGTCCTGCCCATTGGATGGAGCAGGGATCAGAAATCTTTTTACCTGCAGGAATGCTTACAACACTGATGATGCATTACCAACAAAATGATGTGCCTCCGAAGCAAACTCCATTGGGCTCAAAACATTTGAAAAAAAATAATGAGCCTAAGAAGTTCCATTTTAGGCCATGCTCTGTGGCTTGTTATTTATAACCAACATTCCAACAGGGCTTAAAGTTGGTCACGAGGCTGTTCTTAACATTGCTAAAAAGGGGAACAGTGCAAAAACAGGAAGAAGAGAGGAATAAACACCACACATGCTCAACGCCTGTGGTGTTTGTTCCTCTCTTCGTCTGGTTTTTGTACTGTTCCCATCTTTGGTAAGATAAAAGTCGAAAGGTCTCGGCGGAGTCTGAGATCTCCCACTAGTACAGCCGAACCCGGATATATCGAACCCTGATATATCGAATTTTGGTTATATCGAACTCGCGGAATATCCCCTTGAAAATCCCATGTAAAAGTATAGGAAAGCCGCGTCATATATCGAACTCAATTTCGCCGGTCGCTCGATATATCGAACTCCGCACCACGCACTGGAAAGTGTGCCTTTCCCAAAGACGATCGTATCACCCTCGGCCGTTTGCCGCGTGACGTTTTCAAGCCACGCGCGGAAGTAATGAGAAGGGCAGTTCGGCTAGGGCAGCGCCGCACCCATTCCCTAAAGGCGCGCATTTTTGGTTATCGTTTCCCGCGCGCCAGCACGTGACGTTTGGAAGCCATGTGCGTGAATGAACCAGAGAGAACCGGTGGGAACGAGAGGGGAAAAACGCGACAGAGCGAAGTGCAAGGGTGTGCCCATTCTTTTGTCGAGCTATCTCTCCGTCCCTTTTCTGGCCTTCGTTCGCAGTAGCACGCGCTACGCATGCGCCAAGCCAACTCGGTCCGTTTTCAGACAGAACATGGGGCTTTCTCCAGCGTGTGTTGTGAACCCTCTGCGCGCGGCGGCTGACGTGGCTATGGCGCGTGGGGAAGTTAAAAAGCGGCAGATCTATCTTTTTTTATTTTTGCAAGAGTCGTCTATTTTTATCGTTGTGCTGTGCGCGCGGCGTAGCGTAAGATGTGGCGTTACGAAGCAGCATTTTTTTTTTTTTTTTGCGGGTGTCGTTTATCCCTGCATGTATGAATTAACAAAAGCATGCGGTCAGCTGGGATTATAACACCGGCTTTTAGCATTTTTCGCTTCAAATGGCATTTGCAGTTACTGTATCACGATTTCCAATGATTTTGTGGCAGTGGACTACGCCTGCCTTAAGCGCGGCGTGATAAATCGAACGAGGCTTGGGCAGTCTAGCCATCACGGGCAGTCTGAACCAGGCTTGTGCAGTCAAGCCGTCACGGGCAGTCTGCCAAGTTCGCTCCCCGCCGCCGCAGGAGCTATCAAAAGATAAACACACCACGACGTTATCGCTGTGCTGCGCAGCATCTTTGCACGCTGCCAAGAAATGAGCTGTGGATGAGACGACCGAAACGGAGTGTGACATTCAAGCGAAAACGCTGGCGATTTCTGTCGCGGTGACACAGAAGCCTTGTTTTGAGCTGCCGTGGTGGCTCGAACGGCAGAGGGACGCAGTTTCAACAAGTTGGAAATTTTTTGCTATGTCGCTGCCGCTTGGCGCTGAAATCGCTTAATCGCTGGCATGTGAGCGAGCCGACCTTAACGCTTTTTTTTTTTCCAAATTCTCGAGTGCAAAAGGGGAGGGTGGGCTCATTAGGCAAGTGAGTTGATTACGCGGCAAATACGGTATCGTTTTTTCGCATCGTAACTGCTGTCCCAAGCCGATTTCTGTATATCGAATTATCGATATATCGAACTATTTTGCAGTCCCCTTCGAGTTCGATATATCCGGGTTCGACTACATTTAAAAGGGGTCTTATACCCCTCATTGGGTTAGAGAATGCATGAATCTGAAATAGGCAACAGTTTTTATTCTTGCCAGTAGTGGTCGAATCATTTCTTCTCTGTTGTTTCGAAAATTTCACAGCGAGTTTTGGTGAGAATTCTTGACACGTTTTCTAAAAGCGAAAGTGGAGAAAAATAAAATATTGTTCTCACTGCGTAAAGGCGGGGACTGATATATTCTGCGCACATGCCAGTCTCGCCGATTTCACCTGCTCTGATTGTGCGAATTGTCACCACTTGTGCGACATTGTTTAACAGTTGGGAGGTTGTACTTGTCGCCTGTCAAGCAGACCAGCCTTGTTGTTCTTATAACATCTTTGTTAATTTTCGTTTCCTTCACTTGTGGAGCAATTTTATTGTTTGGTATTTTCCTGCACTTGGTTGAATTTATGCTTCTGAATGAATGTTTGAAGTGTAATTAGGACCCATGTTCCTTCTAAAAGGGCATTTAAAGCACATTTATTTGCAAAAATTTTTATTTGTATTTATTTACTTTGACAAAGTCTTGTTGCACCAGCCCATTGGGAATGCCCAGAAATGCTTTGTCCTCAGTGTCAAGACTACTATAAGACAGTGGTTTTACAAATAAGGCTATACAATCAAACCTCGTTTTAATGAAGTAGTAAGGAGCGGGAAAATTTGTTCATTATATCTGATATTCGTTATAAAAGTGCACGCTCAAATTCCTGTAAATAAGTTTGCTAATAAAACGAAACAAAATGTCCACTAATACACACAACGCAAAAGTGCGAAAATGCATAGTTTTTAATTAAAAGCTTAGCATCAGCATGAAATTTCGCTTTTCCTTGTGTGTTGGAGAGCAAAAATGAATACTAAGAAGGGATGTTGCCTCCACACAATTTCCACGATCGAGCAAACGGTCTCTCGGGGAGCGCAGCGCGCGCACATGTCGGCCGCAGTGGCAAAAGCACGGCAGGGGCTCACGCCATGACGAGGCAATGGTGATGACATGCCAGTCAGATGCCTGTCAGCCGTTGCATGGCCGGACTCGAGCTGCGGCGGTGGCGATGACGCTCGAGTCCGGCTATAGCCGTTTATGACCTCCGAAATCACCGCGCGCGGTGATCTCAGAGGCTATGGATTGTTGGTGCTAGTTTTTGTCTCCGCCGCTAGATGACCCGCGTGCCGCATGCGAACGCGCGGGTGATTTAAACGCACTTCGGCGGCGGTGTTCGATTTCGGCCGTGGCCTGGCCGTTCATGACCTCTGAGATCACCACGCGCGGGGGCATGATCTCAGAGGCCATAAGCCATTGGTGGTAGTTTATTTATTTTGCCGCCGCTAAATGTGTGGCACGCAAACGTGAGGGCAAGTAAACACACTTCTGCGGCGGGCGATTCGATTGGTTGAAAAAATTGCATTTCTTGAAGTTTTTCCGGCTCCTTTAAGCGTTTTTTGCCGTTGTAATGCAAATAAATCTGCTCATTTTAACCGATATAGCATCAAATTTTGAAATTTTTCTTTTGTTATACAGAAAAAAATCCCATAGAAATAAACCACAGACCAACCAAACTTTGATTTTAGTTCGTTTTATCTGATATTAAGCTATATCCGTGTTCGTTATAGCGAGGTTCGGCTGTATATGTTATAAGTGCCAATGCTTTGTTTTACTGTGAGCTGTGCTATGTCAGATACTGTTGAACCTGTTAGCAGAGCAGGGGGATTACATTTTTTTAGGTCTGTGTTACAAATTGGCAGGCCGCCAGCCCTTCCCGCTTCTCTCTCTCTCATTATTTCCATTTCAACCTGTGCTCAAATCACTAGAGACCCCCCCCCCCCCCCTCTGCTCATGGAGCCACCAGACATTAACCCTTTCGCTGTCACGAACGTACACCGGTACGTTTTCGCGCTTCTCCCCACAGGGTCACCGACGTACCGGTATGTTCTCTATCATGCGTTCAAAACTTTCAGCCTGAGCGCGAAGCTGCTGCGCTCGGGCTGGCTGCACCATCTGTCGAATCTTTCTACAAGTTCATATTTTTACCCCGCGCTGTGTTGGTACGTATATATTGAGTATGAACGACCGTGCCCCCCCCCCCCCCCCACACACACACACCTTCTTTGCTGGGGGACGCAGTCGCTCCGCGCGCGCTACTCTCTCGCGCTAAGTGATATTGTGATATTGCGGTGCACCCGTTCAAGGGTTGTTCTGCCATCTGCTGCAGGTTTTCAGGTTTTTACTTTTATTGTGTTGGCATGTCTGCTACGACGCGTCAAGTTCAAGGGCATGTGCCGTTGCCTCTCCGATAGTCCGACACATGACTCAATCGCTGCTTTCGCTCTCTCTCGCCGCG
This sequence comes from Amblyomma maculatum, assembly GCF_055883805.1. Lineage (NCBI taxonomy): Eukaryota > Metazoa > Arthropoda > Arachnida > Ixodida > Ixodidae > Amblyomma > Amblyomma maculatum. Next base: position 200,102,149 of record NC_139344.1, on the reverse strand, counting down.
CCCTTGCTTGCGGCTAGCAGCAGCCAGGAGATTGTTTTAGTCTCTTTCCATCTCCCTCTATCATCTTGATTTCACAACGTGCCATTTCTCTTGGGCCACCGAAAGAGTGCCCTCCTGCGTGCGGTTACTTTCGGATGTGACCGCACAGGACCTTCGACTGCGGACTGGAGCGATGGCTCTTCTGATTATGAATATGAGCATAGCTCGGATTCGGGCTTTCAAGATGTATCGAGCAGTGTTTTATTAATTTTTTTTCTTGTATTATCGTCATTTATCTCATTTATAGTCAGACTGATGATGAGATGACTTTAATTAACAACACCTGCAGAACACTGAAATGTGCATATTCCTTTGACTACATTATTTGTATAGCGATCGTAATAAAAAATAAATCGCTGTGCTCGTTTCTTGAAACCAAGCCAAAATGGGGGTGTGTAGAAACCAAAAACACCCGGCAGCTGGTTGAGCACTGCATTTAAGACGTCTTGAATCCTCATCCTCGCCATTCAGAAAATTGGGAATTCCACAGGCGCAACGAGAGCTTCCCCACTGCCTCAGAAGCAGACCCTTTTGGGTCTGTTTGACAAGGCTGCACATTTAGTGGCATTTTTTTTTATTTATTTCTAGAACATTGTTTAAATTCATGCTTTCTGTGCAGGTTGAAAAGCTTGAAGTCATCAACAAGAAGTGGGTTCGAGTGAGGCTCCTTCCTGGTAACCAGATTGATGGCAACGTGAGTTTTTTTTTTTTTTCTACTGTATGCTAATGAGTCCATTTCTGTGCCTCACTGTTATTTATTATCACAGTGCAACAGCCTATAAGTGTATATTGGTGCATTGAAGTTTAAAAAAATGGGCACCTACTGAGGTTAAACCATTAGTGGCCATGTATCCTCCCAACCTGTTTTTCAGAGCAAATTCCTTAATGGAAGAATGTCATGAAGTGATTAGTTCTATATTAATTTTAGCTGGTATACAAAAATTTAGCTACTTGTTAATAGCTGTCTGTACTAGACCATAATGGTAAGGGATGCATCACTAGAAAAGGACCCGAGATGTAGAAGAAAATTATAGGCACATTTGTGCATCATCATTTTCTGGTAACAGACCCATTTTTTGTTCCTGCTTGGTATATAAATAGCATTTGGGTCTCTTGACCAAGCAGGTGCTTTATACATACTTCAACACCGTAATTGAAAAACTGAAGCCAGAACAACATAATGGAGCCTTATTTTATGCAGACTGTCTTTCTAGTGGTACTGAAAAGATGAATATGTTCTTTGGAAGCAATAATGTGGTTTCTTTTCATCCTTGTAGTTGTGCTGTTTTTTTATTTTAATATGCCATTGTTATACCTTGTGTGGCATTGGAACTCATGATTAGTTTCTCTGCTGGTTAATTAAAAATGAAACTCTGATGTCTACTTGCCCAGCTCTACATGCCCACCAAATCGAGAGGTTCTTGTAGCTTGGTTGTGGTTTTATTGGACCCTGTTTTGCATGATGCATTTACAGTGCATACTTTTACCATATACTCATTGCATGTGTTCCACGATATTCATCAATTTTGAATACTTCAGCTGGTGAGTCGGATATCCAAAAAAAAAAAAATAATAAAACCTTAATTCACCACAGTGCCTATATGGCCAAATAAAGTGCAACTTGAGAAAAGGTTTCAGGGTTTTAATGTTGCTAAACCTAATATAACGTGCAAAGGCACTTGTTTGGCATAGCCTGTATATTTGACATCATAGTTGTCATCTCGCCACTGCCTTCCTGAGGCACGTTTGTGGGAAGGACCGTGATGTACATTGCCCAAGTTGCTATGAGCAATAAAGCCCCACTTTAACCACACCATACAAATGGGCCTATATGGCCTAGGGGCAGCGTGTAGGCGCTGCCAAATCGGGCTAGTTTATCGATGTATCAAATCGGTGAGCCGGTTACACCTCTTAAAGTATGCTTTCACACAAAAAAGTGGTTTGACTCTTTAATAGTGTCTGTCGTAAGTGTTCTCACCTCTGTCATGATATTGAGGCCAGTGACCATGCATTAGAAAGGGCTCTGTGTGTGTGCCCTGAGCATTTCTGGGGCACCAGTGCTTTTGCTCAGAAAAGACACTGGAAGCTGTTTTTTTTATAATAAATATAATTGGGGAAATCCTAGACCACACCATCTGTGTTGACAGGATCACTCCGCATATTACCGTGCCAATGGCTGACTCTTCCTACCCTCTGTGGTGAGTTCGCAAGGAAGGTGGGAGCCGGGGTGTTTGATCCGATTGTAATTGGAAAACTGGCCATATGAGACAATAATTCAGAGTTTTTAATTATCTTGAAGAGTGTTGATCACGTTCCCATCATAAAAAGATAAGTTGAAATTTCTCTTTACTGCACGTAGCAGGTGACTTGTAAAGGGCTCTTCAGAGGCTCAGTTGATAACGCATTAACGGTGCTCACATTTTTTTTTTTTCATCTGTTTGTTTTCCATTTTGTGTGATGACTATTTGTCTACAGCTTAATTGTAGGTACACATCTATAATAACTTGGCCTACACTAACCATGGAGATATTTCACTGTGAATTGCCGTACTGCCACCTCAAAAGCCTGGGTGTCAATCTTCTACCTATACTGTCATGCTTTTTTTAATGTTGGTGCCTATTGTTCCTTGTATAGAAATTCAAAGTCTAGACTTATGACAGTGTTTTCAGTAGGCGCATTTGTACTCTGGCTGTATCACTCGCTCTGACAAAATGGTATTAGGAAACACCAAATAAAAAATGCACAGGGAGTTGTCTTTGTTTCGTATAGCTGGTGTGGGATGCTATATAAAAACCTTACATGAGTTGGAGATACGTTTATTTCTCTAAACAAATATATATATATAGTACAAAATGAACTTTGAAATGATACAGCAAACTTTCATCTTGTTTTCGCGTTCTCTTTATTCAGAACGTTCTGTGGTTTAACATTGGAAGTGTGGACACTTTTGAAAGGAACCTTGAAAATGTCCAGCTGGAGTTCAACATTGAGCCTCCTAACTTTGTCCCTGTCATCTACAAGAACGAGATGGATGGGTAAGGTAGTGCTAATGAACAAGATTTTCTCGAAACATGTTGAAATACCATCTACGGTGTCTTACTACAGTGCGATGACTTACTGTATGCTGTGTCACTATGTCTTTGCTGTACATTGGCACCAGCCTTGTCTTGGCTGTGGTTATATGCGTACCCGGTAAAAAGGTCTTTATCACCTTCTGGTTAATGCACACCAGAGATGGGCGTTCGCTTGCCATATGCAGCATATACGTGTGTTCATATAAATGTGTTTGCAGTACTCTGATAGCAGTCTCTGGTGTTACTCTATCAGCAGTTAGTTGTGCAATGCTACCTGTCGTTAGCATGTCCAGTGAATGCCTCTTTGCATTGTTAGGAGAATCAGCAGAATATTCTGCATTTCTGCCTGCAGAGCAAGCTGAATAGCTTACATTTCCTTACGAAAACATTCTCTTACCATGTAACAAAGTGTAGCATGTTCTGTGAAAAAGAATTTTATTTTTAATTTGTTATTATTTACATAGTACATATGGACACTTGCTTCACATTTAGGAATTTGTAATTTGTGCACCTTTACCGTCAGTCATTAAAACAGCTATTAGGCCTGATCAGTGACCAAACGGTGTTTACTAACACGAACAGGGGAATTTTGATGTACCTTTGTCATGGCATAAGCGTGTTTAATTTATGGAGTTCTGTGCTTTAAGCAAGCCTGCTGTTTGTTAGTCCTCTTTGAGTGTATTTCTTGCTTTCTCTACTTTTTTTTTCTGCTGGCTTGGTCAAGTAGTGAGCTCCAGTACTAAGTGTTTCATTAGTATCAAAGTTAATTTTACCTTTTGTTATGTCTTGCTTAAGAGCAGTATATTGAAGGCTAAATCGGGAGCGTTTTGTCCCCTGTTTGGAAAAAAACAAACTTGTGCCTGCAAAATACTGTCATTAAGCTCTAGCGATATCTTACTAACAAAATGAACGGGTTTATGAACAGTATTGTAAGGGTCTTGAAATAGGCTAAAAGTATAATTTCTATTAAACATCATCATTATCAGCCATACTATATCCACTGCAGGGTGAAGGCCTCTCCCTTATTACTCCAGTTAACCCAGCCTTGTGCTAGCTACATCCACTTGACCCCTGAAAACTTCTTAACATTATCCGCCCACCTAACTTTCTGCCGCCCCCTGCTAAGCTTTCCTTCCCTTGGAATCCAGTTTGTTACCCTAAGCGACCATCGGTTATCCTCTCTTCGCACTACATGTCCTGCCCATGCCCATTTCTTCTTCTTAATTTCCACTAGAATGTCGTTAACTTGAGTTATTTCTCTGACCCACTCTCTTAATGTTTCACCTACCATTTTCCGTTCCATAGCTCTCTGCGTTGTCTTCAACTTAAGTAGAACCCTTCTCGTTAATCTTCACATTTCAGCCCCACAGTTCATAGTTTGAGTTCCATTAAGCATCAGCAGATACAGTACAGTCTCAGTGACCACATAGGACAGTTACTATGATTCTACAGCTGCTCTATCTGTCCTCTTGTTTGTGTGCTGACAGCACCTTGCACAGCATGTGTGCTGTTACTTTAATTAAGGCAAGGACTGCTAAGGTGTTTTGTGCTTGGCTCATTGTTGCTGTTGTGAAAAAGCTAACTGGTGCATAATCTAGCCACTTAGATTTTGGAGCTTATGAAGCAGTATTAATATTATGTACTGGAATGTCTCATCTCAGCTGGAAAAATCGGTCATTTGTGTTTTGACTGTATTCAGCGTAGTTGTGTGATCAAGCTCTTTTATAGGTGTGACTGTAGATGAAATGACTTAGAATTAATTACATTATTTTACATTACATTCATACTGAAATCATACATTGAATGCATTACAGAATGCATGCCTAAAAAAGGGGTGTGTAGTTGTGCCGAGTTTGAAATTTTTCTGTGGGGACTGAGAACAATGATAGATTTGGGGTATTTAAAATTGTACTGAGTGTATTGTTTGAAACTTGAAGCATGGTTGTAAAGAGTGCTATTTCTTTTCAGGTCAAGCGTGATTGGTATCCTGCCGACTCTGCTGTTGTTTGGCTTTCTTTTCTGGACAATGAGGCGATCTGCAGGGTTCATGGGAGGTGGTGGTGCTAGGAGAGGTGGTGGCATCTTTGGCATGGGGGAGACAACAGCAAAGTTGATCAATCCAAATGACATTGGAGTCAAATTCAAGTAAGCTCATCTCTGACATAACATAATTAAGTTCCTTTTTTTTTTGCTGTTCACTAAATTACAACTGTATCTGTGTCTTGAGCAATTTAGCCCTCTTAAAGTGTTATAACAACAACAAAAGAAAGACATGCCGTTGATGTCTAAAGACTCTTTAAGTCATACTCAGTGCCGTGTAGGGGATTTGGATGCACACTGGCCCATTTCCAATGGCTAGCATGGTTCAATACTTATATGTGAGAATCAATAAACCCGAGTCTGGTCTTAGTTGAACTCAGACTGGAGCACTGGCGCTGGTGAAAGCTCCTGTATAGTGTTATCTTGCTTGGTCTTCTTGACTCTCTTTGGTACATTAGTAGCTTTGGTGTAACTTTCAAGAAATGTGTGGTCTGTTTATGCTTGAGGGCACAACGTTATGAAAGTGGTGGACAAGTACAGATTCAGGTGTCAATGCTGCTATTGTAAGTGTATCGTAAAGTAAGAGGCACTCGAGTTATACATTGAACAGACATTGGATTGGCAGTGGAGTCCTGAAACAATTTAAGGAGTCCAGTATTACTGCTGAGCATGGCGTAAGGTACGAGAGGAGTGCCGACTCTGGCGCGCTGCTATGCATTCTGCGTAGGCCAATTTTGCTACGCGGACTTCGAAGCCCATGTCTGGCGCTCAGCTTCGCTCTGTACTCTTTCCCTCCGCTCCACTCCCCTTTGCTTGCTGATGTGGCTTTGGGCACGTTTTCCTCCTTTCCCTATCCTCCTTGCAGAAACAGTCTCATCAACGCGCCACCTCTCGACGCTGCCGCGAAACGAAATGCGCCTGTGCTCGACCGTGCGAGTGTCACGACCAACGGTGAAAAGCAGACGGAATGGTAGCTTTGCGCGCCGTCTGCTAGCTGGAAAATGCACAAGTAGAATTGTGGTTATTATTGCGCATAGACCAACCTATATCTTTATTTAAGATAAAACATCAAGATAAAGCTCTGTTCGTGTCTTTTTTGTTTTTTGTCCGCGTGCACCGGTGACAATGAATTGACAGGCCATGCAAACGGCAATCCGCGCCACGAAATCAATGGTATTCAGGCGGTGTGGTGCATGGCGCAGCTGACATGTGAGAGGCATATACTGATGATACAAAAGCAGAAGGTAGGTGAGGAAGTGTTTTGTTGTTGGCTGTGAATTGGGGTATCACAAAGGAAAAGAAAAACCGTGCCGTTTTTCTAATCGTAACTATGTGCGTAATAGAACACAGCTATTCATAGAACGCAACAGAAGACTCGGAGACGTAAAATATGTTGCAAATAGGAAGGAGCCAGCCGGACGTGTCAGTTAAGCTGTATGAAGCAGATGACAAACGTGACTGCCAAGGATATATGCAAGTGGTGACGCAGGCAACGCACGGCGTTGCAGTGCAACTCAATGATGCAGACGACAAACGCGATTGTCAAGGGTATATGGCAATGATGACGCAGGCAACATGACTATGCATAGAGTCGGCACTCTCGTCTATCTTACTTCATGCTGCTGAGACTGCATGCTCGAAGTACAACATGCAGAAATTGCCTGTATGACTCAACACAGATCTTTTTAGAAAATAAAAATGATTTTTCTGTTTGAGACAGGGTCATTTTTGTACTAACAGGCACCGGCTCGTAATCTGGTAAGCCATACAAAAAAAATAAAAGCATTCCACTATTACAGTCGAACCTGGTTATATCGAACCCGGATATATCGAATTTTGGTTATATCGAACTCACTAAGTATCCCCTTGAAAATCCCATGTAAAAGTATAGGAAAGCCGCGTGATATATCGAACTTAATTTCACTTGGCGTTCGATATATCGAACTCCGCACCACGCACTGGAAAGTGTGCCTTCCCCAAAGACGATCGCATCACCCTTGGCCATTTGCCGCGCGATGTTATCAAGCCATGCGCGGAAGGAATGAGAAGGAACAGTTCAGCGACGGCTCGTCTGGGCAGCGCCGCGCCCATTCCCCAAAGACGCTAGCATCTGCAGTTAACGTTTCCCGCGCGCCAGCACGTGACGTTTGCAAGCCATGTGCGTGAATGAACCAGAGAAAACCGGTGGGAACGAGAGGGGAAAAACGCGATAGAGCGAAGCGCAAGGGTGTGCCCATTCTTTTGCCGAGCTATCTCTCTCCTTCAGCACGCGCTACACATGCGCCAAGCCAGCAAAACCCGTTTTCAGACAGACGTCGGACGCTTTCTCCAGCGTGTGTTGCGAACCCTCCGCGCAGCGGCTGACGTGGCTATGGCACCTACGGAAGTTAAGAAGCAACAGCTGTCTCTTTTTTTTTCTCCTTTTTTTTTTGAGAGAGTTATCCTTTCTTATCGTTGTGCTGTTCGAACGTTAAGCGGCGGCAGTTTCTTTCTTTCTTTTTTTTTTTTTGTTTTTGCGGGAGTCTTTTATCTTGCATGTATGAATCAACGAAAGCACGCGGTCAGCTGCTGCGATCATGACGCCCGCCCCAAGCGTGGCATGGCTTGTGCAATCAAGCCATTACGGGCACTCTGTCAAGTTCGCTCCCCGCCACCGCAGGAGCTATCAAAAGATAAACGCGCCTGGACGTTATCGCTGCGCGGCATCTTGGCACGCTGCCAAGAAATGAGCTGTGGATTAGATCACCGAAACGGAGTGACCCGCGCCATCGACATGCAAGCGAAAACGCTGGCGATTTCTGCCGCGGCGACACAGAAACCTTGTTTTGAGCTACCGCGGTGGCTCGTGCGGCGAGAGGGACGCAGTTCCAACAAGTTTGAAATTTTTCGCTCTGTCGCTGCCGCTCGTCGCTGAGATCGCTTAATCGCTTGCATGTGAGCGAGCTGGCCTTAACGCATTTTCTTTTTTTTTTTTCAAATTCTGGGGTGCAAAAGTGGAGTGTGGGTTCATTATGCGAGTGGGTTGATTACGCTACAAATACGGTATCGTTTTTCGCATCGTAAGTGCCGTCACAAGCCAATTTCTGTATATCGAATTATCGATATATCGAACTATTTCGCGATCCCCTTCGAATTCGATATATCCGGGTTCGACTGTATGACCAGCTGTCTTTCATACCCTTGTCTGCTAAGGTCTCCTTAAGTGGTAATAAAAATCACTTATGATAGAGGCTGATTGTTTGAATCAACAGTTCTAGGCTTCAAAAGTTTCTGTTCTAGTTCTTTCATACTTACCTAGATACTTGTACACAGTATGTATAAAAGCAGAATGCTTTTAGTTGTAAATGGTTTTTCTTTTATTGAATTGGTTATTGCAGTTACAGAAAGCAAGTATTTGGCAAAGTTGAAGAATATTCAATAATAATGCAGCTGAGTGTTTCCACGTAAGATAGAACAAAGGATGGTCGATCGACCTTTTATATTTCTTTCAAATTTTTGTATATTGTTGCTCGATGACTGAAAAAAAGTTATCTCAAATTGGTTTTGTTGTGAAAAAGTTTTTCGAGGCACAGGGAATTTATGATGAAGTGGAGTGCTGCGCTTATCTTCCTTGCTGTTTTGGCCAACTTTGTTATGAATTACACAAAATATGTCAATGTTAGGTAGCTGGAAAATGGTCTGACTAACTATATGCATGCTTCTATTTGTATTCAGTTAATTTTCAATTTCCTGCATAGTGTAGATGTTTCTATAAAATTTCTCAAAATAGGACCAGGAAACGAAATTTTACCTACTTTGCAGGCCTTCATTTCAAAAACGGCTTATGGCAGAGCAACAATAATTCCACACTATGTTCTCAGCATAATTATCTATCAACAGCTAAAGCTTATATTTATATAACATTTCAGTAGAGAGATATGATTGCGCTAATTTCAAGAAAACAGCAAACAGCAAACAATGAAAACTTCTGAGAACGATTAAAGAAAAACCCCATTTTTGATATTTTTTTTAACTTTGTCTATCTATTCTCCTCTACATCAGATTTCAAAATCATTAAAAACATGTTACGTAAATTTGTTGCACTAGTAATTACGGCCACTTCAATAAGGCGAAATCGCGCCTATGCAAGGCATAGGCACCACGCAGATCTGAAGATTCTACGGCATTTGTGAATCACCCATGATTTTTAAATTTTGGCATACTATTGTAACAGGGAGAAATATATTTACAAAAGAGGATTAAAGATATACAGTGAAACTTCGTTATAATGAACAGGTAAAAAATCGGAAAATAGTTTGCTCTATCCATAATTCATAATATAAAATTTTGTAGAAAATACATGTAAGAGCAGCAAAATTCAATCAGAGAAGGCACAGCAACTCGGAGGGTGCCCACTTGGTCACGTCCATTTATTTACGCGCAAAGAACTGCGTTATTGCGGCCTGCTTTTTTGTGTTGATCGCGTTCCGTATCACGCCCTGTTCCACAGTTTGCAAACACTCAACAAGGGCAAACCCATTGCCCTCAATAGCACTACAGTGGCGACGCAGTAAATCCAATGCAGCAAGCACTTCTTGTGAAGTCGGAATGTTCTCATCGTCTGCAGGGTCAGCCTGAGCTTTGTCTGCGGGATGTTCAGAAACTCCACAGCAATTTCGGCGTCCGTCAGTACAGCCATGGTCGCCGCGATGTCGTCGCCGCCTACAAAGTCCTCTACAGTCATTGTTGCGGGCATGTCACCAACAAAACGCGAAAAATCGTTCTAGGCCTCGTCGAGCTCGCGGAGCTCTGCTTCTGCTTTGTCGGGATCGTCCCCATCGTCACTTGATGCACAGGCCTCTGCTGGAACAAAACCTGCGTGCCGAAAGCAGTTGGCAATCGTTTCGCCTTTCACGTTGTCCCATGTCACTTTAATGCTCCCAGCAAGTCTATCTTCAAGTCCTGCTTCATAAGAAGCTTCACGAGAAAAGTGTCAGTCTCCTCTTGTAAACTGCCTTGAAGGCCCTGATTTTATCTTGAGCTTGGTCTTTAACGTCAGTGCTGCTCTTTTTTTTTTCATGTTCACCGCCATCACAGCACTACGCACACCTGCGCACCACACTCGACACAACGACCGACGCAGCCTCCGCCGAACGCTACGACGGCCACGCCGCTGCTAACACTAAAACCAAAAAATGCGAAAGACGCAAAAACCAAAAAGGCAAAAGCAGCATTTGATCGCGCCGCTGCTGAAGCGGTGCTGTCAGCGATTGTGAGATGCGAACGATTTCTCATGGCCTCCGAGATCACCTTCGCGCGCTCAAACAGGCGCGCAAGGGTGATCTCAGAGGCCATGAATTTCTTTGGCTGTCAATTCCCAATGCTGTCGTGGCATCTGTGGCGCTGTCAGCGCCTGCGAGGTAGTCCTGAACGTTTGCTGCGCCGCATAACACACATGTAGTGCAACGAAGCCTGTCTCCTGCTATTAAAGTGAGGTAGTGCTTGGCGTCACGAAGTTCGTAATATCCGTTTTATGCCGAACCGCGTTCACTATGGCAAGTTAAAAATACATGTGTTTGACAAAAATATTTCGGAAGAGTTCGATATATTCAATAATTCGTTATATGCGTGTTCGTTATTTCGAGGTTTGACTGTATACATTGAGAGACAGCTAAGGACCCAGGCAATGAGGGCCTAGCATTCAGTGCACTTCTCTTCTTCCACAAATGTGCGCACCACTTCATCCTCATTGTTCTCCACCGTAACACTATTGCATCTAATCATTTTTAGTCTCGACGTTGCAAATTATCTGTTACAGACACAGCAGTGAATGATTCGGAATCAGTTTTGTATGCGTAGTGTTCCTGATGCACTGTAGCATCTGGCATCACAGATGTTTTTCGCAATCACCTTCACCATAAGGCGAATTACACAGAAAGACGATAAGGTTCAATGAGCAAGCAATGTACAGTCGCCGACCGATATTTGGGACGCCCAATTTTCCGGAGCTGCCTGAAAATCTGGACCTTGCCGTGGCACCGCCACACACTCCATAGAGTCAATGTATAACACCGACCAAAATTTCGGCCGTTTGAAATCCTTCTCGTTTGATTTTCCGGACTTTTTTCTTTCGATTCACAACTCAAGTGCTACCGAAAACGCAAAGAACGCCGGTGCCATTTTGCTTTTCTGCAACCTCGAACCCATATTGTCCGCTGATCACGCCATTGGAACCAAGACCGACTGAAATAGAGACCTGCACAGAAAACAGGGTCTTATGGGACCGCGTGTGCCCACTTTCGTTACCTTTCTCGTCGTTGAGGGTGCTCGATTGACCTGTTGATCTGCCATTATCATCATCATTAAATTATAAAATTTTTAAAACAAACCATAATTACATTATAAAAAAAAAGGACCTTTGTTCGAGTCATACTTCAAAAACTTTGCCTTTTTGTATTTTAACGGAGAGTTCGTTTATTGTCCTCTCGCCAGAGGACATATCGCAATTCCGCTTTATGCGTGCGACAGCATTGCAGTTACTCGCTGCGCATGTGTAGAACAGGTGCTTGTGCATTACAGCTTGGACAGATAATTAAACTATAACGACGAAAAAAAATGACAGAACTAATAGACCCTTCTTATCAACAGGTTTACAGTAGCGCCGGGCTGCCGGTAGTGTTCTTTCCCTAGGGACGAAGGTTATGAACTAAAAGGTGTGCGCTAGAGCAGTGCTATCTGTGCAGGTCTTTATTTCAGTCGGTCTTTATCGGAATCTCGCATGCCCGGTATAGCCTCAATAGCAGGCACCGCTTGCTGCACCGTCCCGCCAGCTCTGCTGCGCTGCCGTCATGCACAGTCGTCAGTTGCCGCGGTAGCCATTCACGCGTGGTGTGTTGTGCTGTACGACATCCCTACTACAACCCATGGACCAAGGCGTTATCCAGACACTCAAGCACCTCTATCGGTCACGCTTGCTCAGTCACATGATGTTATGCGTAGACAGCGGCAAAACCTACAGTGTTGACTTGCCTGCACTCGGCATGCTTTCCAATGCATGGAAGGCAGTGATCGAGGAGACACTGCGGAATTGCTTCCGCACGGGAGTTTCACAATCAGAGATGAAGTGCCGCCGTCATCCGATGATAACGCCAGTGAATCCCATCAGCCGTCTTCATGTGCTGACCTCATCGAGCACTTGCGTGCTGCAGGAGGCGTTCCCCATGGAAGTGACGCTGGAGCAGTTTGCTAACGCTTACAGCGAGCTATGCTCTGAACTTACTGACAACGAAATTGTTCGCCAGGTGCTGGAAAGTGATCACTTGAGCTCTGACAGTGAGGAGCCAGAGGCTGTGCTGCCAACTAGCAGTGAACTAACCCAAGCTCTGATGGTGCTTTCGGCGGTGTACAGCGAGAACATCACTCTTGCCGACGTGCGAGCCAACTTACTTGTATGGCAATGTAGCACCCTGCAGAGGCATAATGACAATTTTTCAAGCTACTCGCTAAATAAAGTGACTTTTTTTGCGTGAATTCGTTTTTTCGGACTGCCTGATTTTCCGGGCGCTATCTCGGCCCCTTAAGGGTCCGAAAAATCGGTCGGCGACTGTATTCCAAATAATATTTAGTGAAATGGAAAAATTTTGCACGGCATGGACAACTGCCTCATTAAAACAGTGTTTCTGGCTGCATTCGTTTATTCGACTGATTTGACAGCGCACATTATTTTCATTCCTGCACACACAGTTTCTTTCATACAGTCCCGGCTATGCGAGCCGGCATGAAGTGTGAACAGCAGATCGAACGCACGGCAGAAGACCCAGTTCAGGCCATCTGGATGCTGTCATCTTAGATAAGTGCGAGAGAGTATCCGGTTACCAGTAGTTCTTCTTTTGGCATTTGATACCTCGCTTTGCCACTGGAGCTCCACTTTCATGCTTTCCGCCGATCGCATCTGGCACAGTAGTTTCACATGCGGCAGTGGCTGCCGCCCGCACTGGTGGAGCGGGCGCTCAAAGCTCCTTGATAGTGCTCTCATCTTGCTTCCTTCACTCCTGTGTTATTGGCGTCTGGTTGCAGTGCGAACAAAGGACGGATAGAATAGTGAAGCTCCAGTGCACATGTGTTGAACAGCTACCCGAGAGGTACTACTGCTTCGAACTCTGTCAGTTCCAAGACGCGAAAATGAGCTCTCACTGCATGGCCTCTTAAACAAACGTCTAGTGTGAGCATACCCCCGCACTCATGGCTGCTCCAGTGACCAAATCATCTCAAAATTAGCGTCCTCAGTTCCATCAATATTTTTTCTGTAGTGTTGAGTATTTTTTAAGAACCTGAAATTCAATCCTGCTTGTATTTTCTACGCTTAGAGGGCAAGAAGTCAGATCTACAACAATTGCAAATTCTTGCGTAAGGGTCTTATTGGACTGGCCATAATTACTAGTGCATTAATATTATGCAATATGTTTTCAATAATATTGAAAGCTGAAGTGAAGGAGAATACCTAGACAATGTTTAAAAAATACAAAAAATTGTGTCTTTTTTTAATTATCTTGAGAAAGTTTCATTGTTATGGTGACGGTGATTGTGAAAAACGTCTGTGTGCTGCCCGGTGCTACAGCACATCAGAAACACTGCCATAGAAAACTGATTCCAAATCATTCACTGCTGTGTCTGTCGCAGATAATTTGCAACATGGAGACAAAAAATGACTAGATGCAATACGTATTGTTACGGGTGGAGAACAATGAGAACGGAGTGGCGCGCACGTTTGTGGAAGGAGAAGAGAAGTGCATCGAATGCTAGGCCCTCATTGCCTGGCTTCTGGCTGTCTCTTAATGTATATATCTTCAATCCTCCTTTGTAAATATATTTCTGCCTGTTACAATTGTATGCCAAAATCTAAAAATGGTGGTTAATTCACAAATGCTGTAGAATCTTCAGATCTGCGTGGTACCTATGCCTTGCTCGAGGGCCTTATTGAAGTGGCCGTAATTACTAGTGCAACATAATTATGCAACATGTTTTTAATGGTTTTGAAAGCTGATGTAGAGGAGAATAGATGGACAAAGTTTAAAAAATATAAAAAATGGGGTTTTTCTTTAATTGTTCTTAGAAGTTTTCATTGTTTGTGGTTTTCTTGAAATTAGCACGATCATATATCTCTACTGAAATGTTATATAAATATAAGCTTTAGCTGTTGATAGATAACTATGCCGAAGAATATAGCGTGGAATTATTGTTGTGCTGCCATAAGCCGTTTTTGAAATAAAGGCCTGCAAAGTAGGTAAAATTTTCTTTCCTGGCCCTATTTTCAGAAATTTTATAGAAACGTCTACACTACACAGGAAAGTGAAAATAACTGAATACAAATAGAAACATGGATATATTTAGTCAGACCATTTTCAGCTACCTAACATTAACATACTTTGTGTAATTCATGACCAAAGTTGGCCAAAACAGCAAGGAAGATAAGCGCAGCACTCACAGTCTTCGTCATTATTAATTCTTTGTGGCTTGAAAAAAATAATTGACAGCGAAACCATTTAGAGATATCTTCTTTCCAGTCATCAGGCAACAATATACAAAAATTTGAAATATAAAAGGTTGACCGACCATCCTTTGTTCAATCTCACGTGGAAACACCCAGCTTTGTTTATTTTTTTGAGAAGACTGCTTTTTGATAAGTTACTGCTGTGGGTTTGCTCCTCTTTAGAGATGTTGCTGGTTGTGAAGAAGCAAAAGTGGAGATTATGGAGTTTGTCAACTTTTTGAAGAATCCTCAGCAATATATTGAGCTTGGTGCCAAGATTCCCAAGGTACTGTAGGTTTGTACTTCTGACCTTTCTATAGCAATGCTATTTGTCATCTCACCGCCTGCAGTAACGCCTTCGGCCGCTGCAGGACTCTGTAATAAAAAAAACGTGCCAATAAGCGAAATTTCAGCATATAACGCCTTCGGGCGCTGCAGGACTCTGTAATAATAAAAAAAAAATGTGCCAATAAGCAAAATTTTAGCATTTTGTCCTGTGTAGAAATAGTGTGTTATACCTCTGGTATTCATTGCTGCCATGCTTGGCTTGCATGCGTTGTGTGCTTTTTGATATTCAGGGTTGTGTCTTACAGCATATTTAATGTTAAAAATTACTGAAGTAAGCCCTAGCTAAAAATGCTTAAAACAAGGCTGTGGGCATCTACATGAGGGAAAAACCATGGCTTGTTGTGTGAATGCCTTTGTTTAACTGTTCCATTACCAGGGGGAAAATGGCTTTTCTTAATAGGTTTCTTGCAGACTTTTTTGCTGCAAGTTATATGAGAGATAAGAATAGGTAAAATACATTCCAGTAATGGAACTAGAATGCACATTCAAAAAAAATTTCTTTTAACACATATGCTCTGTGCAAATATTTAAAAGAAAATCTGGGAAGCACGAAATTAGTTGTATGTGAATAAAAAATTTCAATTTACTAGATAACAATGTTTGAAGAAAATTAGTAAAATAAATTCTAGAACATACAAAATATTTGAAATCTTTCTTGAAACTTGCGAGCTTAATCTTAAAATTATAACAGAAATGCGTTTTGAGGCAGAAATTTTTTCCTCTACTACCTGAAAAAAGCTAATTTCAGCCTTTGATTTGAAATAAATTTTACTCTCCAGGATTAAAGTAAAATTATTTTTTTTTACTTAGGTTTGATAACAGTACTTTAAACCATTCTTTGTTTCAGCTAAAATCGCATTTTAGAACGCTGGAAAAAAATTACAAAAACAAAAGCCGCCTTAACATTTGTGATGCTCTTGATATGAAAATTCTCCTGCTCCGTGTGCACGTGCGGCCGTGCCTGGCACGCGCTCCCACGTGGGCAGGCTGCGCAGGCTCCACAGACGCTACACGTAGGTTTTGCCGCTTCTCTCCGCTCTGTCATGAACCGAGCGCTGTTGTCGCAGAGCGAACTCCAGCTTGGGTTCCCAATTGGGATCAAAACCCGAAGATGCAACATCGTCTTCTGAGCTGCTGCTGTTGATAGCATCCAGCAGCAACAAATTGGGCTTAAACAGTTTTTTTTTTTTTTTGCTAGTGAGCACTGTTCCCGAGGTCGATGTCATGTTTGGAGTGTTCCATGCTGCAACCTGGATCTCAAGGGTGTTTGAAAAATAGCCTCCATGCGACCAAAAATAAAAAACTATGCCGGAAACAAAAATATAGTGTCTGAAGTACAAACCAGATAGTGCAGCAAGTCTGTTCGGTGTAAGGCTCCTCATTTTTTTAAAGGTAGTGACAACTACACGAGCGCCTCTTCGAGGGCTCCACGGGGCAGCAGTAACAGATGGCGCACCGCTCTTTTTCATGCATACTGCGTATTCATGAAGCGGCACTCGGTGCACACATAAACCGATTAATTCAGCAGATTTGTATCCTATGCTGCTCAAGAAACTTCAAAAAACAGGGACAGTAAGTTACACATGCCTGCGCCACATAAACATCGAAATAAAATGCTTGCGTTAAAGGCCCACTGTCCACCCTCCGGTCGAAAATATTTTGTTCCCCGGTGACTATGAGACTTCGCCCCTAGAACGCAAGGCCGCAAAATATTTTTGAAAAGATTAACTAATAACGCAGTTACAGCCACCGCAATCACCCGATTCTGTCATGCTTCTCTCCTTCCGTTCCCTTGCAAAGGTTTTTCACTCTCCTGCCCGAGGTCGTTTAGCCTCCGCAAGACAAATTCCCCTTCCTCCTCCGCTTTTGGCGAGGGGGTGGGGCATGGCACTCCGCAAGCGCGAAAAAAAAAAAGAAAAAACATGGGCGAGGGAGCGCGCGCCGCTGGATTCAGTCTGGCCATGGCAAGGGAAAAGCGCGCAGCGAGCTGTAGACAGCCATCCTTCTCCCGTCAGTCAGTGAGACGGACCAATGGACGTCGTTCGCGGGGAGTACGTCATTACTGTGGCTCGACGGGCCAGCGCAGGAAACGGGGAAGCTGGCTTCCCGAAGGAAAGCATGAGAGAGCTTTGATTTGCATTTTCGTTGCTTTGCGGCGCGCGTGTCACTGTAGCATTTTGCACAGACTATCTCCGGTACCTGGTCGAAACACTGGGCTCCTTCGCCTAAAAGGTCCTTCCCTGGACTGTGGCCCTTTAAACGAGTTAACTCATTCTTCTGAACCATTCACCTCAGTACAGCGGCTAGGAAATTGTTTATTGATTGTGCTTTGAAATTAATAGTAAACAAATAGAAACTATATTTCAGTAAAGTTATTGGGTTAGTTTCCTAAATAAAAAATAAGTAGATTTCGAGTGTTCTTCAAATTTTTGAGACGTCGTTGCGCACAGAGCTCTAATGCAATGGGCGTCATTGCATTTGTAACCGTTTGGCAGTACTTCGTTTTACACTTTTTTGGCTCTAGTTTATTTCGTTAACACAGTATTCCTATAGCTTTATTTTGGTAGAAAAAGCCGGTTTCTCTGCAACTGTGGATTACGAACCCATGCATACCTTCCAAGAACTAAAAAAAAAATAACAAATTCCGTATGAGGCATCAACAAAGCCAATGAATTATGTTTCCTCACTTTTCTATGCATTATTTGCTTTATATTTTTTGTTTTCTTATAGCCCACCGGGCGATATCACCAATAAGCTCGGATGGTGCTTCTTGAAATTAGATGCGTCCCTGTGTGCGCATTCAGCTTAACGCGTTGTTTGCATTCGAATGATACATTAGGGTTTCATGCACAGAGATGCTTTTTTTTTCTTTTTTCATTTATTTATGGTTTATTTTTATTTTTTTTCCAGACACTGATACTTAGCATAAGCAAACATTGGCTCTCCATTCTGAGCATTTTGATATATTTGTACCTTATCCAATGTTTTCTTTTTCAGTTATATCGATTAACTGATAATCGCACTCACTTATTTTTCATAATAAGCATCATCAAGCATTGGCTTTTTATTCTGAGAATTTTGACACCTTTTATTGCACCTTTTGAATTTTATTATTATTTTATTTGATTAATAACACTCAAAATTTTCTTGATTAGCATCACCCAGTATTGGATTTTCATTCTGAACTTTCTGACACCTTTGAAGCTCACTTTTCCATTTTTTTCAATTATTTCGATGAATTTATCAATTGGACACTGGAAATCTTAACCATTTGACGGTTTTTGCTGTACGGGTACTGCAGCCGTATTCCACCCCGCGGCGTTTTTGCCATACGGGTATTGCGCTAAACGCCGTAGCGTTTAAAAAAAAATTACTCTGGGGGCGAGGTTTTTTTTTTTTTTTTTTCTGAATATTCGACAGTCAAAGGGTTAATTAACATCATCAGGCATTGGCATTTCGTTCTGACACCTTTGAAGCCCCCTTTTCTTCATTAAAAATTTTTTTTTTTTCATTTCATCCGTCATTCATTTCTTTACCTCGACATTGCGTACCACACAACCAACCAACATCACTAGAGCCACAAATTGTCATAAGATTTTTCTTACGCAGTCCTCAATTATTTCCGAGACGTAGTGCCGACAACAACTACTACTACGATGCCGACAGCTTTTCGGCTGAATATGATATCACTTAATAAAGGGTGCCTACTAGCATCCATGAGGTGCCAATATTACAAAATTTGTTGCTGCTATCATCATTGCGAGGAATAGAATAGAACTTTTTCCCATCTTCCGCACGGTTCCGGCAGCCGAAGGCACAGCAGTCGGACATAGCCGCATGTCACGTGTATGCTGCAGAATTTGAGTTCAGACACGTACTTCTTCCGTCCGCTTAGGCATCAAGTACTGCATATACATTCCTAAATCTGCAGTTGAGGCATCTGAAGTACTTTTTGCTTGCCTAATCAGCCAATATGACGCTCGCAAGTGCAGACCGCCGTGCATTTCAGTGGCACAAAGAGCACTGCTGGACCCTTTGGCCGGAGCTTGGTGGTGAAGAAGTCACATGCTGCTAACCGTCCTATCGCAGGGAGGCGCAGCTAGATCAAGACCTTTCGCTACCTTTGAAAAAATAGAGGAGCCTTAGTTTGGTGCTGATGGCGCGAATTTTAAAATTTTTGATCATCGGTGATCGAATCACAGTGGCAGGGTAACAAAAGAGGAGGAAATTTGACAGTTTGATTTTGAGGCTCACATTTTTACTTTTGCTGCCGTCATGTTGATGCTGTGATGGTTTAGAAAATGTGCTTCTTTATATGATTACTATGTGCTGTCTTTGCCAAAGTATCCAGGCTGCATGGTTTGCTTCACACTCATATACAGTTGCCGACTGTCTTTTTGGACTCGGTGGGACCCGGGAAATGGTCCGAATAATCAATCAGTCCAAAAAGTCAGTGAAATTTTAAAAAATCACTTTTCAGCAAAAAATCGGCTTTACAAATCACAAACTTTGCCGCCCCTTATGTTTCGTTTACATGCCGATAATAGGGAGTATAGTCATTATAGCATAGCGCAATCTGCGATTGTGATCTACTTCCGTGCACCGCTCATGCGTACACACTAGTACGATCCAATATAACGGGTGCGGCCGCCAGTGCGTGCATGCTGATTGGTGCTGATGTGACAGGTGTGCACGCCGCCGCGAAGCGTGGAACTTGCTCAAGGAAGTCATCGTGTGCGCTGTGGTGCCCTGCAGAAGTGGGTCGTGTTAAGCTGTAATCACTATAACCCTCCGGTTAGAATATTGCAGCCAGTCATGCGTTCATATCCATGCTACCTCGTGACATACAGTGACTCAACTGCAGGTCACGCTCATGCTGCGAATGAATGCATGCATCGTACGAAGCAGTAACATTGTTTTCGTGGGTAACGGCGGTAGTGAAGACAGGGAGATGGGAAAAAAGAGAGCAGAACAAGAGCCTCCATGAATGTACTGAACCCCCCTCTCTCTCCCCGATTTCCGCTTCCTCCCGCCCGCGTTCCATTTTCAGTCCGATTGCTCACATTTTTTTAGGCTACCGCGATGACAACGAGCGTTCCCTTATCGCCACTGCTTTTAAAGGTAATGAGAAACTACTGCCAAGCTAGTCCATCCAGATGACGCTGCTTAACCTAGCTTTCATGGCCACGCAAAACTAGTTGTTACTCTCATCTATGTCATACTGGGAAAAAAAAGAAAAAAAACACGATCTCCACAGTATCGCTGGTGCCAAGTTTGGTCCGAAAAATAAAAATTTTGGACTCCGTAGAGTCTCAAATATCGGTTGTGAAAATGTAGACGTTCCTGTTTGGTGTGTGTTGGTTCCTGAATAAAGTCCAAAATATTGTGCAAGTCCTAATTATTGGAGGTCGAAAAATCGATCGGTTTCTGTAGTAGATCCATGCTTCCCAGAAAATCAGAAGGACTTGGAAGGGGAGTATAAGTGCTTTACTATACATACAGTTTAGAAGGAAACCATGCAGCCTGGTTACTTTGGTAAAGACGGTAATAGACCTTATGCAAAATTGCTGTCATCTATCGGACCTTCAGCGAACCACGCTATGCGACGCCATGTTTAAAGGTTGAGTGTGTCGGCTGCTGCTGTCGCGTTAGCTGCGTCTGCTTTGTGCTGTGATTTCCGTGCCTTTGTTTGCATTCAAAGCAAAAAATGACGGAATAATAGACGATTGACTTGTCCACGCTGCCTGCATTCCAATTTTACTTCGCGAAGTGATACTGCACTGCCAAAACGTCTTGCGAACGGTGTTAACAGCGTAGCTACAAGTGGCAAAACCTTCGTTGTTGCTCTGGGGCATTCCTTGATAAGCTACTCAAATACGCGTCTATGAAAGTGCAAAACATATTGATATTGCTTCCGGGTGTAAAACATGTCTGCGATGTCATTATGCGTACACGAAGGAGCGTAATGTTTTTTCTTGTTTTTTTTTTTTGTTTGTTTGTTTTTTGTTAAATATAGGACTGATGCCTAATAAACACTGCGCTCTGATGGACCTTCACAGTTCCCAGCGAAGCGCGCGCACTACGGTTCCCATCCTCTGTCTGAACGTTTAGCAGCTGATGTATCTCGTTAGCGTGTAATCAACCATGTAGCAGATCCCATATTCTATATGTTACTGGCTAAAAACCCCAACCACGTGAATTTGCCGGCGAAACGGGACAGGTCAACGAAGTGCTTTCGTGCGCGTTGAGCCTCCTCAGATATGTAGCTCCTGTTGTCGTTACATCATGGTTCTATTTCGTGAAAATCAATATATAGCAGATACTGCTGCCTGCGAAGTCACATAGCAGAGGTCTGCCTTATACCTAGACACAATGTCAAGCTCCTTTGTGGACGCGTATTCGAGCAGTGCTTTGTGCAATGTGCAGTTCTTGCTGCAAAGTAAAGTCTCTCCTCTTCAATACCACGTTTTTTATTTTTTTTTCCCGTAATTCTTGACTGAATTTGGAATATTTCAATTGTTTTTCGTTGTCCATGTCAGGGATGAGCTCAGTAGTGAGAGGGGGGGGGGGGGGGACGAAGTTAATGGCTTTCTTTTCTTGTGAAGATATTGAATGCAAAAACTAATCGCACTGCTTCATCATGCAATATTCGACACTAGAGACATTCTTCACAAAATCGTTTTGCGAAAAAGTAGTGAATGTATGCGGGCTGTCGAATGTTAAATGGTGGTTTTCTTTCTATAGCTACCGAACATATTTTGCAAAGTCCGAATTTATGGGGCGTCCAGTCAGTTGACACCTGAAAGAACACAAATGTTTTCAGTGTGGAGCTGTGATGCATGGGATTTTTTTGTTTTGCCACATTGCAAAACAACAAACATTATTTTCCAGCTGCAATTTAGGGAAGGAGTAGAATGTACCAAGCAATAGGGAACCAAAGCTGGAGTTTGCTCCGCGACGCCAGCGCTCGGTTTCCAGCGGAGCGGAGAGGAACTACAAAACCTACGCGCATCCGTGCCCGCGCAGCGCGCGGCTGTCTGCGGAGTCTGCGCAGCCCGCTCGCTCGGGAGCGCGTGCTACAGGCAGCCGCACGTACACGCGGAGCGGGAGAAGGAGAGTGAGGACGCGGGGGAATGGTCGTGTGTCTGTGCGAGCAAAGCCGGCGCTCTTTGCCAGTGGTGTTTCTTATTTTTGATTTTTTCTGTGCCCCGGCTGACATAGAGGCTGGCTGGAGGCACGCTTTTTATCGGTGCTTTCGAAAGTGAGAAATTATGACTAATTGATCGCCGCGGACATTGTTTTCAAAGAGCGCTTCTTGGCAGGCTCAGACAAAAAAAAAAAAACAACAACATGAACGCGAATTCGGTACTCGAAGGCAGAGGCAAGCGACAGGTATTTTGAAGGACTTGAGGCGGCACCTCGTGATGTCACTTCCATGTTGCTCAGAGAATGAAGGGTCCAGCCTTCTCGTTGAGAATTGATACGCGTGTACAAAGCGACGAATGCTCCGGGCGCTGGTTGGGGAGCTTCCTTTCCATTTGTGACTGCTCACTTGAAAGGGGCCTATTAAACTCTTTGGGGACAGACGTTTTAGGCGATGCTGCCGGCGCCGTGGTGCCTGTTTTCGGCGCGTTTAGGACGCGTTCCCTACAAAGGCACAAAGCATGCCGCCTTGTATACCCTTTGGTTCCTGCTGACAGCGGTCAGGGGGAGTTCGCTGCTGTGGCGCTGCCATCCGAAATCAATGACTTATCTACTTTTAACGATGAGAGGTTTCTTAACGACCTGGATCACTGACGAGAAGCCGAGGCATGCCATTTTTTCGGCAGTTTCCTCTCTCCGCGAGACGAAGAACGAGCAAATGCCTGATGACTTTTCATGCAGGCGGGGACATCTCTCCAAGTAAACCTTTGTCTTCTTAATTCCACAGCTACGCTGTGCAATCTCTAGTTCAGTTATCTCTAGCGAATGCGCAGTTTTGAGCTCCCGAAGCAGGATCGCGTATGAGGATAGAACGATTGACGTATGTGTTTTCCCTTTATAAGCGCCGAGTGATGGCATTAATGACATATATCTGTTTCTTGAGGCCGACTTGGTTCCGCGATGGCTGCTGCAACACTGCCAGTTACAAACAGAGGTGCGACATACCTAAAAAGAAAACCGACAACCATCGTTTCAACACGAAAGGGAGAAGAGAGAAAAACACTTTCACGAGTTTTGCGAAAAAGCGCGCCGTCACTTTTTCATTCCAGTTTTTTTTTTCTTGCCCCCTTTGTTAGAGCGCGACGGCGGCCACAATGCGGCCGGAGGAAGAGAGAAACAACCGAGCGCGCGCGCGCAAACACGTGCTGGAAAGCAGCGCGGAGCAGACGACAGCATGCTTTTCTATGAGGCGGGGAGCAGACGACGCGGCCGGGCTGCGCGTAGATTTTGACGTGGTCTCCATGGAGGGCGCTGACGCACAGAGCGGCGCAGCGCCCCCTGGCCCAGGTTTTCTCCCCTATGGGCATACTGAACATGTGATGCATACATGAGGGCTGGGAAGTTTTAGACAAAATAAATTTGGAAGACATGTGTGCGCTCATTCTTGCTTCTACTGCGATAGCTGCAGTAGCAAACCTCACTGCTAAGCGCGGTAAGGCTCGCTACAAACGATATTGCTTTGTGGGTAGTTTAAAATGATTGACAGTTTCAATCCCTACCTCATTACAATGTTTTCATCACGCGCCGTGAAGGTTAAACGAAGAAACTGCATTATTCAGTGATATAGATGGGAGAAAAGAAAACTGGCATGGTCCAAATTAAGGCGTAACTCCTTTTCAATGCACCTCACACAACTCGCAGAAAAAAAATCTCGCACCAATAAAAAAAAAGCAAACAGCGCGGTAATCGCCATCACTCTAGCAACAACATTCATGCGAACTCGTGGTAGACGAGAGCAGCTAAACAGTAGGGGCAGTTGCTGCCACGTATATACTCTGAGTCATTTCTTTTGCAAGTCGTGTTCTGGAGACGCATTTCAGCAACTGAAGCCTAGACGTAGTCTACTATATTCAATTCATCGATGAATCGAATGCATAAAGACGTTAGAATATCGCGCTGGAATTTAAGAGAGCAGTCTGGCGCCTTTGAAATGCCGAAACCTGTTCTGTCTGGATACCTGGACGTATACATACGGGCGAAATCTGTTCACAGCTTGTATGCATGAAACCTTAAAAGCTGAGATCAATTAGCGCAACAAGGAAATCGGGAACAACACATTTGCACATCTTTTATGCGAAAAGGCGATGCACGGTCCGTCTACAGGCAAATTTAACACACTGTGGGCGATATATTTCGTCTGCCTTAGCACCGGGTACTGATTTTGCAATCTTCCAATGCACGCTAAATAAGATATTTTACAATTCAGATACGCCATCGATCAAAAGTGCGCCTAGCGCGACAACCACGCGCGAGCAGATTAACACAAGCCTCAAAAAAAAAAAAAAAAGCTCAAGGGATGTAACTTGCTGCTTCTTTTCTTCTACACCCTTATTTTAATTTTGTATACAAGGGGCACAACAGTATGTTGATATTATCGGCAACAACGAGCATTAATGCAGCCGGCTGTGCAATTCCTTATGCCGCTTGCCGCTCTTCAATGCAGCTACCCTTGAACATGGCGGAAACGCGCACGGCTGATATATGGCAGCAATTTTGCATAAGGTCTATTTCTGTAGCTACCAGCTTGCTGTGGTGGTACTGTGGTTCTCAAATAAGAAAATGAGGGTCTACAGACTCACTGTATGCTGTGGAGAGATTTCTAGGCCCCTGAAGCATTTTTTCTTGAATGGTGGGGCATATATTTATTCAGATCCAGTGTATGAATCGATTCATGTCTTTGTTTTATGGTCGATTTCTTTAGAACATCAGCATTGCAGTGTGATGACATAATTCACATATGAAGAGAAATGAATACCTTGGATAATTGTGTGACCTTTGTAGCTGAGAACCATTTGTTAGTGAAAGATAACATTTTGTTATGCTTCAGGGAGCCATTTTGACCGGACCCCCTGGCACAGGCAAGACCTTGCTTGCCAAAGCAACCGCTGGTGAAGCTAATGTCCCATTCATAACAGTCTCTGGATCAGAGTTCCTTGAGATGTTTGTTGGTGTTGGCCCATCTCGTGTGAGTAGCAAGTCATTTATATCTATGTCATATATTCGAGAGACTTTATTAATGCGTTAGCATTAGCATTCTTATCATGCTAAAACTCTGTTGCCATGAGATAGGAAATTCCATGACTGGTTGAGGCAGTGATGGACGTTGTAGAGATTATGTGATCATTAAGGACTAGTCACAGAGCACCACCCACGGGAAATCAGGTTCAAAAAATGACCCCTGATTTCCTGATTCATTGAAGCAGTGATGCTGTCATAGAAGTCACGTGATGATTAATGACCAGCCATAGCTCACCACCACCCACAGAAGTCAGATTCAGAAATGATTCCTTGCTGCACCCAAACAATTTAAGCATTTTATCTCGCCTATCATGGGTGTCAGGTGATATGCCGTATTTACTCGCGTATAACCTGCACCAAAATTTGAAAAAATGCGTTTAAAAAGTGAGGATGTGGGTTATCCGCATTTTTTTCCGGGGAGATGGGGGGGGGCGCTGCGCGGCTGTGTGCGGGCTTCCCTGTATAGTCCGCCATCTTCATTATCATGGGCACTTGTCAAGTCTATAAGGAGACAACAAAAGGAATAGCAAAATCCACATCCATAACATAGTTTGTTTATTCTCCACGCCATTGGTCACGCTTTGTTCAGCCATGGTTCAGCCAGTGGTTGTTGGGCCTTTTGTTAGGTGCTGTTTCAACAGCCAGTTTGCACTTTTAGCCTGTTTTGTTTTGGTGCCATGAGTGTGACTCGGCGGCAATATTCTACAGCGAAAGAGAAGCTAAAGATTATAGCCATTGTCGAAGAAATCGGCAACAGAGCTGTAGCAAAACAACATGACGCCGACGAGTTGTGCATTCGGGACTCGTGGAATAAAAAAAAGTGTCTTGAAACAAGAACCGGGACAGGCGAGCGTTTTGTGATATGAAGACTGGCTTTACCCCCACCTCGAGACGCAGCTTGCCTAGTTCATTGAGGAGCAAAAGAGTCGTGGCCACGCTGTTTCGGCATAGATGGTTCAAATGGAAGCCCTGAAGCTGTCCCAGGAAATGAACATTCCACGCGAGTTTTGTGCAAGCTATGGATGGCTTCAGCACTTTATGACACAACATGGATTTTCGATGCGACGGTGAACAACAATTTGCCAGCGGCTTCTTGGTGCTTACGAGGAAAAATTGTTGAGCTTTCAACGATGTGTCATCAGACTTCGGAAGGAGCACAACTATTTGCTGTCTTGAGTAGGAAATGCCAATCAGATCCCAGTGTACTTTGAAATGTCGATGGACTTGACTATGGAAAAAAAAGGATTCCAAATCAGTCAGCGTGCTGACCGATGGAAATGCCAAGCTGCGCTGCACAGTGATGCTACATGCTTTGGCTGACAGGGCGAAGATTCGACCATATGTAATATTTAAGTGCAAGATGATACCCAGCACACCACTGCCTCCAGGAATCATCGTGCGTTTGGAAGAAAATTCCTGAATGAATGGTGGCCTAGTCGGTGACTGGATCCAATTAATCTTGGAACAAAGACCAGGTGCCTTGCTGGCATGCCGTTCAATTCTCGTGAGATTCCTTCTGAGACCTCTGCACTGATGCGGTGAAGGCTCGCTTCGCTGAGACCAGCACCAACCTCATTGTGATACCTGGCAGTATGGCGTCTATACTAAAGCCACTCAACATGTGCCTGAACAAGCTGAAGGCATATGTGATGCAGCTACTATATGACTGGTGGATGGCAGACTGCCTTTACGCCCTCCCACTGACGGGACGCATGCAAAGGCCCAATATTCTGCTCTGCCAGTGGATCGTGAGCATGTAGAAAGCAATACCGGCTGACTTGGTGCGTAA
This sequence comes from Amblyomma maculatum, assembly GCF_055883805.1. Lineage (NCBI taxonomy): Eukaryota > Metazoa > Arthropoda > Arachnida > Ixodida > Ixodidae > Amblyomma > Amblyomma maculatum. The sequence goes on along the minus strand of NC_139344.1, from coordinate 200,075,130 downwards.
GAGCTTCAAAAAATGGCTTGGATGGTTCCGAGGACGACTACGTCTTTAAGCCTCGGATAGTAGCAATGAGAGCAGCAGCGATTGAGAATCGGATAACCAGTGATGTAGTGGTCGTTTGTATTTGAATAAATCTTCTGAAAACCAAATGATCATTGAGTGCGCAGTTGTATCCTTCTAGGACTCTTTTTTTTTTTTTTTTTTCCAGATAAACCTGCAAATTTTAAGTGAGGACTTTTTTTTTTTTTTTGCAGAGTTTAAAGTTGAAGGTGCAGGTTGTATGCAGGGGTGGGTTATACGTGAGCAAATACGGTACTTACAAATGCAGCGCAAAAACTGATTTAAACATTCAAACGAAATGCACCTCAGAACTAATGCTATCGCATTCCCTCTGCTTGTCACAGGTTGTTCACTGTTTGTGTGATGGCACTTCCTCACAAGGTTTACAGCATATTTATGGTAGTTTTTTTTTTTCTTTCACAAAATATAATTCAGAAATTCTTTCCGGTTCCTTAAGTCTGACTTAATGAGGTTTTACTACCCTTCATATGAATGTCAGTTGGCAGTCGTGTGCCAATTATAGCCTTCATTTTACAGTTAAACCATGGTGATATGAATTTCGAGGTGACATGAATTTGTAAAATTCCCGGGCTGGAGTGCATTGTGTACATTGTGCAAAATTTCGGATGTTCCGAACATCCTCCTGGAGCACTATGGATGATGCATATGTGTGAACCGCGACTGCAGCGTTGAACACTATGCACTGCCCGCACATCGCTAACTCCGCGATTGCTAGCTGTCCTATGCACACTGCAACTAGTTTGTGTCGGCACATAGCTTGCATGTCGCCGTCGTTGCAATCGCCTGTTGTGCTTTACCCATTGTTTGAAGTTTGTGGGGGTGCATGCTGTGGGCGCTCACAGGGAGCAGTTTGCAGTGGGGCACAGAGATTGCTGGTGACGCGGTCTCCTGTCGTGCTGTATGCGTCTCGAGTAGGTAGTTCGTGCAGGCACGCGGCCCTCACATCACCGATGTCATGATCATCTCGTGCGGTGCCCGCTGCGAGTAGCAAGCTGTGGCCATGCAGCCATAAATAAATCTCCTCAACCGTAAACAGACTTTGTGTGAATGCCTTCCCCATGCTTTTGCATACTAACTCTTATTTGTTTTAATGATAAAAATTTTTGGATGGTGCAAACTTTTTCGTGACCCTATGAGATTTGTATCGCTGAGGTTTTAATGTATTACTCATTTTTATGACTACATTACAGGTTGTATACTGCTATGCTCTTAATGCAGGAGCGTTACGGAGCTTGTTGCACTGAATACCCGGCATATTCGGCGGTGGCATTCGTTAGAAATGATACTTCAAATAGCAATAATTTTATAAAATAAAATGGTGCAGTGTCTGGTGGTGGGGATCGAACCCAGGCCCTTGGTGTGCCATACACATAGAGCCTATTACAGGGGCCTTGTGAATGCATTGTGGTGTGTGTGTATCATAGTAGCATATATACGAGTACTGCAGTGCCGTAGTACAGTTAAACCTCTATGTAACGAACCTCCATGTAGTGAATTCCTCAATATTACGAAGCTTTTCAATTCCCCAACGCCACCCACATTGAAGTGCATGTATTTGAAAACTCCATATAACGAACATGTTGCGGCGGTTGACCTTGATGTAACGAACTCGCGGCGCCGTCTGTCTCTTAGCTAGTGCCGAGCCACTGAAAATTTGGCACAGCCCTGCAAGTTTCAGGACGATAAAACACGTAACTGAAATGAGAGGAACGCCTACTATAGCAACGAGTGACCGCAGTTGATACAACGCGCCGTGTTTCAGTGCCGATGCTGCATCTCCGCGGCAGACGCAGCACTCTCTGCTGCTTTCGCTGTCAAAACATGGCACTACAATAGTTCATACTTAAAAGTAGCCAAAAGTAATAAAAAAGACATGGGCGAGCAGCGCACGTCCATCGTTGCCACGTATTTGCTCGCGGGCTCCTGCGCGTCGGTAGCGGGAACAGCAGAGCACGATGGCAACGCGAGGTAGTGTCGGTTCCTTGCGCAACAGTGGTGGGCACGCGCGCGGCGGCAGCGGCGCCATTACGCGCCCTCTCCCCCAGACTGATTCCTCTTCCACCCCCACTTCCCCGCTCCATCGTAGACCCTTTGCACGAGCCACAGAGGAGGTGGAGGCTGCTGCTGCAGTCGCACCGTGCTGTCAGCGTGATCGTAAAACATTTTGTCGCTTCTGTAACTTCGAATAATTCTTATTTACTGTAAACACTTTCAAGGTGGTTTCCTTTACATCAATTCTTAATCTGGTTTTTGTTCTACATTGTCCTTTTGGGTCCTGACGCAAAAGCTGCATGTAACAAAAACCTGGATGTAATGAAAAATCGCGTACATTTTACATTTTCGTTACAACCAGGTTTAACTATATGTCATGTACTGTAACTCTTGTATGAGTACTGTAGAGAAGGCACTATCGCATTCCACTCTTAAGGTGAAACGTAAGCGACCTCCAAGTTTATAATTAGGCAGCATACGTTTCTATGCTTATCATGTTTCTGTGTGTGGTGCTGAGTTACTCTAATCTTGTTTCTTTCAGTTTCAAATACCATACACCTAATTAAAAAAGGAGGCGGAGGGAGGGGCAGCAACGTTTGCTTAGTTATTATTTTCTGAAATGTTATTTTACACTGAGCAGGTGTCTGATACTGTATTCAGAGAGATTTTTTCTTTATTGTCATTTTCAGTTCATATTCGAAAGTTTCTACACTACCCTAGTAATCCTGCAAACTAATGTGTTTTTTTTTCACTTGCAATTGATTTGTGCCATCTTGTCTACGCAGGCTATCAATGAACTCTTTCAAATTTGCAAGCTCTGTGTTGAAGTCCTGCCTTTTCCTTCTCTTGGTTTTGCTTCTTAGGTACGTGATATGTTCTCTATGGCTCGGAAGAATGCCCCTTGCATTCTGTTCATTGATGAGATTGATGCAGTTGGCCGCAAACGAGGTGGTCGAAGCTTTGGTGGCCATAGTGAACAAGAGAACACACTTAACCAACTACTAGTGGAAATGGACGGCAAGTTTTTACTTTACTTGCAGTGACAGTTGTCAGTGTTGTGTGCCCTTTCAACATGTATCATTAATCTAAGGTTAAAGGGTTTTCTTGTATTAATAATATAGTAAGTAAGGGCTGTTGCTGGTAGTAACTGCAAGATGAAACTTTTGGCTCAGTGCGTGTAATTCAGAACCATTTTTTTTTTGTTGGTGTTTTTTTTTTTTTTTAAGCTCCAAAGTCTATACTGTATGCTTTATTTATTGTAGCTTAATACTGCAGTCGCTCAAAGACTATGCAGCATTAGAATACTTTATAGGGTGGAACACCGATTATGTTCTTTATTTACGTGTGTAATGAACCCACCCCGCATTTTTGCTGGTAGAATTAGCATTTCTCAACTCCTGCGTCACGTTCAATCTGTACGTACTGTTGCCAGACGTTAAATCGTTTCTGGCGCTTTTTCACAGCCAGCTTGTTCACGCAACCCCCAAAACGTATTTTGCTAGGCTGTGAAGATCGAGGTTTTCTGTGAATGCTGTTCAGAAGAGAGCATGTGAGAAAATGAGAGTGCTGGGGGCTCGCAGTGGCATGCAGTTTTTGAGCCAAATCTTTCTCTATTGTTTTCCCCATACGCCATCTGTGCAGCCTTGAGTGGGCGGGAATTTCTCGATAAACCATGTTGGAGGGAATGCCGAGAGGATTTCATGAATTCCAGTCAAACCTTGAGTAGAGGAGTATCTGTTTTCTCCACTCCACAGAGTGAATGTGGAGCATTGAATCGAGGCGCGGGACCTGGGTAGTGGAAGCTGCTTTTTAATGAAGTCAAAGTGCAAATAAAAAAAAAGAACTTGTATATTGAAATTTGTGTATAGATAGCCCTCAGAGGATGGAATCAATCCGAAGTCCTGAACTAAGTGTGCCTCAAAGCTCACTGCTGTTGCTTTGGCATTCTAAAATGCAAAAAGCCATTGCCCATTAACTAGGGCTTGGGTTTGGGAAAGAACTTCTTTGTTTACATGAGTTTATTGAGCATATGTTATTACTCCTATCATGCCAGTACTCTCAGCGCACTTTTATGTAGCACTATACAGCACTTGTGTCCTTTCTTTAGCTTACCGTAAAAATCCACGTATACTAATACTAAGTTTTTTCCAGAATTTACCTTGTCAGATTTCTGCCTCATATTATATGTGAACCCAAACAAATGTCATCCTAAATTCGCAGTTCCGACCTCGCTATTAATCAGCGCTATCAGCATCAGGCTTCCAGCGAGAGGATGTGCTATCTAGCGATGGCGACAGTAGTCTGTTTTGATGGTTTTGTTTTCACCCCGCTGACCCTGCGATTCTCGCGACCATGGTGCCCGCTTTGCACATGCGACTGGAAGGAGGTTGATCACGCCTCATACGGTGTAGAAGGATCACTCGGCATTTTGCACGGATCTCTCGCAGGCCTCTCCATGCTGGCCACGGCCTACAGCTGGATAGAGGATGCTTGACTAGCATTCACACGGATTGCCTCGGTAGCGCTTTCGAGAAATGCAGTATACTGAACGAGTTTAGAGGCGCCGAAAAATAGTTTCTACAGAAAAGTATCTTTAGCAAGGAACTCTTAACAGACGATACACATACAGGACGATGACAATCGCGAAAATCCCGAATTTTAGAACACTTTCTGGACGCACATGCTGTGCGCCTGCATGTGGTGCTAGACGCGAACAAGCGCGAGTGCAGTGCAGCAGTGGCCGGTAACTTAGTGTACTGCCGTCCCCCGTCTGAGCTGGAAGCAGCCTACTGGTTTTAGAACAGCCAGAGGACCATGTGGTTTCCGCAGTTGCCAGGGTGATTGTGAGCTGCTCTCCTCACGGTGTGTGAAATTCTTCTATTAAGCATGTTGGCACATGAAGGGAGTGAACTAGCACCGGTACATGAAAGTGCATGGACTATCCGATGCCGGATACAGGTTTGCATTGGACGCGAAAAATGTTTTGCTATTACGAAATAGCATCCCGTATTATATGCGGGTTCTTATTATACCTGGGACTTTACGGTATTTGCTAATGCATAGTTGTGGCTTTTATCTCAAATTTATGTCAGTGTAACTTGCACAGTGGTGCAACTATTATACATGTATTTTAGTTATCACTGCTAATTGCATGTCTATCTAATGCAGCTCATGCTTCACTCAATTTGCTGGCGTTGTATGAAGATTTTTTTTTTTTCTTTTGCCAGTTGTTACATTTGCTGGCCAAAGACCGGAAGGGACAGTAGCTGCTGTTTTTATGAGGTTTCTGATTTTGGAGCTGTGAATGACAGAATAAAGAATTCAGTGGAATCTCATTGATACGCTTCTCACGGATAGTAAAGATTGAAACAATTTATCCAAAAATTGTATTATCCAAAACCGGCACCAAATGGTTGCGAATGAAACATACCTGGCTTAGAAGTTACCTTTACCGAAACACTTTGATAAGACACGTCACTTTGTGCTGGAGCCCCGCCATGCTAGCTCAGTAGTTAAGGTGCTGACTGTTAAATCAAAGGGCACAGGATCAAATCTGCGGCGGCCGCTTTTTGATGGAGACGAAAAGCAAGGCACCAGTGAAGTTGAACTGCCTTCTGCCAACCAGGGGTTGAGATGAGAACTGGTTCTTTGCCCAGGTGCTCCTCCATCAGGGATGGATATCTTGGGCAAGACAGAAAGGTCTTGATGAACTGAACTTATGACGTTTATGTACAAACTTTTTTGCACGATATATTTATACAAGGTTGCACAAGTCACCATAAACACGAGAAATGGCTGGATCGTCTACCTGGGAGAGAATCCCACTTTCGACAGAGCCTAAGACCATGACCTGAGCCAGAACAACAAATTCTCTTTCTGCACCTTCTGTACCTTGTGTTTACACCTCGGTTACCCACCTTGGTTTCCCACCTTGGTTTCTAATCTGAGCCTTCCAATGACTGGGCATAAGCAGCGTGATTGGGCCAAGATTTACCCTCGCCCCGTACCAGGTGGCAGCTGCCAGCAGCACTGTTTTGCACAGAAAACAAAACACAGATAAACAAGTGACCCAGAAGGGGCCAGGGCTGCGCCTCGTTTTCCCAAGGATGGCTGCTGCTTGTGTCTCCGGGTGCCAGAACCGCCCCACTCAGTCTCGTGGTGCTTGGTCAGTCATCCCTTGAGAACTCCTGAAGGTGTACGCTCTCAACTTTTTTTCAGCCCTGATCAGTCTGGCCATCACTTAACGCTTGTCACGGCCGTCTGCCATAAGCACCTGCCTGAGCCGCTACATCTCGTGGTGGTTTTTTCTTTGCTACCTTCTCAATGGGGCATTCGATATGCAGTTCCAACACATTAGTGATTAGCGGATTCTAGCGTCGCTCAGTGCCTTCTCGTGTGCTACAGTCCTCACGCCTTTCTCCGAACGCAACCCAGAGTGGGCAGCCATTTTAGATGTGCTGAAAACTTGTACCTCCTTCCCATTCTGGGATTCGGGACGACCGACTCCCAACAATGCGTCGTTGCCTGTAGCGATGAGAGCCGAGCATACCTTTCTGCCACTTCCTACCTTGACCTCAGTGGTGGATTTCGCATTCTTTCGGACGGGAGCCTGAAGCTAGCCTTTACAGCGCCCATGTACTGTGCGATGTTGATGCACTTAAAGAGAACCCCAGGGGGTTAAAATTTTAAGAGTCCTCCTCTACGGCATCTCTTATAGCCTTTCAGACGTTGAGCCCTGTAAATAAAAGCAAATTTTATGGTGACTCATCAAGTTCATCAAGACCTTTCGGTCTTGACCAAAATGTCCATCCCTGATGAGCACCTGGGCAAAGCACCAGTAGTCATCAACCACTGGTTGGCAGAAGGCAGTTCAACTTACTGGTGCCTTGCTTTTCGTTGATCAAATTCTGAAAGCCAGCTTTTCTGAAACTTGTAGAAACAAGTCGCATTGCTGAGCGTCATACTTTTTACAAAGCCACAAAGAGCGTTTAAAACTTGGCGCACCGCCAACTTCGCCTAGAGCATCACCGTTGCAGGAACTCTCATAAAAACAAACATGTTATATGCTGTCAGCACACAGCACTTTAATGCTACCAAGGTGTGTGCTTTTGAAGTGAAATTCGGAACCACACAAGTTTTTCACACATTTTTGCGAATTGCACCATCTTATTAAATTCACGTGGAAATACAATCGTATTAGTCGTACAAAAGAGCATTACCTCTATAGAGCACAGTTGGCCAGGAACGAAAAAAATGAATTATACGAAAAAACGTGTTAAGCAGGCTCATATCAACAATATTTCACTGTATAGCCTTCTGAAGCACTGCAGCCTTTGTTGATTAGGTTAGTGTGGAATTTATTCATATGTTGTTTATTTCTGCTTGATGGTGTCTGTTAATGACAATGTTTTCGCATGTACTTTAGCTGTAGCAGTGCAGTTTTGTTGCATTGATTGTACAGGGAACTGGGGTGCAAGTTCTGCAATTCCAAGTTCTGGGGTGCAATTTGCTCAAGATCCTGTAAAGTGTACAGTGAGCTGATGCTGTTCGATACAAAATTTTGTAAAGAATTCATTCAGGCAACTGGGAAAATTGGTTCCTGCCGTCTCTTGCACTATTGTATTCCTAAGCATACAACAAAGGCAATGTAACTGTTTGCAGCCACTCGACGATGAGGTTGTTGAGTTTACATGTTTGTTTTCATTTCTGGAATAGGCTTCAACACAACTACGAATGTTGTTGTTTTGGCTGCAACAAACAGAGTGGACATTCTAGACCAGGCTCTGTTGAGGCCTGGTCGCTTTGACCGTCAAATCTTTGTCCCTGCACCAGACATCAAAGGGCGGTAAGGGATAGAATTGCTTCAAGAATATTGTAATTTTGCTTTGCGCATTATTAACTGAGTACTGATTAACCTTATCCCTTTTAGTGCCTCCATATTTAAAGTGCACTTAAAACCACTGAAAACACTCTTGGACAAGCTGGATCTCGCCCGGAAAATGGCAGCTCTAACTCCTGGCTTCACAGGTATAGTTTGCGATTATAATGGTTTACTTCGTGCTTTTGGAAATGCACCTTAGAGTATTGATTGGCCATTTTTATGTCTTTGCTGATGCAGGAGCTGATATTGCCAATGTCTGCAATGAAGCTGCCCTCATAGCGGCTCGTGATCTCAATGACAACATCACCATGAAACATTTTGAGCAGGCGATTGAACGAGTTGTTGCTGGTAAGGTATACTGAGATGACTGTATGTCTTCCACAAAACAAATTTTTGGGTTCTGGATATACTTCAGGTTTCTGTAGTTCACCCATGAAAAATGCTTTGTTATCAAGCATGCTCTTTCCTATATAATTGGCAGTACATGACATTACATTCTCATGCATTTTCTTGCGCTCATGACTGCAGTACTGCTTAGATTTGTGAAGTGTTTCTCTGGAAGTACATAGACTCCTGTTGAGATGAACTAGGAAAGGTGAGTTCTCAGATAAGACAAGCAATGTGAAACCTCTGGTTAGTTTACCGTATGGCATACAGTGAAGAAAATCTGCTTTTTGTGAATTATTTTGAGGGTCCTTCGGTTAAGATAAATGTGCAGAAACTGCGAACTGCAGCAACCTCTTGTAAAGACGTTCGCAGGGCTTCAGTGTCACACTGTCAAGGGAGATAAAATATGTAACATGGTTTCGCATAAGATGGCTTCTGCATACTGTCACAGGGGACTGTGGGGAAGCGGTTTAGTGGGAGCATGCTTATTGGGGGAGGGAGAAGCCTTTTTGCCGGTGTGGAATAGGCAAAGTACCACTGCGCGTATGCTGGCGGATCTCGGCATCACACTTACTTCTTGCGCTGTACGCTTTCTCCAGCAGAATATAAAGCATGCATGCACAAAAGCACTTCTTCATTGACTTGAGGCTTAAAACGCTAAGGACATATTTTAACTCCTGTGTGTGTTGCTTGTTGCACACAGAAAGGGGCATGTTGTGCCTGTTCATGGAGTATGTAATAGCTATGCTGTTGGATAAATGCGATAAAAAAGGCAATGGCTATCTTGTTGGGTGCCTTCCAAGCCCTTGGAGCAAGATGGAGCACAAAACTTGGGGGGGGGGGAGGGGGGGGAATATAGCAGCTGCTTTGGCATACAATAAGAATGATGAGGCAGTGGAAAACTTTGACTGCTTGTTTTAGTGTAATTCACTATGTAAATCTTTTTTGACTTAATATTGTTACTGATGCCAAGGAATAGTGCGTATTAACAAATGTGTGTTCCCTCTTCTCCCCCTTGGGCCAGTTTGGTCTGCAGTATTGTGTAAATAAATAAATAACAAATTAAAAAATGACCGGTCATGCTCTGCACAAGCAAGGTTCAAATGCACTAGCAAGCAGTTTGTGGAGGCAGTTTTTTTGACAGTGTCAAACTTCAGATGGTTGCCCAGGCCAAATCTGAGTATGGACATGTCAGAAGCATTGCTTGGATACCTCCATACCACATTTCAGCCAAGATTAAGTCAAGGTCAATTTTCTGGCCAGATTTGGGTTTGGTCATGTTAAGGCAGGCCAATGCATTGCCCAATTTTGACAAGCCCATGTCCCCATAGACATGTTTTGCTGCCGTGACAACATGCAATTTTTCTATCACCTCCATATCCTCATGTTCTTATCAATATCTATCACCACCTGAGCACTGATCCTGTCACTTTATAGACCAACTCCGATCTGTGACGTAAGCGCGATGCGGTGGCGCGTCTGTCGCCAGGCTGGACCGACTGGGGGTGAAAAGTAGGCTTAGCTCCCTTAGGAATACATGGAATCGAAATATTTCAAAGCAGTTTTCTAATTTCACAGGACAACAATGATGTTTTTATTCGGTACAGAGCAACTATAAACATCCTCGAACAGATCGTGAAAGTATGAAATCTCATTGCCGAAGCAAAGTAAACACCCCGAAATGTAAGGGGGTGCGAGTTGGGAGGGTGACACATAGAAACATATGGAAACACAACTTACCGCAACATTTTTCTCGGCTCAGCAGCGTTGAACCCTTCTCATTTTTTGGTGAATGCTTTGTACCACACCCTGACATCATGTTGCAAAGCACACTAAATTCCCTTGCAGGTACTGCAAGTCTAACGATTTGCGGGACCGTTCACAGCACGATAAACTGACCGCGCACAGTTGCATACGACCATGCACCACCGTCGCTGTCACTAGCAGACGCTCCAGAGCTGGAGGCGGCCGTGGTGGGTATCACCAGCTGCGCTGTCGTCTGCTACAATGCGCGAATCTCGTTTGGTCCGTATGTCATATGGCATTTGACAACTGCTTTTTAAATGTAATTCTGTCTAGGATTTATCACTTGAGCGACAGTAATATCAAGCTAATTTACCCCATGCGGCAGCATATCAGATTGTAAAGAAAACTGCGTGATTCGCTACATGAGCATTTTGGGGATGTCCGAATTCACAACATAGATTACTCAGGGAGTTTTAAAAGTAGACCGTCTCCGCAATGACACAGCATACTTCTTCAAAGCGCTGGTCAATGTTTAACGACCGGCCACCTCAATTCTGGGGCCCTGCGAAACGAGAAAAATGTTGCAGTAAGTTGTGTTTACATGTGTTTCTATCGGTCGCCCTCCCAACTCGCACCCTTGTACGTTTCGCGATGTTTTAAAAATACTTCGCCTAGGTAATGAGATTTCAAACTTTCACGATCTGTTCTAGGATGTTCACGGTTACCCTGCACCGAATAAGGACATCATAGGAGTCCCTTGAAATGAGAAAACTGCTTAGAAATATTTCGGTTTCATGCATTTCTATGGGCGCTAAACCTAATTTTCACCCCTAGTCGGCTGTGGCGCCGCGAGCGCCCCCTTTGTTTGTAAACACGGTGTTGGTCTATATATCACCTTCATATCATGTGATATCAACTTTCTATCACTCACCAACACACACAAACAAGGTTCACCTCTATCTTTCAAGTAACACGACATTGCCGTTGTTATGAGTTTTCGTACTCAATTCCCATGAAAAATTCCTGGGTTTGAAACTGCTTCGACGATGTTTGTAACGCATTAGCATGAAATGCCCCATTCTGCAGAAACTCTGGCTTTGTTGTGAGCAAAAAATCACAGGCACGGCTCTGGCAGGTGGTAGATGGCAGGTAACATGGTCAAGTATTTATTGGCCGGTGCGGTGTGCGACATTATGAGAGCACATGACATGGCAGGGGCTTTCATATCGTGCATCTCGTTTGAGATGGGAATTGAACCTTCCAGGATCCTTAAGCATTGAGTAAGACACGCTACCCCTTAGGCAATGCAGGCATGTCCATACAGCTTGGCTAAAGCAGGGCTTTATAGGTATCTATGTCAGGTGGTCTTTCAAATAATTGGGTAGCTTACAACTGTGTGTATGAATATATGTGAGATAATAGGGGCACAGATTAAGTGGTTAATGATTAAGCGAGTAGCAAAGCGTATGTATGCAATGTATGCAAATGAAGATCCTCAAGATGACCCACAGACTGGAACGCTATCACATGGAGCTTACACGCCTTTTCACCTTTTTCACCTGAAAATTTGCCAGCATAAATGCACCGAATGTACCATGCTTTCGCACGAGTTAACTGCTTTACCACGTTAAACTTCTAATTTTTTAAGTTCTTTTTGATAGTGTGACGGGTGTTCGGAAGTTTATTATAGTACCCTGTTGAGGAACCATGTAAACAGAGAATGCAGAATGATTCGGAGTAGCAGTATGTGAGAATAATTATGTGTGAAGTAGGCAACAGTGCATTGGATTGTTGGGTAAGGCATGCAAGCAGAGTGATCTTTCAAGATGACTCCTGGGTGTTTACGTAGCCCCTGGAAATGAAGGGACATACGGCTGAACGCCACACGCAAATAACTTCTTGCCCTGGACTGACTGACTTTAGTGATAACAGCATGAAATCGACACTTATTGTTGACAAACTGTTAACAGGTTCGTACTGCAGTCTCATATAGCAGATCAATAATGCCACTTGGGGTCTGCAGTCTGTATTTAAAAAGTTCAGTAATTGAACTTCATTACCCAGTTAGATGACAGCAAAATAAAAATAGCTGGAGTAACTCGAGGCCAGTGCCAGCATTATATTATGCATCTGGTTTCATTTGCATCCGAAATACCTGTCATTTTTCAAACCTTGGCTCGGTATTGTGGGATAACTTGCATATTATTGGGCAAAACTGCTTCCAATTCTAATAAAAAAACTGACTCTGACAAACTCTGACAAGAGGCCCATGCATCATGATATATTTATTTGATGAAAGTCTGGGCAATAGTTGCTGGCTTTTGGAATGAGAATGTTGTGTCGATCACTAATTTTCACATTTCCGTCAGCTGCATCCTTCACGGTGTAATGCTGTAGTAGCTGTGTCGTCTTACAAGTAGCTGCGTCGTGTGTGAGAAGGCTTTACCACACATTGCGCTAACGGCACTTCATGAGCAGCCACATTTGTCGTGGTGGAATAGAACCGCTTGGATGGAAGTGAGGAAAAGGCACAGTGGTCCTAATCAGCATCCATAACAGTGTGCTGCTGGACTCTGTTGGCTAGGTGATGAGCGGCCGATAGTCGCTGATGCTGCATGCCAGCATGAAGTTGAGAGAAGCAAAACCTAAACTATGTGGTTGTCATATTTTAGGAGATGAAGTCATCTGTTCTTTGTCACACTTGTCATTGCTCAGAGTTACACGGTCGACTCGGCAGTATGCAGTTCAAGCTTGGGAAGGGCAATCTTCACGATTACCTACTGTGCCGTTTACCTGGACATGGCCTACCTTCGGGAGCCTGTTTGAATTTACCAGTCTGAGACCCATACCATTTGAATCAAAGAGCGCACACAGCACCATGAGTGCCTTGGCCACCCTATCACAGATGTGTTTTTCTGGCTATGCCCTTGTCTGGCAACAGTTTGACTTTTCTGTTGTGGAACTGACTGGCGTCTGAATTAATGGGTTTCTTTGTATACATAGTCTTATGTGGAGCTTGGCCGGAACAAGTCATACAACTGGAATTATCCAAAATTTGGAATTATTGAAGTTTGAATTAATGAGGTTTCACTAATGCTTTTAGAAGTGTTTATGCCAATAGTTTTCAGAGTTCACAAGTAGTAAAGCCAGTTTCCTTTCTAATTCCATGTGTTAAGGAATGGAGAAGAAAACCAATGTGCTGCAGCCAGAAGAAAAGAAGACAGTGGCCTACCACGAGGCAGGTCATGCTGTTGCTGGTTGGTTCTTGGAACATGCTGACCCTCTTCTCAAGGTGTCCATCATCCCTCGTGGAAAGGGCTTGGGCTATGCACAGTACCTGCCCAAGGAGCAGTACCTGTACACGACAGAGCAGGTGATGCGTTGTAGACTCAAGTTCAAGCTTAAAAAATACTGTGTTGACAGCACCACATAAGAAAATAGAAATTTGTTTCCCCCCTGATTTCTGTGCAGTTGAAAATGTGCTTTGTGTAAGGATATACTGCAGCAGAATTAAATAGAAAAAGAAAGAAAAATATTATGAAAACATCCATTTTCTTTGTCGAGTAGTAAGCAGTTTGAACATTAAATTTCAGTAATTTTATAAGGCCATTCGCTTTAATCCCTTATTGCAGGTTTGGTCCTTTACTAAGAAGCATTTGCTGCTATTGTAATTAACCTATTTTATTAGAAACAAAAACGGCTAATCTTTCAAGCAGCCTGTAGAGATCTGATATCTAAGCAGTTTAATGGGAGGTTGTGACTGATGACCGGTACTGCTTGCAAAGAAGTCGCTGCTTTGTGACTATGGAATGCTGGTACATTTGTTTGTTCCTCTAGAGCTAGAGTGGTTTTACCATGTTGTTGTAGTTAAATATATGTTCTAAACATCTTATGGGCAGGGATATGGGAGCAAGCTGGGGGGAGGCAAGGGGGGGGGGGGCGCAAGGGGAGGGGATGACTAAGTAACCAGCTATTAAAAGCAGTACCATGCAATCAGTAGTAGTCCTGATGGTACTGTTTGGCATCTTGCGCATAGGCAAATGGTGAAAGTGATGTTCTATGCTTCTCAAGTGACTTGACCAAGTTTACGAAGTAGTATCTGGTTGCTCTAAGCCGAAATGTGGAGATGAGTCAGCCGAGTGGCATGCTGGACTGTGAACAGCTTATCTATTGTGTTTATTGTTAAGAGAGAAGTTTCAATCAAAGGCCATTGGGGCTGGCTGGGGCAGTCAGTGTCATGCAGTTAGCTGCGTTGCATTTGTGAACTTAAAAAGCAGTGTCTGACTACATTTGATGGAGTCTAATAATAAACATATTTTTTCTTTCCTCTTTTTTTTTCCCCCTTGCATTTACAGCTTCTGGATAGGATGTGCATGACATTGGGAGGCAGAGTCTCTGAGCAGATATTTTTTGGCAAGATCACAACAGGTGCTCAAGATGACCTGAAGAAAGTTACCCAAAGTGCATATGCCCAAGTAGGTGTCAGTACCTAGTGTAGCCATCTGTTCGTGTTCATTGCTTCACTATAACATCGAAGAAAAGAAGCTGTATATATTGTCAACGTCAGAAATAGCACACATATAAGGTTGTCCTTTTAGTGAAGTTAGAAGGATTTAGAACGTAGATAAATTTCGTGGCAGTGTTCCTTGCTTTTGCCATGGCAGTTGGGAGAACCAATGCTTAACACTTGCTAGGATAGCTGCATTTGTTTATTTGTTGAGGTGGAGGTACTGGGATTGATACCCAGCACCTCCACCAGAAAATGTAACGAGTAGAAGGCAACAAACACTGAACGGATCAGTTCCACACACTACACTCAGCTTCAACCTCTTTTTTCCTCGGTTCAGAGAGGCACGCGGCAATACATATGTCTAGGTTATCCATTTACGCACATAACTGTGGTAATCTACTTATGAAAAGCTTTATAGTGCAGTATTGTTGTTCGTACTCTTATTACATAGCTCACTAAGGCTTTTTTTAGTGTTTTATTACCCAGCACTACATTGTGCAGTACGAGTTTTTGCTTTTGCAATACAGCTTTCCTTTGTTGCACTTTTTCACACCATGGCATTTTATGTCTTGACTGCTTTTACAGTTTTGTTTGGTCATTATGCTAACTTTTTGCAGGTGGTGCAGTTTGGAATGAATGAAAAAGTGGGCAACTTGAGTTTTGACATGCCTCAACCTGGTGACATGGTGTTGGACAAGCCATACAGTGAGGAAACAGCACAGATAATTGACTCTGAAGTGCGTAAAATGGTGCAGAGAGCGTATGATCGCACCATGGCACTGCTACAGGAGCACAAAGCAGATGTTGAAAAGGTGGGTGTTTCACCTAGGGAACTAAGCAGCTCAGGCAGCTTGCAGGGCAGCTGGTTGTCTTAATAAGGATCCAAGCAGGTGCCGAATTGACAGACACCGAGAACTGCTGCTTGGCACCATTTTCAGTGTGGCACACAGTGACAAGAAAAGGTGGTGCTACCCTTTCATAGATGCAAATGTTTTCTTCTAATACCGTATTTGCTCGAATGTAACACGAGGGGCGACTTTGCATATTGCCTAATGTAAAAATTAAAACCACGAATCTGATGCGAGATGAGCACCTGAAAAAGTACTTTTAATAGACATTGTGGGCCCTGCAGTCTCATCAAAACCGCTCGTTCGTCGTCGTCGTCAGAGGCCAAGTTCTCGGAAACAGAGTCTTCCTTTTCACTCTCGTTCTCTCAAATGATGTCATCCTTGGGAGCCTTTGCGGTTAGGCTCACATTTAAATATCACCTCCCGCGGCATCCGCCACTCACGTATAGTAAACGTCGAGCTGCCGCAGAATTTCTGATTTCTTCTATCAGAATAGCTTTGCTTTTCTACCATCATTCAAAACATGATAACGGAAGTAATCGTACTAACTAACCCACTGCGAAAGATGCGGCAAGCATGGGATAAAGGTGACGTGATTGCACGATGCAGTGCCATCGTGCGAAACTTGATAACAGTATAAGTAACTGCACTAACCTACTGCAAAAGATGTGGCAAGCGTGGGATAAATGTGACAACTTGACTGTGAGTCTATGAGCAAAAAGGGCAGTGTTTTGACTGGATGGATTGGGATTTGGCAATTTGGCTTCTCTGGTACCCACATTGCCAACATACCATCGTAAAACTGCGGAAACCGAAACTTAGTGGCGACATATTCAATTTGGCTGCACCCCGTTGCTGCTTTAGGCCAATCAAATCGCAGTATTCGATTATAACTCGAGAGCGGATTTTAAGATCCAAAAATCTTGAAAAAAAAAAACTCGTTGCATTCGAGTAAATACGGTAACAGCTGTATCTTGCTGATACTTCACCATTATGCAGAACCATGGACGCTAATGAAAAGTGGTGAACTTAAATTGAAGGCAATGCAGCCAGCTTTATAAAGGAAAGGTGTCTCTCGTGGCTTGAGTCGCTTTGGGACATTAAACCTTACAAACCAAACCAACCAAACCTTAACAAGAAAAACCGATAGGTGTAACTTTGAGTGACTGGAAAGGATTAGACTGCGTCAGAGAACAAACACGAGGTATTGATATCCTGGTCAAAATCGGGAAACATGTGGGCGTGGGCAGGGCATGTAATGCAAAGGCATGATAAACGATGGCCATTAAAGGTAATGGAATGGTTTTCAATAGAGAGTAAGCTTAGAAGGGGGGGGGTAGAAAGTCAGATGGGCAGGTGAGAGGAGGGAGCTTTGCAGGGATAAGGTGACTACAGCTGGCACAGCACTAGGCTAATTGGAGGGGTGCGGAGATTTTCACCCTGCAGTGAGAGCAATTCTTCAGGGGAAGTACTCTGGCAAGGTGTCAAGCACTTACCAGAACATTCGCTTTCCCGGTGGTCTTATTTTCAGTCAAAAAGTCATAGTTTTTCACTTTCCTCTGATATAGGCATTGTGTAGGTGCATCTTCAGGTAAACAGTAGCCGACCAATTTTTCGGACTCCAATAATTCAGGCTTACGCAATATTTCAGACCTCATACAGGAAGCTTCGCGTGCCCCATAGGAACATGTAAATTTTTATTAGTGATATTTCAAAGTTTATGGTGTCCAAATGTTTGATTTTTTTTAACCAGATTTGGTGCCAGTAATAGTGTGGATATAGTTTTTGGCCAAAGGTAAGCTGGGCATGATAAAGGACAAATGAGGCAAGGACCTCACTGAAGCCTCAGAGATAAAGAAGAGGTGGCAGGAATACACAGAAGAACTGTACAAGAAGGACCCGAATGTGCAAACCCAACATAAGACGGTTGTGATTACTGATCTCGAGCCGGGCATCCTGAAGAGTGAAGTTGAATGGGCCTTAGCCAGCCTTGCTAAGAACAAAGCTAGCGGAATTGATGGCATTCCAGCAGAGTTGCTTCAAAACCTCAACCATGACGCTGTTAACATGCTGCATACATTATGTCAGAAGATTTGGACAACCCTGCAGTGGCCACAGTATTGGAGGAGGTCAGTTTACATCCCCATTCCAAAGAAAGGCAGTGCCAAAGATTGTTCCAACTACCGCACGATCGCGCTTGTTTCGCATGCTAGCAAGGTGATGTTGAAAATCCTCCAAGGTAGGCTGCAGCAGTATGTGGATCGGGAGCTTCCGGACGTGCAAGCTGGGTTTCGCAAGGGCAGAGGAACTAGAGACCAAATTGCCAACCTTCGCTGGATCATGGAAAAAGCAAGAGAGTTCCAGAAACCCATCTACTTCTGCTTTATTGATTATGCGAAAGCGTTTGACTGCGTAGATCACAGCAGATTGTGGCAAGCTCTCCAAGAGATGGGAGTTCCAATTCACCTCATCTGTCTCCTCAGGAACCTGTATGAAAGGCAAGAGGCCACAGTTAGAACTGGGCATGGTCTTACTGGTTGGTTTCCGATTGAGAAAGGAGTGAGGCAAGGCTGCATACTGTCGCCCTGCCTATTTAACCTATACGCAGAGTGCATCATGAGGAAGGCCGGTCTGGACGAGTCTTCAGCTGGAGTGAAGATTGCTGGAAAACGTATCAACAACCTTAGATATGCGGATGATACCACTTTAATGGCAGAAAGTGAAGTGGAACTCAAGAGACTTCTGATGCGCGTACAAGAAGAGAGTGAGAAGTTTGGGCTTAAACTGAACATTAAAAAGACAAAGATCATGGCGTCTTGCCCTATCAAGTCCTGGAGCATCAAGGGACAAGAAGTGGAAACTGTGACAGATTTTCTCTTCTTGGGCTCCAAGATTACCTCGGAAGGAGACTGCTGCCATGAAATTTGGAGACGCCTGCTTCTGGGAAAGAGAGCAATGGTTAGCCTTGACCGCCTAGTAAAGAGCAGAGACATTAGTCTGCCAACCAAGATCCGTATAACTCGTGCTATGGTCTTTCCAGTTGTGATGTATGGATGCGAGAGTTGGACTGTGAAAAAGGCTGACCGCCAAAGAATTGACGCGTTTGAATTGTGGTGCTGGCGAAGACTCTTGAGAGTTCCTTGGACTACCAGAAGATCAAATCAGTCGATATTGTCGACCATAAACCCTGACTGTTCATTGGAGGGTCAAATTCTAAAGTTGAAACTCAGCTACTTTGGTCATCTGATGAGAAGAGAGGAGTCGCTGGAGAAAGATTTGATGTTGGGAAAGGTTGAGGGTCGCCGGAGAAGGGGTAGGCAGCGAACGCAATGGTTAGATGGCATCCTCGAGGCACTGCAGATGAAGTCATGTGATGTTAGGAAGATAGTGAGAGACCGGAAAGCGTGGTGTGATATGGTCCATAGGGTCACAAAGAGTCGGACACGACTGAACGACTGGACTGTTTTGTCGGTATGACATAGATGCGAGGGGTTCGTCGTTGTCGTAAACAACCGTATTCCCGCGGCCATGAAAGCTAGGCAAAGCAAAGACATTCAGATGGACTAACTTAGCTCTTTGTTCATCGTTGCCATTTGAGGCATTAGCAGTACGGGAATGCTCGTCATTACTGTTGTGGTGTTGTGGTCGCCTACAGAGAGCGTGCAATAAGACTGAAAATACGAGGGTGTACCCAAAAGAAACCGAACCGATTTTTTTTTTAACTTATTTATTCACATTTTAAGCCCAAACCCTCAATCTCCTTCAAAGTACTCTCCACTTGCACTAATGCACTTGTCTAATCTTTCATTCCACTTTTCAAAACATTGTTTAAATTCACCTTTTGTGATGCTTGACAGCACCTCCGTCGCTTTTTTCTTTGCCTCCGCAACATCAACAAAATGATTCCCTTTCATGTGTTTTTTTATTCGAGAAAACAAAAAAAAGTCACACGGGGCAAGGTGCGGGGATTATGGGGGGTTAGGAATGGGTAATACCATTTTTGGTCAAATATTGTCACACAGACAAGGCTGTGTGGGCAGGGGCATTGTCATGATGGAGAAACCAGTCACCCGACTGCCACAAATCAGGCCGATTCTGCCGGACACTGTTGCACAATCTTTCCAAAACTTCCAAGTAGAAATCCTGGTTAAGTGCCTGACCCTGCGGAACAACTCTGAATGGAAGATTCCTCTCAAGTCGAGAAAACAAATCAGCATTGCTTTGAGGTTTGATTTCACCTGAAGAGCTTTATTGGGACGAGGCGAACTTGAAGTCTTTTACTGGCTTGATTGTTGCTTTGATTAAGGATCTTAAGCATAGCACCAAGTTTCTTCACCTGGGATGGTTTTCGAAAAAATTTTAGATCATTTCAGGACTCTTCTTTCAAAGAACAGCATGCTTCCACGCGACCTTGTTTTTGTTCAGCAGTCAGCAGTCGTTGCAAGAATTTGGCAGTCACCCTTTTCATTCCCAAATGTTCTGTAAAAATTCGCTGCACTGAACTCCAAGGCACTCCCAACAGCTCCACAATTTCTTCAGTTGTTCTTCGGCGATTTTCGTTGATGACTGCATAAACTTTTTTCAACATTTTCTAATGTTCGGGTCATGGAAGGACGACCAGAACGAGGTTGGTCATCAATTGATATTTCACCAGTTTTGAAACAAGAAAACCACTCAAACACCTGAGTTTTCCCCATAGCATCATCCTTGTACACCATTTTTAACATTTCAAGAGGTACTGTTCCATTTTTATTGTGAAAGTAATACTGCTTTCACTTTTCAGCCCTTCGCGTAGCGAGGCGGTAGCTACCATTGATCTTTAGCGTGACCTTTAGCCCGCCGCCAAGCACAGCTGCACAAAAACAGGGGCCTCAACTCATGCCGTCAACTCGCGAGGCGGTAGCTACCAACTGCGGCCTAACTCCCGTTCCCTCCTACAGCTACAGCTGGAGTGACGTCATCCCATCTGCTACAAAAACGGGCCCCAACACGCGCCGTCAACTTGCGAGGCAGTAGCTACCAACCGCGGCCTAACTCCCGCTCCCTCCGTGAGGGAGCGCTACAGCCGGAGTGACGTCATCCCATCTGCCGCAAAAACAGGGCCCCCAACTCGCGCCGTCAACTCGCGAGGCGGTAGCTACCAACCACGGCCTAACTCCTGCTCCTACCGCAGCTACCGCCGGGGGTGCAACGTTGGATACTATAGGAGGTGGCCCAGAGGCAGGTGGAACCAACGCAGTCTCCAGGGATGCTTTCATTTCCGCTGGTGTAAAGAATGCCGTTTCAGCCGGTGCCGGAGCGGCAGTTGTACATTCTGCCTTAACCTCACCCACAACCAAGTATATCGTTGCAGCCACGGCACCCCTTGCCTCGCTACTAGTTATACATAGAATAACCAGGTAGCACCCCGCAATAAACAATAGTTGAACCATATGCCGTGGCCAGAGTGAATCACTGCATAACCATAAGCATAACCAGCTACACCACCAGCTGAACCTCTGCGTAGCCATAGCTATTGCTTTCGCAATTACCAGGCTTAACCAAACTAAGCCACTGCCAATTTTTTTCGAGTAGAAAGCAGAATTTCACCGCCGCACGCTGTTCACGAAAATCAGCCATTGCAAAAACGACACTCACAGAAAACAGTTGTCACTATAAGCTCTGCCAAAGCTAGTACATCTGACCTTCAGCGACGGCACTCGGCTGACTGACTCTGGAATGTTCACTCTATGTGCTCCTAGCAGCAAAGCACGGTACAACAAAAGCGCTGTCCACCGAAAAATTAGGTCGGTTTCTTTTGGGTATCCTTCGTATACAGGACCGTCTGCCGCATTTGAGGAAAAGTTGGGGGAGGGGGCGGTTCCGCTCGCTATTTTCCTATGAGTTCCATCTCGCCATCTTCGCTACCATAGTTAAGCATGGAAATTGAATGTTATTGCGTCGTGCGGCGCATACATTCATTCGTGGCATGAGTATGACCTACAGCTACATTACAGTACGTCGTGAAGTGGCATGACTCTAACTGGAGGGTTATAGTAGTTATAGCATAGCAAATCCCTTTTTCCAAGGCATCACTACGTATACGGTGTCCGCCTTGAGCACATTGCGTGCTTCCCGGCGGCACGCACACCTGCGATGTCGGCATCAATAATCAGTGCGCACTCACTGTCAGCCATGCCCGCAGTACAGTTGAACCTCGCTATAACGAGCACAGATATAGTGAATTATTGGATAAAACAAACTAAAACTAAAGTTTGGTTGGTCTATGGTTTATTTCTGTGGGAGTTTTTTCTGTATGATGAAACAAATATTTCAAAATTTGATGCTAGATCGGTTATAAGGAAGTGGGTTTTTTTTTGCATTAAAACGGCAAAAAATTGCTTTAAGGAGCAGGAAAAAAACATCAAGAAACGCAATTTTTTACAATCGAACCGCCCGCCGCAGAAGTATGTTTAAATAGCCCGCGCGTTTATGTGCCGCATCATTTAGTGGCGGCAACAAAAATTACTGCTAACGGCTTATGGCCCCCATGCACAGTGATCTCTAAGGTCATGAACGGCCATGGCCGAACTCAAGCAGCGTCACAAAAGTATGTTTAAATCACCTGCACTTTCGTGTGCCTCATCATCTGGTGGCGGCGACAAAAACTAGTAAATCTCCGAGTTCACACCTCCGCACATGGTAATCTCAGAGGTCATGAACGGCCATGGCCGGACTTGAGCGTCGCCGCCACCTCCACTGCTGCTCGAGTCCAGTCATGCAATGGCTGACAGGCATATGACTGGCATGTCATCACCATTGCCTCATCATGGCGAGCCCCCTGCCGCGCCTTTGCCACTGTGACCGACCCGTGCGCGCTACACTCAATGAGTTTGTTTGCTCCGTCGCGCAAATTGTGCGCGGAGGCAACATCCCTTCTTAGTATTCATTTTTGTTCTCCAACACTGAACGAAAGCGAGATTTCATGTTTATACCAAGTTTTTAATTTAAAAATTATGCATTTTTGCACCTTTGTGTTGTCCATATTAGTCTGCATTTTGTTTAGTTTCAATAGCAATCTTATTTACAGGAATTTGGGTGCACTTTTTTATAACGAATATTGGATATAACGAACAAATTTTCGCGCCCCATACTGCTTTGTTATAACGAGGTTCAACTGTATTGGATCACGCAAGTTTGCACGCATGCACGCAGCAGCAGATCACAGTAGCAGATCGTGCTATGCTTTAACTCCCTACTGTGGATATATAAGCAAAACATGGAGAGTGGCTAAGTTCCTGACTACTAAAGGTGATTTTTCGTAGTAAAGTGATATTTTTCAAGTTCACAAATTTTGCTGACTGTTCAATTAGTTGGACCATTTCCCGAATCTCGCCGAGTCCGAAAAGTTGGTCGATGACTGTACCACTACTAGTAGCGCAACAATTGTGCCAGTTTAACCAGAATGATGCACATAAAATTTGTGTGTGCAAACGTCTTCAAAGGTGTACAACCCATCAGGTGTGCTCCTTGGTCATGCAGCGTACAATAAAACTTCGTTAATTCACATAACACAGGGCCAGAGAAAATGTCCGAATTAACTGAACCTCAAATTATTAACGAATCGAAAAAAAATTGTTGCCAAGTTTTCTGCTTGAACTTATTTTTAATTCTTAATTAATGTGCAATCATTAGTTACTTTGTATGAGAACTGCTTGAACTTATTTTTAATTCTTATTAAATGTGCAATTATTAGTTACTTTGTATGAGAACTGTGTGTCGAAATATATATTTTCCACAATTCCACCAAGTTTTGCTTGCATGCACACTGCCTGATGAGCCAGCACATGTCCTCTAGTGTACTCACGGAGTCTAACCTCCACATGGCACAGTATAAAAAAAAGAAAACGCTCTGTACATGCTCGCTACATAGTATAAAACGTTTGCAGACATTTACTTTAACCCTTTCTCTGTCACGAACGTACCGGTATGTTTTCGCACTTCCCCTCCACAGTGTCGCCGACGTGCCTGTACATTCTCTATCGTGCATTCAAACCTTTGCGCTTGAACAGGCTGCGCCATCTGTCAAATCTTTCTACAAGTTCGTATTTTCGCCCCACATTGTGTTGGTACGTATATACTAAAGAGTATGGAGCGACCGCGCCCACCCCCGCCACCTTCTTTGCTGGGGGTGCACTCGCTCTGCGCGCGCTAGTCTATCACGCTAAGCGATCAAGCGGTGCGCGCGTTTCGCAGCCCGCACATTTCGCGGCACGCACGTTTTGCGGCCCGCGCGTGCGGTTACGAGTTCAAGGGTTGTTCTGCCATCTGCTGCAAGTTTGCAGGTTTTTATTTTTATTGTGTTGGCATGTCTGCTACGATGCGTCATGTTCAGGGGCTCGCGCCGTTGTCTCTGCAATAGGTCGACACATGACTCGATCGCTGTGTTCGCTCTCTCTTGCCGCGCCCTTGCTTGTGGCTAGTAGCAGCAAAGAAGGTTGTTTTAGCCTCTTTCTATCTCCCTCTGTCATCTTGATATCACAACATGCCATTTATTTCCATTGTGCGGGTCACCGAAAGTGCACCCTCCGTGCACGCGGTTACTTTTGGGTGGCTGACTGTGCGGGACCTTCAACTGCAGACTAGAGCGATGGCTCTTTTAATTATAAATACGAGCTAAACTCGGATTCGGTCTCTCAAGTAGTATCGAGCAGTTTTTTTTTATATTATTCTCATTTATCTAATTTATAATCAGGCTGATAAAAATGATGTTAATTAACAACACCTGCAAAACACTGAAATGGGCATATTCTGTTGACTATATTATTTGTATAGCAATCATAATAAAAAATAAATTGCTATGTTCGTTTCCTGATATGCTCGTTCCCTGAAACCAAGCCGACACTGGCGGTGTGTCACGGCTAGAAACGCTCGACAGCGAAAGCGTTAAACACAAGAGGACAGTGACAACACAGTCTGCTATGCACAAGTAAAGAAAATAGCGAACATGATGAGGGGACGAAATTAAAAAGCATCCTGTCATACCTTCCCTGCCATTCGTATGGCATCTTTACATTTTGGTTGCACACGAGCACCAGTCGTGCTATTAGTGCGAAAGCAATGATCAGGAGATTCAGAGCTCAACAAAATTGTCTAATGTTTGTATGTCCGCTTCGTTTAGGTGTCCACCAAAGAGTAAGGCAGGTACTGAGATTTTTCAAAGTGACTCAGGCTATGAGAGAAGTCGTAGTGAAGGTGCTCTGGAAATTTCGACCACTTGGGGTTCTTTAACAGGCACTGCGTAAATTCTGAGTAATATGCAAGTTGATGTATAGGAAAGTAAAGTTGCAGTACCTTTCACATTTCTTGCTGGACACCTAAGCCATGCTGTTTGGGAAGGGAAGAAGGTGGGAGTAAAAGAGGTACTGCAGTGGAGGGCTGGGGAATAATTTCCAGCACCTAGGGACTTTTATTGACATCACTGTGCTGGTCTCTCAATGCTAAACCGCCAAGCAAAACGATGCCAAACAGTGCCTGCATACGTCTTAATCAGTTTAAGCAGAGTTAAGGTACTCCGGAAATTGCAACCACCCGGGGTTCTTTAACCGGTACTGTGTAAATTCTGCATAATATACAAATTGATGTATAGGAAAGGAAAGACAGTACCTTTCACACTTATTGCTGGACACCTGAGCCGTGCTGTATGTGAAGGGAAGAAGGTGAGAGTGAAAGAGGTGCCATAGTGGAGGGCTGGAGAATAATTTCCACCATCTAGGGACTTTCACGTCCACTGACATCACTGTGGCGGTCTCTCAATGCTAAACCATCAAGCAAAATGATGCCAAACAGTGCCTTCGCACGTCTTAATCGATTTAAACAGTTATACCCCGGCCAGTTTTTTTTTATGGTGACACTTCCGAGTTGCTCGCTTAACATTGTCGTCAATCCATCTCTGATGCTCTGTGTACATTTGAGGTTGGGCACCTGTCTGCTTTAAACGAAGTGCTTCCAATTTTTATAGTTACAGTAAACTTTCTTTAATCAGCCTTCAAGGGAGCAGGAAAAATGTTAGAATTAACCGAAAGTTCGAATGATCAGATAGCAAAGAAAAACTGCCGAAAACTGTTTGCATCAAAGCAATTCATTTGATGAGCGCCTTCAAGATGGTTTTCTTCAGCCAAGATGAAACCCTAGTGAGAACGACAGTTTTTCCCTTAGTCAAGCGCTTTGCTTTGCGCACACTGTCGGGAACAATGGAGAATTGTTAAATAATTGTGAAGACCTCCGTTAGCCTTTTTTTCAGTGCGACGAAATAGCAGTGGTGCCCCATCACGTTTTGAGGAGGCTTCAGTGCACAATCTGCGCAGTGAAGTATTGTGGTGAAGAGCACAGTTCAGTGAAACAGTGTGTTACCAGCACACAGTTCCACTGCATAGGAAGCAAATGTGGGTGCATGTGAGGGATATATTGTAGGCATTAGGACAGTGTGACACCATCCCAGCAGCATCACTATTTTTATTTCAGAGGGTCAAGAGCAAACCTCTTGGGAATGGGTATTTTTGACAAAGGAGCGAATATCAAGCTGACTGGTATTTCAACTTATTAGATTAAACTGTTCAAATTTAGGGAAAGGTTACAGTTAATTCAGTAAATGTAGCCTTTTGTTTATGTTGCAATAAAAGCACATTTGTCATTTCAGTTCAAAAGAGATACTCTTACAGGCATGACTTGGCTTACAGAAAGAAGTTTTTTTGTCTGTTAATGAGCGGGAGGAGGATGTCATTTTCATTAGTATTCTGATCTGACGGTCACAGTTCTCAAGAGGGTGGACTTAACGTCTTTGTGTGCCATGGAGTAACAGTGACTCTAGAAAAGGGTGTAAAAATCAGTGTGTTCATTTCTTTACCTTGGCCCTGTAGTGACTGACATTATTAGTAGCACTTTCTCTGGAATGTTTAGAAGAGAATGGGCTCACTTCTGGCTGGGTTGCTTAAAGAAGCAGACTGAAAAGCCAAAGCACTTTATAAATAAATTTTGGAGACTGGTGTAGTATTCTGCATTTTATTTGTATTCTCTTTGCCATAATAGGCATGTGTTGCTTGTCTGCATCACTTAGACTACTACTTTTTCTTGTTCTGCTAGCAGTTTGGCAACAAGGCTGTGTTCTATATGTCCTTGTTGTGAAAAACAGCAACAAGTGTTAGGTATTTTAGGTGTTTGTATTGGTCAAGTGGTGATGTCTTCCGATAGAATGAGCCAGCCTTTGTATGGGTCAGGTAGTCATTCCTTCCAGAAGAATGAGCCAGCTGGATCATTTTATGATTTCGAAAATTTTTGGAAAGAGCAGGTGCTTGCTCTTAAGCAATAAAACCATGTTGGTTAGGTGCCTAATAGAGGGGGATGGGTCCTTATTTATATGTGTATAGTGTTTGTTTAACTGATGCTCTAGGAGCTGGTGTTTCCTCTGGCACTGAAGTTTTCTAGTACTGCGGGCCCTACTTGAATAACCAAATTCCCCTGATTCCTGATGCAGGTTTTAAACTAAAGCAAAATTATTGGGGAGCCTGAGGATGCTTTTATTCACTTTCGGTTTTATTTTCTTGTGGCTGTTTTGTTGTAGTACTGTACAGAACTGGTTTCATTGTGTTGCATTTATGAATTAGTTTTGACCTCACTGCCTAACTGAATAATACAGTTCGCAAGAAGGACTGTAAAAGCTATTATTATTGGTTTCTTGCCAGATTCCTATGCAGACGTGAATTCTCTAAAGAATTTTTTGCTTCGCTTCTAACACAGTGGCATCTAATCGGAGGAATTGATGGTGGTCGCTAAAAGCTCAAGAATGTTTGCAAATGAGCAGGTCTGTCAAGAGGCCTCCTGATACAGAAGTGTTAAGGCAAATGTGGTCTGCTTAGCCTTACATGTGCTATCTGTCTACTTTGTTTTTTTTTTTTTTTATTTTGTAGCCTCTCTGGTTCCTGTAGAATGACTAGACTGACTTCTGTATCCTCCTTTCCTGCCTTTTTTTTTTTGTATATAAAGGAGTGCCATTGGTACTAAAGGCTGTCCTTGCCTGTCAGGTTGAATGCCGTGGCTGACATGCTTGCTACGGTATTACAGATTGCAAAGAGACTCCTTGAGAAGGAAATCTTGAGCAGGGATGACATGATTGAGCTGCTAGGCAAGAGGCCATTTCCTGAAAAGTCGACGTATGAAGAATTTGTTGAAGGCACTGGCTCTTTTGAAGAAGACACCACACTACCCAAGGGCCTTGAGTCATGGAACAAGGGCCCTGAAGAAGATTCGAAGTCGAACAAGCCATCCTCCCCAGATAAAGAGAAGAAGCAGCAGCCTGTTAGTTCTTGACTTTGTCATTTTCATTTTTAATGTTGCGCTTTTTTTTTTTTCACTTCATTTTTTTATGCCTAGGCAAGCAAGCTTTAAAAATATGTTCAGTGTCACCCATTTTGGGGTCATGGATTTTCACTTTATTAGAATGTACAGAATTTCAGCTAATTTTATGTCTAGAGTGCATCATCGACAAAGGGACAAAACAGATGCTAGAGTGCTGAGTATTTGTGAATGGATAGCATAGCAGCAGTGCATCATTACATTGCCTGTGTGTTAGTGTGGTCTGTTGGTCTAAGCGATAATAAATTGTTTTTCCTTTAATTTCTCATGCATTTTGTCCAATAGCCTCATTTTAACATCTCCAGCAGAGAAAGATTTTGTAAACAAGTTTTGTTTACCATATTTTTTTTTAACATATTTCTCGTTATGGGGAAAGTGCATCACTGCTTGGTGTAGACTTTGTTGAACCTTCTTATAGCGAACGGGTAAACAGTTATAGAATAAATAGTCCTGTATAGGTGAAATTTGTAACAAAATTTTGCCAAGCTTAGGTAGGGACGGCACTATTTAGTCAGCGAAGGGACGGCAACTCGGACAAGGTGTTTACGGCGATTCTAGAAGCTGCAAGAAAAAAAGAACAGCACTACCAGTGTGCAACAGTCAAAGGCCAAGCATTAGCTGTGGTGGCTTCCCCACATTACATCCCTGTCGCTTGGAAAATAGTGCGCCAGAACGATAGCTGTCGTCATTTTCACCACATCCTTGATGGTCGACACATGTTCACAATAGTCACAAGGCTACAGCCGTCCATACTTCTGCCTCTGGGATGCTACAGATAAGTACTAGTAGAGGTATGAATGCGTGCTGGTTGCCTGGCTGTCTATCCTTCACGAGCTGTATCTTCCATGCCGCTGTTCGTGAGTGCTTATCACAAACACTAGTGCGACATAAGAGCATGAACCTACGAACAAACACAGCTCAGTGACGAGGAGTTCAATATACAGTGTTTCACCTAAGACTGTGTGCAGTTTTAAAACGTGGGCTTCTTAAGTTAGACGAACGCTTTCTTCAGCACTGCATCATCAGTGTTGCGTGCATCAGAATAGAACTACGTGCTAACTAGTGGCTGGGTAGCTAACACAGTGACGCCACCCTTGCGCCAAGGTGGAAAAGTTGCTAAAGCCAAACTGCTCTGAAATTAACCGGCAATTCAAGGATGCGTAACTTTGGTTGTTGCTTTCATGGCTGTCTCGCAGCAGTGTGGACTTGCATAGTGTAGTTTTTATGCCAGTATGCAAGCCGCAGTCTGTCCAGCAAAATTTCGGCGCCCATTTCAACCTGTTGACATTTTCCCTGCCCCTTAAAAAATGCGAGCAGCCTACATTTTGAGATGGGGACCGATGAACGCTTTTAGGCGTTCATATATTTCTAAGGGGTGCGCCAAGTCCGCCCTCATACCTTTGCTTTGTCAAACCTGTGCCGTCGTTTTGAAAAGTTCAGTGTTATTGCTACGCAGATTCTTTTACTATAGTGACTACCAAGGTGTCGTGTTGTTGCATTCCCAGCCACCTTTTCCTCCAGAATGCCAGGGACTCAATTAAGGAACTGTTGTGAGATGCGTGTCATCGAGTAATTTTCAATTCTGCATCCATGGCAAAACTTGTTTTGTTTCTTTAGCACAAAATATTTTGTATGTGTTGCTATTCATCACATCAAACTAAATGTTTTATAGCCATTTCTCATCTTCACGATGTGTTTTTTTTTTTTTGGCTGTAGGGGCCCTGGAGGGGTAGGGGGGGGGGGTGCTGCAGTGAAACTTGGGTCCCCGTAATGCAGAACCCTGCGCACGCCTATGACCAAAGCATAGACTGCTACAATATAATAGGACGTCTTTCCTTTCGTGGACGATTGAATTGTAACGGTCATCTCTCATGCAGGAGTGCTTGATGAACATATTGCTGCACAAAAAAAGATAAAAGGTAATTTGTGTTCTTAGGGATAGTTAAGACTGTCACATTCAGTGGGCTGCATGATAGGTTGCTTATTAGCTGATCGACACACTAATTTTCCTCATAGGCGCCATGTTCAGCACCACCATTGGCCACTTCTGCATCTGCATCCCTAGTGGAATGCCATGCTAGCCATGCTGTAGAAGTGCACGTGAAGAAGGGTTTGAAAAGCTCTTTTATGATTTCAAAGTACACGTAGGATGTCGTCTCTTCGGGAGTGAAATTTCAAGGGCGATGTATTCTTAAATTAACCCAATATGGGCACGTGGAAGTCATCAGCAAAATATTCCAAACAGCTTTCCATGTTTCACCGTCTACTCATGCATGCAGCCGTTTGTTCAAAGCTGCCCTTTTAAAACTTTACGATATAAGTATATGTGAAGTCAGACATACTGTTAATAGTTGTTCTATCAAATAGTGTTGCTCCAAATCACACAAGCTTCTATGTAGCACAGAATGTCGCCACAATGTTGCCTCCAAGCAGAACATCCATGCAATGTTGAACAACAAAATTCAATGATAATGTAACGTTGCCTGAGGTAGGTGAGGTTCCCATCGACCCTGATGACTATAGACATCAGGATTGATGGAGAATATCTCTGTAATCTACGATTCGTTGACGTTTAAGTAACTGTGGACGAACTGCAACTAATGATAAGTGATCTAGACAGGAGAAGCAGTAAGGTAGGCCTAAAGATTAATATGCAGAAGTCTAAGGTAATGCTGAACAGCTCGGGAAAGGAACAGCATTTTAAAATAGGTAGCGGAGCATTGGAAGTGGTAGGCAAATATATCTACATAGGACAGGTAGTGACCGTAGATCAGGACCATGAAAGGGAAATAACTAGGAGAATAAGGTTGCGATGGAGTGCATTTGGAAGGTACTCAAACATTATGACTAGCAACTTACCGGTATCACTCCTGAGCAAAATATATGAGTTGCATCCTACCGGTACTGACATGTGGAGCTAAAACATGGATGTAAACGAAAAGGGTTCTACTTAAGTTGAGGACAACGCAGAGGGCCATGGAACAGAAAATGGTAGGTGTAACATTCAGATGGGAAGCATGCAGAGTGGGTCAGAGAAATAACTCAAGTTACTGACATTTTAGTCTAAGATGAAGAAATGGGCATGGGCAAGGACATTTAGTTCGAAGAGAAGATGACCGATGGCCTCACAATTTGATTCCAAGGGAAGGTAAGCAGCAGGGGGCAGCAGAAAATTAGGTGGGTGGAGGAGATTAAGAAATTCGCAGGGGTCAAGTGGATGCAGCTAGCACAACACCAGGTTAATTGAAGGAAAATGGGAGAGGTTTTCTTCTTGTTATTTCCAAGAATAACAAGAAGAATAAGATTGGGATGGAGCTCATTTGGCAAGCACTCGCAGATTATGACTGGCAGCTTACCGGTATTGCTCAAGAGGAAAGTATACAACAGTTGCATCTTGCCTGTGCTCACCTATGGGGCTGAAACGTGGAGGCTAACCAAGAGAGTTCTACTTAAGTTGAGGACTACCCAGAGGGCTATGGAACGAAAAATGGTAGGAGTAACTTTAACAGATAGGAAGCGTGCAGAATGGGTCAGAGAAATGACTCAAGTTACCGACATTCTAGTGGAGATTAAGAAGAAATGGACATGGGCAGGACATGTAGTGCGAAGAGAGGATAACCGATGGTCGCTTAGGGTTACAAACTGGATTCCAAGGGAAGGAAAGCGCAACAGGGGGCGGCAGAAAGTTAGGTGGGCGGATGAGATTAAGAAGTTCGCAGGGGTCAAGTGGAAGCAGCTAGCACAGAACCGGGTTAAGTGGAGAGATATAGGAGAGGCCTTCGCCCTGCAGTGGGTATAGTCAGGCTGCTGATGGTGATGATGAGAGGTTTTCGCCCTGCAGTAGGTATATACTTTGCCTCACAAGATGTTTGCTGCACTGCGAAAGGCAGAGGCACCCTGGTCCAATCAGGATCACGTGCACTACAATAGGCAATTGTGTTCCTACACCCCTCTCGCCCCCCCCCCCCTCCAATTTGGTGGCCTGGTGACAATAGGAGCACAATTCTCCATTATAGTGCGTAGGAGTGAGAGGCACTTAGGAGCACAATTGCAAGGGCTCCTGTGGCTTTCGCAGTGCTGCATATATGTATCTTGTGAGATGAAGTACATAGTTCGGCCCGTCGGGATGACGCAGTGGTTACGGCGCTCGGTTACTGTTCCCAAGGATGCGGGATCGAATCCCGGCCTCGGCGCTATTGACCGTTGGGAGTTGGGAGCTATTTTCCCGTCCCGCAGAACGGAGTAGCCAATCGGAGCGGAGTGCAGACCGTGACGTCATGCCAAGTTCAATGACTCCCGGCGGCGGCTGCGCGGGCGACGAGAGCATCGCCGGTGTCGCTTGAGTAGCCCGCTCACTAAAACCCCTTGATACTTTGAAAGTTACGCCAACGATTGAACTTTGCCGCCGCCGCGCTACCTCCTCGCCTCCTCCTCGCCCCTTGCGCGCCCCTTCGCTGAAGGCCGGCTCTCCGCCCGATTTCCTGAGCGACGATTGGTCTCCTTGCCGTTGCCCTTGGAAACCAACGCGCGTCCGGCGTTTTCCTTGTGTTTTCTTTTTCCTTCGCGCCATTTTTCCCCTATTCTCGGCGAGCGAATATTGCGCGCTGTGCTTTTATTGCAGCGTGCAAGCTCTATGCCGTGCTGTTGTGCGTACAACTGCAGCAAGCGACCTGAAGATGGTTATGCGGTATTCATGATATCTCAAGGCAAGAGTGACGGCTTGCGCACGGGTGAATGGATTCACAAGATTAGTCGAAAGACGTTTATTCCTAGAAACAACAGAGTTGTTTGCGACGTCGAGTGCCTTTCTCACTCCCCGTAATAACGCGTCACCTGACGCTGCGTTTTTTATTCCTGCTTGCTGCTCAATATTTTTGCGGCGGCAGCATGTTCATTGTATAAAAATAAGGTTGTCCTCTGCAGCATGCTGAATATTCTGCGAGGCTCCAAGGCTCCATCATTTAACACGCTTCGACTTCTGTACAGTGAGAAACAGGGCGCTATAATCTGCTTTTTGCTGTCAGAAATAACTGGAAAATTACAGTCTCTCGATTGCATTTGTCGCGATTATGCTAGGATCCCTGGCCTCCTTCACTAAAAATCAAAATTCGGGCTTGTAGAGGAGCTAGCCTTTCCAGCTTTTACTTGTAGTGTGCGTCGGTTACTCGGGAGCATTGAATTCTGGCCCTGAAAAACTCTTTGGCAAGTAAACCCGAGGTATTGCGGGTAATCTGCACTAGTTAGGTCGTATAGCATTTTTTTTTTCAATTCTTGAATGTGTCTTGCCATGCTTCGACGCACGCGTGGGTTAAAAAATATGCGTTCGTTTTATCAGGGATACGGCCAATGTGCAGGAGGTGTTCATATGATCACACACGCTTCACTTTGACCATGACTACAAGGCGTTGGCAGGTTACCTTCGCTTTGAAAGCTGGAGCTCTAAAAGCGCGATTCCGCGTATTCATTTATTGCGAGAAAAGTTATCCCATCGATGTCAAATCAGCCGGAATCATTGCATCAATTTTCTGTATTTACGAAACTTAAACAATCAATGATGATTATAGTTATTATGTAAAAATAGGGGAACATTTTGCGAGCAACAATTCTTAACACTATAACATATTACTCATTTCAATTGTATGCAAGATTTTTTTTTTCACCTAGCCTGAGTAATTATCTCATCGCTCTATGTTCTAGCTACATTTCACTGAAGACCAGTTTGAGCCGCCAATATTACACGAACTCGAAAAAAAAACAGACCAAACGCAGTTCCATCAATTTTCTCTCACCGACCTGTCCTGAAGTAAAAGAAGCCTCCTCGACAGAGACATGAACCTCGCGCTGATAGTAGTCAGTTATTTCTGTGGCTTGCTCTTTTCCCGCCTCCATTTATGAGAAAACAAGAAAGTATAAGAATTAAAAGTCAATGTATAGTTGTCTGGTCAGATATTATGAGATAATAGAGATATGACTGACAACGTAAGTCAATGAAAATTGAAGTATATCAATGGGTCATGGGACGGCATCAGATTAAATAGTGATGGTTATGAATAGTGATAGGTAATGATGGTGACTGTTACGGATAATAATAGTAAATTATAGTAATA
Organism: Amblyomma maculatum; assembly: GCF_055883805.1. Lineage (NCBI taxonomy): Eukaryota > Metazoa > Arthropoda > Arachnida > Ixodida > Ixodidae > Amblyomma > Amblyomma maculatum. The sequence continues at coordinate 200,041,191 of NC_139344.1, read as the reverse complement.
GGCCCGGATAGTGAGGTGATAGTGTTCGTTGCGGATAGTGACAGTTACGATAGGTCTCTGGCATTAGTAGATATAGTGATAGATAGGATAGCGATAGTTAATGAATTGGCAGTTATATGCTTTCTCATTTCCGCACGTTGAAGACCTATGTGCACCTTGTAATTTTTTTATTTGATTGTTGCGTTCAATGAAATCAAGCTCTTTTACACAGCGCATGAGACCACAGCATGCTTGCCCCAGAACTTCAGTGTATCGGCAATAGGGCCCACCACTTCTCCCAGTGTACCCTGCTGTCTTTTAACCACACGCGAAGTCAGTGAGGGGCCACGTACTCATAAAATTATTTAATTCCTCCATCAGCATCATATCAAGACTGCCGTGGCAAACCTGTTCCTTGCCTCGAAGCAGCAAGGAACAGCTCAAAATTTGATTTTATACAAAATTAACTAATGAACGCAGATTATCGCGGATCGCTAACTAGCACAGTGCCATTACACTTGGCCTAAGCTTTCCAACGGTATACGGTTCGGTGTTGCAGCTAAAATTTAGATTTTAATTGCAATTTACTAACTATCAATTAATTTGGCCCAGTAATTGATTGAAATATATGTACAATTAACCAATAATCCAATCTCATGGTTGATCACGTGACATATACTATGCTTAGAGAGATAGCTTGGCAGTAGCGAAATAGACGAAGTCCTGCTTTAACCTTCTCTAATCTTGAAGTTCAAAGCACCAGCCTGGATCGTTTTCTGAAGTTTTACCGCGGTGACAGATTTCACGCTTTAAAAAAAACAAACACAAAGTCAGAGGCAGTACTAGATTAAGTGCTCACAGATTTCACGCTCTAAAAAAAACAAACACAAAGTCAGAGGCAGTACTAGATTAAGTGCACAAAGTAAAACCTTATCATGAGACTTAAAAAGTGTCTGTAGCACAGAACTCGCCTGAAAGCTTTGTTTATCAGTATTCCCCATTCAAACAGTTCTAAGAAGAAACCAATCAATTCATGAACTTTACTATAGGCATTCTCAATGCTTTTCTCGCAATTTTTCAAAAATTTTGTGCACTCCTGGAGTGCAGACCTGGCCCAAAAGCTCGCGCTTCACTCACTGCTGCGGCCGGCCGGCGGGCGTCAGGGGGAAAAAGCGTGTCGTGCGCAGCGCTCGCCGCCGCCGCGCGAGGAGAATCGAGGAGGAAAGCGCGGCGCGGAGGAGAGTGTCGCTACTTTCAAATTATCAAGGGACTTTACCGCTCACTTGTGCAAGAGAAAACCGCGTGCTTTTCCTTCTCTCTGGTCACGTGACTACTCTTTCTCGCTCCGCTCGCCTTCTCCTCCTCTACATTCCACGACAAACGCAGCGGGAAAACGGGCGTAGTGTCGTCCTTCCAAGGAGCTGCGACGCAGCGGCGCCATGAACGTTGCGCCGCTGCGGGAAGTTGGCACGCTCACACTAGCGGGAAAACGCGCAACGCTGGACGTTCTCCGCGCGCCGCTTCCCGCAGAAACCGTTTTTTTTCCCGCAGGCTGACTTGTTTGGCGTTCCGCGGAGCGATGGGGTCGGGAGCTATTTTTCCCGTCCCGCAGAACGGAGTAGCCAATCGGAGCGGAGCGCAGACCGTGACGTCAGTCCAAGTTCAATGACTCCCGGCGGTGGCTGCGCGCGCGACGGGAGCATCGCTGGTTTCGCTTGAGTAGCCCGCTCACTTGTGCACGAGAAAAGCGCGTGCTTTCCCTTCGCTCTTGTCACGTGACTACTCTTTCTCGCTCCGCTCGCCTTCGCCTCCTCTACATTTCACGACAAACGCAGCGGGAAAACGGGCGTAGTGCGAGCGTCCTTCCGAGGAGCTGCAACGCTGCGGCGCCATGAACGTTGCGCCGTTGCGGGAAGTTTCCCGCTAGTGTGAGGCGGGAAAACGCGCAACGCTGGACGTTCTCCGCGCGCCGCTTCCCGCAGAAACCGGTTTTTTTCCCGCAGGCTGACTTGTTTGACGTTCCGCGGAGCGATGGGGTCGGGAGCTATTTTCCCCGTCCCGCAGAACGGAGTAGCCAATCGGAGCGGAGCGCAGACCGTGACGTCAGTCCAAGTTCAATGACTCCCGGCGGCGGCTGTGCGGGCGACGGGAGCATCGCTGGTGTCGCTTGAGTAGCCCGCTCACTTGTGCACGAGAAAAGCGCGTGCTTTCCCTTCGCTCTTGTCACGTGACTACTCTTTCTCGCTCCGCTCGCCTTCGCCTCCTCTACATTCCACGACAAACGCAGCGGGAAAACGGGCGTAGTGTGAGCGTCCTTCCGAGGAGCTGCGACGCTGCGGCGCCATGAACGTTGCGCCGCTGCGGGAAGTTTCCCGCTAGTGTGAGCCTGGCTGCTGGCGTCACTGGAGTCTCATAGTATGTAAAGCCCCTCAATAGACTAAAAGTAGCGCCAACATGTGAAGTTTGCCGCCCGCCTCCTCTCCTGCGCTCTCCTTCGTCGTTCGACCCTCTCATTGGCCGAGCGCCGTCACGTGCGCGCGCGCTTTTTTTTCTTTTTTTGCTGGGCGTGCAGCTTTCTCCTTTCCAGCGGGGCGGGCGGCGCGCGCGCGGCACATATCGCCGTGTGTTTTGCTGCCACGCGGACTGCTACTAAATCGTTCCCGCTGGCTATTTATTTTTTTTTTTCAAGCATGTTGCGCTCTTTGGCCGGCGGCTGATAGAAGCACGGTGGTGAAGGCGAGTTCAACCAACGCAGACATCGCGTACAAATGGTGTCACGCACTGACAGTTCAAAACGGAACCGTTTCAGCGCAAAATATAAAAAAAAACTGCTACCACGCTTCTCAAGTTTCACGGTAGCTTACAATTCAGTCCAACCTGCAAAGAAACCACACAGACTGTAGCTTCCGCAGCCTAGTTAATTTTTTTTCAAGCATGTTGCGCACTTTTGTCAACGGCTGACGGACTCAAGGAGGTGAAGGCGAGTTAAATCGACGCCAAAATCATGTACGTATGGTGACACACCATGGCAGCTGAACACGACACCGTCTCAACGCCAAATATAAAAAAAATAACTGCTACCTCCCTCCCCAAGTTTACCGGTAGCTGACAAGTCAATCAAAGCTGCAAAGACTCCACACAGACTGCAGCTTCCGCCGCCTATAGTTAATTTGATCTGCAGCTGCAGTTGAAAATACATGGAAGACAGCTGCTGCCACACTTCTCAAGTTTACCGGCAGCTCGCAATCCAGTCAACGCTGCAAAGAAACCACACACAGACTGTTCCAAAATTGTTCCTGTCCGCCGCCTAGTTACAAATTTTATAAAGCATGCCGCTGAGTGGCCAAATGTGACGAACTACGGACACACGGAGATGACGGCGAGTTGAACCAACGCCGATATCGCGTATATGTGGTGTATGACACTCACAGCTGAAACTATTCTGGCGGGAAATCCCTGTCAACATTCGGTAATTATGTTTCAGCAGTGAGTAATATTTTAACCTGAACACATTGCGACAAAATGCAAGGCTCTGGTGAGACCCGGCGCACGGCCGCCTCGATCGGCGCGCGCGCGGCGCTGATCGAGACGGCTGTCAGGGTTGCCAGGTCCAAAAAACGAAAAGTCGCCACAAAAATGGGAAAAGTAGCCAGAAAGTAGCCAACCAGAGGAAGAGCAATAAAAAGTAGCCAAAAAGGAGCCATGAGGCCATGCATGGGGCAGTAAATAGAGCGCTCACTGCAAAAAGACAACCAAAAACATTCGTTTAATCGTCATTTTATTCCAACGCTCGTGAAGAAACAAATGCCACTTGCGTCTTATAGAAACTAAATCACGTAGAAAAGATTTCTGAAAAAAAAAAAAAAAACTGGCTGCGTAAGACTGCGATATTATATAAACAGACATAAAACTAAACTGACCAGATAAACACACATGTTATCAGAAACTTGTCTGTGATGATTAGAAACAATATAAAATGCATAAAATTATGTCCACGAAAATGTAAGTATAAAATGTTAGTGGAGTTGGATGTCTCAAACAATGTCTACAAAAGGAGAACACGATGAAAGGAAACTGCAACCACTCAGGTGCGATGTTCAGGCCTGCCGTAAATAGTTGAGTTGACCTTCTCAATCATCGTTTGGGTTTATCAAGGATATGGCCAATGTGCAGGGGGTGTTCACATGATCACACACACTTCTTTTTGATCATGACTACTAGGCGTTGGACGGGAACCTTCGGTTTCTCAAGAATATTACATTATCGAGAGGCGTTTACCTTGCCTAGAGATATAGAAATCATTCTTTCATAGGTATACCGAGTATATTCGTAAGCTTCCTTGACACTAGTGCCTAATAATATTCGGCGAATTGCGGTCAATGAATGGTTGTCCGCGCTCCTTGATCGCATTGAAAGTGCGCAACTGTTTTATTTTGCGAACAAAGTATAAGTGCAAAAGCCACTTTCACACTGATGAGACAAACCTATGGACGGAAGATGCACTCATGACTAATTTATTGTCAGCGGGTGCACGCTAAATAAGACGTACTGCAAGCAAATATGCACGGGCAAAGAAAAACATTTCGAAGCAGTTCGTGGAAAGCCTAGTTAGTATGTTAGCTCTGTTGTGATTTTTATCTAAGTTTGGCTAGCTAGCATAAACCTTTTACATTTGCCCTTAGTTTGCCATCTATAATGCAAAGTTTGGCTTTAAGTGCAGTTAAATAATTAGCACTAATTAATTTGGTTCGATAACTACCACAACTCATTTGCACTCAACCTAAGCTTTCGAAAGGTATATGACGATGCATATAGCTCACTAACGCTAACTAATATGGATTGCTAACTAATTCAGAGCATTTGGATGACATCCTAAGCTTTTCAACGGTATATGACTTGATCGTCTAGCTTAAAGTTTGGTTTTATACAAAATTAAATAATTAACGCAGATTAATGAGGATCACTAGCACAGTGCCATTACACTTGGCCTAAGCTTTCCAGCGGTATATGACTCGATGCTGCAGCGGAAATTTGGGTTTCAAGTGCGATTTACTAAATATCATTTAATTTCGCCCGTAGTTGGTCAAAATAAGTGTATAATTAACCAATGATCCAAACTCAAGGTTTATCACGTGACATATACTATGCTTAGCCAAGATAGCTTGAAAGTAGCGAAATAAACTAAGCGGCCGCTTTTACTTTCTCTGATCTTAAAGTTCAAAGCACCAGCCTGGGTCGTTCTCTCGTTTTGCGAAGTTTTACCGCGGTGACGGAGTTCACACTAAAAAAAAAAGATAAAAAAACCCAAACACAGCCAGACAGAGGATCACTCACTGCTGCCGCCGGACGGCGGGCGCCAGGGAGAAAAAGCGTGTCGTGCGCAGAGCTCGTAGCCGCCGCGCCCCTTAGCCGCGCGAGGAGAATTGAAGAGGAAAGCGCGGCGCGGAGGAGAGTGTCGCTACTTTCAAATTATCAAGGGGTTTTAGCGGATGGATGTTAAAGGGCAACTCCGGTGGTTTTTTCATCATTTTGTGTTTTTAATTGAATTACATTCTTCGGCACGTCCTGACTCCAACACAAAAAACCGTTTTCCAAAATTCCAATTAGAAGTATTTTTAAAAAAGAAAAACAGCAGATCGAAACCGAAACTGATTTCACGGCCAGAAACGACGTCACATTTGACGAAATGGTGACGTCACACTCAGTATTAGAAAAACACTCGTACGTGCGTTGGATGGTGAAAATAAAGTATGGAAATCATGCCGCACTACATAAAATGTCTGAGGTAGTTCAATATAAACCTCACAATTTCATAATCACGCGGGAAGTAGACATTAACGCCTGTATACTGTTTGTGACGTCAGAAACTCAGTGTTGCCCGCAGAAATACTCTCAACTTAAGCCACGAAAACGGCATATTTTAAAGCCGTATTGCGCGTGAACGGATTATCGTACGGCACCCAAATTTTGTAGAATGCGTCAGGACGGAGAGAAGAACCTGTGGTAAAAGTTTCACTACAATATTCGAATGTCAAAAAACCCCCGGAGTTGCCCTTTAAGAGCGTCCGCTTTGAAACACAGTGGGGACAGTCGTCACCATGCAGAGTTAGTTGTATTGCAGCGCTACCGTTGATAGATTTGCTATCTGTCTATCTATAAAAACGAGCATCCTGAACAGCGCGCAAACGGGCTCGTTGGAATAGGCGAAAATTTTTCAAAGTAGCCAGAAAGTAGCCAAGTAGCCAACCTAAAATTTTTGTCGCCAGGCGGCTCAGAAAGTAGCCAATTTGGCGTAAAGTAGCCAAATCTGGCAACCCTGACGGCTGTGAAGGGCGCCTGCTCCGGAGAGCGCGCGCTAGTCGCGCACCCCGTAGGTGGAGCCACGGTCGAAATGCGAGAGGAGGAGCGGCGCCGCCGGAGGAGGAGAGAGGAGATGGCGCTACTTTTAATTTATTGAGGGGTTTTAATAGTATGTTTGCTGTAGCTTACGATAGCGGGAGCGCAGTTCGATATGATTTATATTTCGCGCGCCGTCGGAATGAGCGTGCTCTTGACGGGCAAGTGTTGCCGCGTTTCGCTCGCGACTGATGCAGCACGACTCAGTGGAGCCTTGGAATAGGGGCCCACCCTTGCTGACGAGAAGTCTCAAGTCGCCAGCGCCAGAGAAGACGACGGAGACTTCACAACCGCGAAACCCTTAAAATATTCAATAAAGTTTTCACTCACTCACTCACTCGCGGATGAGGCCAAATATGCGCAAACAGAAGACACGATGGCAACCCGACATGGCGTGCGACTGCTCGCGCGCCTTTCAGGTTTGGCCTCAAAGCTGAACAAGCCAAGAATCTCAAGCAGCAAGAAGTTTGGCCTCAAGAACGCGTCTAAGCGGCATATTTATTTTCCATCTAACCTAACGAACACCACGAACTCATGTTTACCCAGTCTTTCGATCACCCGTTTTATAAGCGGCAGCTTAGAAGCTAAACTTGAAAAGCGCACGAGCAGTGGTACGCCATGTCGGATTGACGAGATAAGCAAAGTTCAACGCGTTTTCTGTGCGCGCGTGTTTGACTGCAGCCATGAGGTGAACACGGCGGCCTGGGACCGTCAAAAGAAGTTTGCTTTTTATTTCCTCTTTTTGGAAGCTACTGCAGGACTGACAACTTTTATTAACTTCACATTCCGTTAATGACTGCTAGTCGAGTAAACATATCAGGGATTTCCATCCTCATTTTATATATTCCGTACTTATTTGTTCGCTTGAGTAGAAAATCGGTATAAAATACTATTTGTACTCACAGATATTATATCCATGAAGCAAACTGCAATAGCGTTGAATCGTATCAAGGAGTAATATGATATTTCAAACTTCTGATAATTCACAACACACACACACACACACACACACACACACACACACACACACACACACACACACACACACACACACACACACACACACACACACACACACACACACACACACACACACACACACACACACACACACACACACACACACACACACACACACACACACACACACACACACACACACACACACACACACACACACACACACACACACACACACACACACACACACACACACACACACACACACACACACACACACACACACACACACACACACACACACACACACACACACACACACACACACACACACACACACACACACACACACACACACACACACACACACACACACACACACACACACACACACACACACACACACACACACACACACACACACACACACACACACACACACACACACACACACACACACACACACACACACACACACACACACACACACACACACACACACACACACACACACACACACACACACACACACACACACACACACACACACACACACACACACACACACACACACACACACACACACACACACACACACACACACACACACACACACACACACACACACACACACACACACACACACACACACACACACACACACACACACACACACACACACACACACACACACACACACACACACACACACACACACACACACACACACACACACACACACACACACACACACACACACACACACACACACACACACACACACACACACACACACACACACACACACACACTTACAGATATTTAGATCTTTAGAGACTACTTTCAAATCAATGCTTTATCGTACTAAAGTGCTCCAGGTTGGAAAATTTAGTGTTCCAGCCTGCTCCTAAATTCGTATTCCTGTGCTTCAAAAACAGTTCCAAATTGCAATTAGCCAGTAGCACCATTGCTGATATAACAATTAACTAGTATTGCTTTTTGGTTCCTCATACATTCTGATGTACACCACCAATGACAATGTTATGCTGAAGAAAGTGTTTATCTAATCCAGGGGTATACTCAGATTTGATCTCGACTGCCGACGGCTACGTTTCGATGGAGGCGAAGTCGCATCCCTGTGCTGTGCGATGTCAATGTACGTTAAATATCCCCAAGTGGTCGAAATTACTCCGAAGCTCTCCACTACGCCTCCTCTTTCTGCCTTTCGCTTTCACTCCCACCTTCCTCCCTTCCTTTACCGCGCGGTTCAGGTGTCGACAGAACAGGTGTGACAGACACTGCGCCTTTCCTTTCCTGTGAACCAATTATTAGGTGCAGCGCCAATGGCATTTGGCATGTAAAGTAGAGAGTGCATGTATTGCTTAAATATATTTAGAAGTTTGATATAGACAATAATTCGTAATATCCATTGTAAGGGATCGCCTGAGGCGCGTGGGGGTGTTCAGTGCTCTGATGGCCGGAAGCCTGTAAGAAGCGGATGAGAGGCAGGTGCGGAGACCAACGCCCGGACAGTAGGACTGTATCAGGACATTGTTTGGCGGTCGCCCCGAACCCCTGATTAGGCGTGCGGGAAGGAAATGCGCTATACTCTGTTTCATACATCAGGTGCAACGCAGCGAAAGCTACGCAAGTAGTCCGCAAGAAAAAAAACAGGAGGCGTATCACTACGCACTCGTTCTGTAGGCGAGTGGTTCCTGCCAAAACGGGCTCTATTCCGAGCATACACGTTTGCAATAACATGCTTCGCATGCTTAGACATCTTCACAGAGCGGATCTTATAGAAAAAATGCGCACCAAAGAACCATTTTCTCAAAAAGAGATGCGCAGCGCGGAGGGCACAGCCAGCGCCATCTGGTGGCAATAGCTGGCAAGGTTGCGGGGCAGCAAAACGCGGCACGAACAAAAACGACATAAAAAACATACAAATTAGCCGAATCCGACCTTTTCTCCCTAAACAAGGTGCTTTTTATGAAGTTGATGGCAAATGTAAAATGTATTAAGCTTGCAGACAAAGCAACTATTATTTTCTCTCGTCAAGAGCAGGCACTATTTTTTATCGCGGATGCGGAGAGCGCAAACAAGAGCTGTAGCTTTGGTAGTGTTGCACTTGATGTATGAAACGGAGTATAGTGGCACATGAAAAGCCACTGCGGAGCAGCAGCAGCAGAGCCCACTAATTCCTGAGTCGGAACTGTGAAGCGGGGGCCTCATTGAAAACGTTCAGGCAGGCGTACCTAAGCACAGCTGGACGGAGAGGTGGGGTCATTGTCCAGCGATGACGACTAGTCTTTTGGGTAAGAAAAATAATTGCTTTAACCCCGGTCGGTATAGGTACGCAGTAACGTGGATATTGAGTCGAAGTTTGAGCAACGGAGCTCGGGTATTGTCAAAACATGTACCTGCTCACACGGGCCGTTGCATGCCGTTTCAACAACAATAACGTGCTCGCACAGGCGCAGTCACTGACGGTGCAGATGTGGGGGAACTGCGGGCCAAGGCGATGACCACCTATTGCAGTGAATGAAGCCAAGAAGTACGGGATGGATGCGTCGAAATGGCAACCCAAATTAGTATTGACAACCGTGGCGTTGAGTGGCCAAGTACGGTTTCGACGAATGGGCGACACGAGGGGAAACGAAAGGTTGCATTCTCGCGTTTGCTTGTTTCTTCCCCCTCTCTGTGGGAGAGAGATCCAGGTACAGGGTAAAATTGTGCGGCAGAGCCCGTAGTTTGGCAGGCCAATTGTGGTCACTCGGGTTACTGCCGTTTACATGTTCACACTTTTGTTTCATTTATTTATTTCAGAAATACTGCCAGCCTTCACAGAAGGCCTTAGGCAGGAGTGGGATTACATGTATTGTTAAAATACACAGCAGAAAAGAAAAACCAGCTTAACAAGAGGAAAAACCTAAGAAATAAAAAAATCATCCCGGTGTCGACCTGCCACCAAAAAATGGATTAAAATACTCACACATCAACACGCTGTTCGTACAGTGAAATTGACCACAAAAAAAAAAAAAAAGATACATTAAAAGCAGACATTGAAACCACATGCGCAAGGAAATGGTAGGAGCAATACAGGAGCAAAATACCCGAACAGATAACCAACGGCAAACCACATGTACTAGAAACGCCAGCAGTAATGAAGAAGCACTACACGTGAATATATCAAGAACAATTTTTCAATTTTGATAACATAGACTCGACGGTCGGGCATTCTGCAATATCAGCAGGAAGTGCGTTCCACTCGCTGACTGTTCTAGGGAAGAAAGAATTTTTAAACACGTTGGTTTTGCAGGTGTACTTTTTCATTTTTTTAGAGTGATGTGCACGCGTATTGCGCCGAATAACAGGTTCGATATATAGCTTCTGGTTTATTCCTAGCTTTTTGCTGGTACAGATGTCTCAGGAGAGAGTTATTAGAGAGTTTTAGCTTACCGTGATCCGCGATCCGCTACTGTGATCCGCCCCCGCGCGTTCCACTGCGCATGCCCAGACCCCCCTTAACGCCGACAGATGGCGCCTCATACTGGATGTCGGCACACAGACCTGCCGCGTCGGGACCAATCAGCTTGAGCGCCCCATCCACGTGCGAAAGAGAGTCACGGTGGCGGATCGCGGATAACGGTAAGCTAAATCTCTCTATTAGCACCGGTAAAGGCAAAATAGGTATGGTAGACGGCAAGAAACCAGTCATGCTGATACTTGCTGCGATTGGCTAAGATTCTAGCGTAGGCTGGGCCTCTAATGATTAAAACCGAGCCTGAGGGCCTAGTCGAGTGATGAATATGTCCAGATGCAACGCATCGTCGGCTATGCCGAGTAAGGAGTCTCCCCTTTTTGTTTTCTTTAACCTCTTTACTGTAAATGTGTCTCGAAGTGCCTAACTTATAAATATGTAAAATTTTGTACACATAAATTCAAGTTTACTCCCTCATTGCTGTCATTGTGGAAGTCGTCACAAGGCCGTCTCTGACAGGGAACCTCTGGTGCAAGAAGAAAGCCTTCGAGTCTTCGTCACCTTCATCAACTCGAGTCACCACCACCCTGAAATTTTACTTCCATGTTCGTTAGGTCATACATTTGTGTTTAGAGAGGAACGTAAAAGAATTTGAGTTATTGGATTCTGATACAAAACGTGAGAATACATGTATATCTGTGGTGCAGTGAATGACAAAGGAAACTTGAAGGTGCTTCTTACCAGCCTGACACTGCAGCTTTGCAAAAGCTCTACTGTGTCTCATATCATGTGTGCGCTTGCGCATTTTAATTTTAAAAATGCCAACATTTTGGGGGTATACGTACGCGTGGGGCGCGCCTCTTTAGCAGTGGGCTCTATGGTGATAGAGAAGTGGTTCGAGCCCCAGAGAGATAGTGCACGACGCCAGGTCGCCTCGATGCAGCTGGACGCGAACGCAACGTCGATACAGGAGCCGGACGAACCACGTCGTCGGAAGGTGGGCTGGCCAGTGTTGAGGTCGGCGAGTCCCAGCGGTATTGCCGTGTTGCGCAAGTGTCGTCAACGCGCCGATCATTGCGCGCACTTCCCTATGCACAATGATGAGCATTGAAGCCCCAACGGTTAGTTGGCGGAGGCACAACACGATGACACTGCACGGAAACACAACACGTCCTACGCCACAGCTGGGCGCACAAAAGCACTTGCCACTGATGTGTCAACACCTCCGACGCGCACTGTAACTGCCAACACTCCTGAGCGTTGCTCGTTGCCGCCGCCCTGTCGACGAGAGCATGCTGAACGTCCCGGCGCACAAAATAGAGGCCTGAGATTTCCCAGGGCGGTGGTTCGGGTTGCCTCAGGGGATTGCGGTACATGACACCTCCTCACAATTTGTTGGTGAATGGTAGCCAACCTATCCGGGCAGCCGCATTTGGGGCTCCCCTTCCCTGAGGCGGACGTACATCTTCTGTAGCGCGATTACCTCTGGTTGCTCTGATGTTATGCACAAGCGGAGCTTGGGGTCTCGCGCCGCGAGGGAACGCACGTTCCACTCCAGGACTGAGAATACGAGGGGCTGCCCGGCGACTAGCCATGGTGTTGGCTGTTTATGTAGGAGGGCCTGTCGCTTCCTCGCAGATGCGGCGACCCTCAGAGCCCTCCGGTAGCAGCATGCTGAGTGCGCGCAGCGCGGCCTGTAGGCGCGCAATTAGGGCATCACGCGCATCCGGAGGGCCGCCAACGGAGGTGGTCATGGAGGAAGGAAAACACTTGAGGTGGTGGAAGCAGGCTTTGCGTGGCTAAGGGGCTGCTGCTGCTGCCGGTACTGTCACCTCTGGGACTGCTGCTGTTGGGGCCGTCGCCGCCGATGCTGCTGCTGCTGGGGCTGCTGCTGCTGGGGCTGCTGCTGTTGGGGCTGCTGCTGTTGCGACTGCTGCTGGACTGCTGCGACAGCTGCTGCCGCGGCTGAGGCTCGCAACATGCGCGTAGCTGCGCCTGCTTACCTGTTGGTGCAGGGCTTGCGAGACTGTTTCTTCCCGTACAACAGCGCGCACAGCCCGCCGCGAGAGAGGCACTTCTGACGTAGCCAATATCGTAGCGACATGCCTCTCTCGCTGCTAGTAAGGGCATGCCGGGTCCGTGGCCGCATGCTGGCCGCCGCAGTTTGAACAGCGCGGTTTCCCACTAGTGCACGCGCCGGTGTCGTGTGGTCCACCGCAGCGGGTACAGCGCTCGGCAGCTATGCAGGCTTCGGTGGCATGTCCCAGGTTGGAGCAGCGGGAACACTGCAGTGGCCGCGGGCGGCACGGCCAGACATGGAGACGCCGCCTGTATATGTGACGGCGGCATCAGCGCCGCAAACCGGAGAAGCAGCGCGCTTCTTGACAGCGACGCCGACGTCACAGCCACCGAGCGGCGCGTGTCAACGCCGAATACGAACCCGGGGGACTGGTTGCGAGGGGCTGGCTCCTTAGCGCGCACTGCCAGGCCACGGATCACAGTTGTGGCGAGCAGCGACCGAAAGGTGATCTCACACCCAACGTCCACCGCTATCACGTTCCGGCCGCGAGCCGCCAGCACGCCCGGGCGCGTGCTCAACTCCTCGGCAATCTCCCATCCCTGTTCTTTTGTGATGGCAGCGCCGCGGTCCGCCGGCCGGAACAGCACTGTCCATTGAAGCCCCTCGTGAGAAGGCATAGGAGCAGCAGCTTTCTGGAGGGCAGCCCTGCGTCTCCGTTGGGCTCGGGTTGAAACCTGGCGCCAGGGAATCAGGCCGGTGGCCTCCTGTGATCACGCGGATGCCAAGGGGGTGTGACTTTCTTTGCTGTCAAGCGGGTGTACGAACGGATGGCCGTTCGTCTGGTCCCGCGTCGGGCTCAGGCTGGCTGTAGCACGGTCAGAGTCACGTGCGGTGCCCGTAGGCGCCTGTTTCTCTTCCTCAGCCCGCGTCGCTGCCATCAGCTGATCTTCGGTAGTGCTGGTTCCCTTTCCGTTGAGAGCAGGGGGAAGACGGCCGGCAGGTGTGAGAGGGGAGGCAGAAGGGGTGACGCATAGCGCTTCGCGCTTAGCAGCAGATTCCTCCCCACTGCTGCTATTGTCGTCCCCTATCTCCCCTGAGTGGGTGTAACGACGCCTCTTGCGATGGGTCGTCTCATCCATGGCATTGTCCGCATTGTTGATGTTCTCCTCAACAATAGGTGCACTTGCTGCAGGAATGTGGTCCCCGCTGGCTGGTGGCTGCAGCAACACTTGGTGGAAGGGCCCTGGTACGCAGCGTCTCCTTCGCCGTCTCCGAAGTTAGGGCAGCGCACTGTGCTGCACGCTGCACGCACTCGATCCATCTCCTCAAAAGCGGTGACGTGCGAGCGAAATCCGCCTTGGCTGATTTTCGCCCGCTTTCGCAGCCCGCGGCGGCGGGTGTCTTGGGAGGGCTCAGTGATGTTAAGTTCGTGTTCGGCAGGTAGAGAAGCAGAAGACGATGATCTGATGATGGTCAGGAGGAGATATATATTTAAAGAAGCAGAATAGTTTACATTGGCAAACAGTTACAGTAACAAGTCACACAGACAACTGCAACTTAAAACAAAATAGACTCTCACACAGAGAAGTCACTCTACAAGTTTCTACCGAGCATTTCGGTTAAAGCCTAGGGACTGTAAATACGTGCTAAGCACGGAGCCTCAATCTTGACTGTCGAACATGGTCCGAGGACCGCTTTTTGATAGCAGACATCAACAAAGACCCAAGGGCGGTCACCTTAGGTGATCCGCCCCGAAAATGAAGCAGCCAATCAAATTATTTTAAAACATGCCACAACCCCAGTGGGTTGGGAATAATCTCGGACCCAGGTCCTTAATTACGTCAAATAAAAATGCAACATTCAAAACACACGCTCTTTCCACTCGCTGGTCCCCAAACCCTCTCACACGGCGCCTGTCTTTGCCCTCCGCTCCCCGGCGTGTTTGCGACGCGACCTTGCAGCTGCCGCCTTTGTGAAAGAAACGCCGCGGGGGATCTGTCTAGAGACTAGGCCACCCCGCCGTCCCGTTCGAGGAAAAGGGGGGGGGGGGGCACTGACCCAGAGCAGTGTACAGTCGCCGTCGCTCGGACCCAACGTCTCGCGACACCGCGTGAGGCCGCTGGGCTGATTGCCTACTTGGGAGGGCCGAGGGTCGCGCCTATTGTCGCCTTCTGCAGGACATTTAGTGAGCGCTTGTGGCAGTGCAAAAAGCTTCATTAACGGCGTCTCCCTGCACCCATGCTTGGCGCCACTGCGGGAGATCGCTGGATGAGCTGGCCGTAAAGTGGTTCGCAGAAGCGTGCCACTGTTGTTCTCGGCTGATAATTGGATGCGTCTGTCGTTCGCTTCTTGGCGACGCCTCGGGGCGAAAGGACGAAACAAACCAGGCCTCCCGCGCGCCCGCGCCCAAGAAAAGGGGAGAAAAGGAGAAAAAAACAACAGCGCTCGCTCCTTGGCCTCGGCGCGTGGGGGGTTCAACCGCCAGCTCGACTCCACGTGCGAGTCGCTTTTCACTGCGGCCTTACACGTCCCTCCTAAGAGGGTAAATGAGCTTGGAATCCGGTCATTTACACACACACACACACACACACACACACACACACACACACACACACACACACACACACACACACACACACACACACACACACACACACACACACACACACACACACACACACACACACACACACACACACACACACACACACACACACACACACACACACACACACACACACACACACACACACACACACACACACACACACACACACACACACACACACACACACACACACACACACACACACACACACACACACACACACACACACACACACACACACACACACACACACACACACACACACACACACACACACACACACACACACACACACACACACACACACACACACACACACACACACACACACACACACACACACACACACACACACACACACACACACACACACACACACACACACACACACACACACACACACACACACACACACACACACACACACACACACACACACACACACACACACACACACACACACACACACACACACACACACACACACACTGTCGTGACGCTGGGGCTACGTCGACCCGGCCTTCACTTGGGAGCGTGCAGAGACTCGGGGTTGAAGTAGGATTGAATCTTCGAAGTTGGTGAAATATGTACAAGCAGGTTTAATGGCACTTTGAGAAACTTATTTACAAGATTATTTACACGAAAAAGAAGGGTACATCAGCAAAATGGCAAGCGTTAAGAGTTCATAGCGAGAAGCGACTGGATGAGCCGTTTACCCAGGGCCCAGAGCGACATTTCGTGCTCTGCAGCGTCCTTAAAAACCCCCTATGTCCAGCCCCTCTCTGAAGATGCTGACCAACCAAATCCAGGGCACGCCCCTCAGGTATCGGCATCCAATCGAACACATCACTGCACTGATGGTCTGAAGCACTGACTGGTCCGGCATTCATTCGTTGGGCGTGATCACTTGTTGGCGGGAAAAGCTTGGGAACGGCGAGGAGAGGAGGTACATTTCTATTCTTCAGCAAAGAAACCACAGGCTGGTTCTGACAAGGGGTTTTACTTCTCAGAAACCCGAGTGCACGTGGCGCCGCATAGGGCTCCCAACATTGTCCCTTTTCGACAATTGCAAATCTTTCCTGCATTCCCGGGAAATCACTTAATGGCCGTATGAGTCATGCTCCTTTCTTGTCCTGCACGTCAGCGGACATGTCACTCTATCGTCTCCTTTGGATAGGAGGCATTCATCACTGGAGGATAGCACTTCTCGACTGGAAGGGTGAACAAAAGAAAGAAAGCACTTCCTGCTATTTCCCGCAGGGGGACGTTTCTTTGTGTTTTTCCAGACGTTCTCTTGACAGGGTCAATTTGGCATTTGCAGGTTGTCCACAAAGCAAAACATGCTTACAAAACAGGATTCCTGGAAACAGGCTCACTTAGAGCCATTGGACCATCACCACATATTCACAAAACTTATCCATGCCCACAGGCGAACAATAGAGCGCGCAATTGCGGATGCTTGGTCGTAACAGCCTCCTCCCCCGCCAGAAGAGTCTCGGAGGGCAGCAGTCCCAGCTGCTGCATGAAGAGACGACTTAATGGCCTGCACGTGAACGCTTGAAGCTCGCTGTTGCTTGTCGCGTTGTCTTGATTGTTGTAGGCCAAATTGCTCGAGCTGTCTGAAACTCAACCACATGTCTAAACAAGCACTCGGCTCCCGTCTGAAGAGACCAGGTCAAAAGAAAACTGCCATTGTTGTTCGAGAAAAGCCCACTCTCAAGACGTTCAGGACCCACGTATTCCTAGAAAACCAAACGTGCTGCTTTACATAGTCACACATATACAAGCGCACGAAAAAAAAAACCTGATTATCAATTTGGATACATGGTGAGGAACATCTCGGACCGCTTAGAAAGAGCGGCTAAGCGCGTCCGCATTACCATTTAACTTCCCCTTTTTGTATCTTATTTCAAAATTGTACTGCTGTAAAATCAAGCTCCACCTAAGAAGGCGACTGTTCTTCGATGTCGCAGTTTGCAGCCAAGCCAGGGGACAATGGTCCGTCTCTACGGTGAATTTGGCCCCTCCAAGATAGCACTGCAATTTTTGAATGGCCCATACAATGCAAGCGCATTCTTTCTCTGACGCGCAATAAGCCCTCTCTCTAGAACTCAGTTTTCTGCTCAAGTAGAGCACGGGGTGCTCATTACCGTCGTCATCTCTCTGGCAGAGAACAGCACCTAACCCTCGATCACTGGCGTCACACTGGACCGTGAATTCTCGGCCATAGTCTGGAGCTCGCAATACCGGACGGCTAATCAGCACAGCCTTCAGGTTTACGAAGGAGGCTTCCTTTTGTTCGTCCCAGACTACATTTGTCGGTTCTGTCTTGCGGAGAGCGTCGGTCAGAGGGCTAGCCAAAGCTGAATAGTTAGGGATGTAGTGATTGTAGTACCCAGTCAGACCCAGGAATGCTCGAATTTCCGTCTTCGTGCTCGGCCGCGGGTAGTCTGCTACCGCAGAAATCTTAATCTCGCTGGGTTTCCTGAAACCCTGACCTACATTGTGACCCAAGTAGTCCACGGTCGCCCTTGCCAGGCAACATTTCTCGGCCTTTACGGTTAGTCCAGCTTGACGCAAAAGGCTCAGTACAGCTCTTAGATGTACCATATGGTCCGCCCATGAGTCGGAAAAAACCGCAATGTCGTCTAAATAAGGCACCGCGAATGTTTCACACCCCTTTAAAACCCTATCCATGAGTCGGGAAAAACAAAATGGAGCATTTTTGAGCCCGAAACTCATCATTGTTGGCTGGTAGCTGCCCGTCGGAGTGACGAAAGCCGCGTATCTGCTGGCGCGTTCAGTGAGCGGTACTTGCCAGTATCCTCGAGTAAGGTCCAGCGTAGTCACATATGCCGCTCTACTGACCTGTTCTACTCTCTCCTCAATATTCGGAATAGGATACACTTGATCCCTGGTGAGAGAATTTAGCTTTCGGTAGTCTACCACAGGCCTAGGGTCTTTACCTGGAGCTTCTACTAAGATCATAGGCGAAGCATAATCGCTTTCCGAGGGTTTTATTACTCCCAATTCCAGCATGCGAGTTACTTCCCTATCCAGAATTTCTCTTTGCCTTGGAGAGAATCGGTAGCACCTTGATCGCACTGGCACGTCTGAAGTCAGCTCAATATCGTGCTCAGTCAAATCAGTCCTGCCTGGCCTGTCCACGAAACAGGCCTCAAACTCTGTTATTATTTCGCCCAGATCGGACAGCTGGGATTTCTTTAGTTCTCCTCTCTGCTCCGTCTTTCTGAGAAGCTCCTGAGCGTTGCTTCCTTTTCCGCTGAGGCAAATCAAGTTGTCCCCCATCTCCTCGGGAAGGTTTAACGTTAGATTTACCACTGCTAGCTCCATAGCTAAGTCCTCTCGGGTTCCACTTAAAAGTCTAGTGAGATTACTAGACACTGGCGGCAAGAGGTTACTCTCAAGAACGTCCTCATTCCGCGTCTCATCAAGCTCACTTTCAAGTAGACTTATCTGAGATGCCTCGCTCTCAAAGCTTTCTGACCTGCTATCTTCCGCATCTACCACTGTTTTAACTGCCGTTTCCTCCGCTGTGGATTCTTCTGGAATGAGCAGTGTAGCTAGTTCTCGCGCCTTTGAACGTGTTAGGGCTTGCACAACTCTGTCTCCGAAAAGGATGCCCCTCTTTCGCAGTAGCATGTCCGATTTGTTGGAGAACAAATACGGATAGCACTTAGGAAGCTTTCCTGAAACGGCAGCCTCGGTTGTTAATTCGCCGAAAGGGCCCTCGATGACCACGTTCGCGATTGGCAAGCACACACTCTGTTCCTCCACTACCTGGCGGATCCACGCACACTGTCCTGTATAGTCGGAAGGCGACACATACGCCGGATGGACAACATCCATCGTTGCGGCCGAATCGCGCAGTACCTTGCAAGGCTTCCCATTGACTACTAGGTCATGCAGGTAGGGTACTAAAAGCTGCATATTTTCATCGCAGTCACTGACATACGAGAAAGCAATCTTTTCTTTCCGGCAGTTGACGGCAATGTGACCCTGCTCATTACACCTAAAGCATGTGAGCGGCTTCCTAGCCTCAAGCTTATTCTTTGTGTTCTGCGCGTTGGTCACTTCCCCACCTTTCTCACTACCGTCCTTTCTAGGGCGTTTGCCTGAAGAAGCCTTCCTTTCTTCGTTTGCAAATCTAGCAAAGTGTCTTTTCTGACGGTTATTCACACTCGACTTGGAATTGCGGGGCCTAACCACTACTGGGTTGCTGAATTGTCGGCGCGAAGCATAGTCCTCAATGAGTTCGGCAGCTTCAGTTGCCGACTTAATGTCGCCTCGGTCCTGTAACCAATTTCTTTCTTTTTCTGGGAGGCAGTTATAAAACTGCTCCAAAAGAATTCGCTCGACTACAGCGTCCCTATCACTGTAGGAATCAGTGCTCTTTAGCCACTCGCCCAAATTAACTCTTAAATTGTATAGGAATTCAGGGTAACTCTCGTCTCTGGACTTAGTAGCGTTCCGAAAACGTTGTCTGAACGCCTCGGCGCTAAGCCTATACTTTCTCAGAAGGCAAGCTTTGACCTTCTCGTAGTTGTCCGCGTCCTCCTTGCTTAGCCGCGCGACAACCTCCGCTGCCTCGCAGGGCAGAACCGTCAATAATCTCTGAGACCAAGTGTCTCGCTGGAAGGACAGTTTTTCGCAGGTTCGCTCAAAGTTAGCCAGATACAGACCGATATCCCCTGATATCACATATGGCTGCATGTACTTTGACATCTTGAAATCTGTCTCCTTGTTGAGAAGAGGTACCGCTAGCTGGGGACAATCGCCCGACCTCTTGCTCAACTCTAGTTCTAATTTCCGGAGCTCAATGTCTAGCTTCTTTGCCTCTCTTTCCCTCTCACGTTCGCGCTCCTTTTCCTCTTTTTCCCGCTCCTTTTCCTCTTTTTCCCGCTCTTTCTGCTGTCTGAGCTGCTCCTTTTTTTGGGCGATGAGGTTCCATGCTTCACTGAGCTCCTCATCATCGGCTCCCAAATCTGTGATTGCCTTTATAATCAAAGGTTTTCGTGCCAAACCTCTTGTATCAATTCCCAATTCCTCACACAATTGCAACAGTTCCGGTTTCTGCAGCTTTTGTAGGTCCATGATCGCTCCGAGTGTCGGCTACTTCCAAAACAACAGTGCAAACTACCAAACCTAAAGGCGTTTCAACACTTTTTACCAGTTCTAAAATCTAACCCTGTTCTAGAACCTGGTCCACATCAGAAGAAAAGCCAAGCACTCACCCACACATGCGATCGATGTTCCGAGCTGCTCTCTTGTTGGTCGATTGTTGCTCCTGCTTGTTGCTTGAGATGCCACCTCCGATCACAAGATGTTGTGGCTTGTAGATTCTGATCCACCTCGAATCACCAGATGTTGTAGCTTGTAGATCCAGCCCCACCTCCAGTCATCAGATGTTGTGGCTTGTAGATTCAGATCCCAACGCTGGTCACCAGTCGTTGTGCTTGCAGATTCAGATCCCACCGCTGCCACCAGTTGTCGTGACGCTGGGGCTACGTCGACCCGGCCTTCACTTGGGAGCGTGCAGAGACTCGGGGTTGAAGTAGGATTGAATCTTCGAAGTTGGTGAAATATGTACAAGCAGGTTTAATGGCACTTTGAGAAACTTATTTACAAGATTATTTACACGAAAAAGAAGGGTACATCAGCAAAATGGCAAGCGTTAAGAGTTCATAGCGAGAAGCGACTGGATGAGCCGTTTACCCAGGGCCCAGAGCGACATTTCGTGCTCTGCAGCGTCCTTAAAAACCCCCTATGTCCAGCCCCTCTCTGAAGATGCTGACCAACCAAATCCAGGGCACGCCCCTCAGGTATCGGCATCCAATCGAACACATCACTGCACTGATGGTCTGAAGCACTGACTGGTCCGGCATTCATTCGTTGGGCGTGATCACTTGTTGGCGGGAAAAGCTTGGGAACGGCGAGGAGAGGAGGTACATTTCTATTCTTC
Organism: Amblyomma maculatum; assembly: GCF_055883805.1. Classification (NCBI taxonomy): domain Eukaryota; kingdom Metazoa; phylum Arthropoda; class Arachnida; order Ixodida; family Ixodidae; genus Amblyomma; species Amblyomma maculatum. The sequence goes on along the minus strand of NC_139344.1, from coordinate 200,019,764 downwards.
AGCAAAGAAACCACAGGCTGGTTCTGACAAGGGGTTTTACTTCTCAGAAACCCGAGTGCACGTGGCGCCGCATAGGGCTCCCAACATTGTCCCTTTTCGACAATTGCAAATCTTTCCTGCATTCCCGGGAAATCACTTAATGGCCGTATGAGTCATGCTCCTTTCTTGTCCTGCACGTCAGCGGACATGTCACTCTATCGTCTCCTTTGGATAGGAGGCATTCATCACTGGAGGATAGCACTTCTCGACTGGAAGGGTGAACAAAAGAAAGAAAGCACTTCCTGCTATTTCCCGCAGGGGGACGTTTCTTTGTGTTTTTCCAGACGTTCTCTTGACAGGGTCAATTTGGCATTTGCAGGTTGTCCACAAAGCAAAACATGCTTACAAAACAGGATTCCTGGAAACAGGCTCACTTAGAGCCATTGGACCATCACCACATATTCACAAAACTTATCCATGCCCACAGGCGAACAATAGAGCGCGCAATTGCGGATGCTTGGTCGTAACAACACACACACACACACACACACACACACACACACACACACACACACACACACACACACACACACACACACACACACACACACACACACACACACACACACACACACACACACACACACACACACACACACACACACACACACACACACACACACACACACACACACACACACACACACACACACACACACACACACACACACACACACACACACACACACACACACACACACACACACACACACACACACACACACACACACACACACACACACACACACACACACACACACACACACACACACACACACACACACACACACACACACACACACACACACACACACACACACACACACACACACACACTGTCGTGACGCTGGGGCTACGTCGACCCGGCCTTCACTTGGGAGCGTGCAGAGACTCGGGGTTGAAGTAGGATTGAATCTTCGAAGTTGGTGAAATATGTACAAGCAGGTTTAATGGCACTTTGAGAAACTTATTTACAAGATTATTTACACGAAAAAGAAGGGTACATCAGCAAAATGGCAAGCGTTAAGAGTTCATAGCGAGAAGCGACTGGATGAGCCGTTTACCCAGGGCCCAGAGCGACATTTCGTGCTCTGCAGCGTCCTTAAAAACCCCCTATGTCCAGCCCCTCTCTGAAGATGCTGACCAACCAAATCCAGGGCACGCCCCTCAGGTATCGGCATCCAATCGAACACATCACTGCACTGATGGTCTGAAGCACTGACTGGTCCGGCATTCATTCGTTGGGCGTGATCACTTGTTGGCGGGAAAAGCTTGGGAACGGCGAGGAGAGGAGGTACATTTCTATTCTTCAGCAAAGAAACCACAGGCTGGTTCTGACAAGGGGTTTTACTTCTCAGAAACCCGAGTGCACGTGGCGCCGCATAGGGCTCCCAACATTGTCCCTTTTCGACAATTGCAAATCTTTCCTGCATTCCCGGGAAATCACTTAATGGCCGTATGAGTCATGCTCCTTTCTTGTCCTGCACGTCAGCGGACATGTCACTCTATCGTCTCCTTTGGATAGGAGGCATTCATCACTGGAGGATAGCACTTCTCGACTGGAAGGGTGAACAAAAGAAAGAAAGCACTTCCTGCTATTTCCCGCAGGGGGACGTTTCTTTGTGTTTTTCCAGACGTTCTCTTGACAGGGTCAATTTGGCATTTGCAGGTTGTCCACAAAGCAAAACATGCTTACAAAACAGGATTCCTGGAAACAGGCTCACTTAGAGCCATTGGACCATCACCACATATTCACAAAACTTATCCATGCCCACAGGCGAACAATAGAGCGCGCAATTGCGGATGCTTGGTCGTAACAGCCTCCTCCCCCGCCAGAAGAGTCTCGGAGGGCAGCAGTCCCAGCTGCTGCATGAAGAGACGACTTAATGGCCTGCACGTGAACGCTTGAAGCTCGCTGTTGCTTGTCGCGTTGTCTTGATTGTTGTAGGCCAAATTGCTCGAGCTGTCTGAAACTCAACCACATGTCTAAACAAGCACTCGGCTCCCGTCTGAAGAGACCAGGTCAAAAGAAAACTGCCATTGTTGTTCGAGAAAAGCCCACTCTCAAGACGTTCAGGACCCACGTATTCCTAGAAAACCAAACGTGCTGCTTTACATAGTCACACATATACAAGCGCACGAAAAAAAAAACCTGATTATCAATTTGGATACATGGTGAGGAACATCTCGGACCGCTTAGAAAGAGCGGCTAAGCGCGTCCGCATTACCATTTAACTTCCCCTTTTTGTATCTTATTTCAAAATTGTACTGCTGTAAAATCAAGCTCCACCTAAGAAGGCGACTGTTCTTCGATGTCGCAGTTTGCAGCCAAGCCAGGGGACAATGGTCCGTCTCTACGGTGAATTTGGCCCCTCCAAGATAGCACTGCAATTTTTGAATGGCCCATACAATGCAAGCGCATTCTTTCTCTGACGCGCAATAAGCCCTCTCTCTAGAACTCAGTTTTCTGCTCAAGTAGAGCACGGGGTGCTCATTACCGTCGTCATCTCTCTGGCAGAGAACAGCACCTAACCCTCGATCACTGGCGTCACACTGGACCGTGAATTCTCGGCCATAGTCTGGAGCTCGCAATACCGGACGGCTAATCAGCACAGCCTTCAGGTTTACGAAGGAGGCTTCCTTTTGTTCGTCCCAGACTACATTTGTCGGTTCTGTCTTGCGGAGAGCGTCGGTCAGAGGGCTAGCCAAAGCTGAATAGTTAGGGATGTAGTGATTGTAGTACCCAGTCAGACCCAGGAATGCTCGAATTTCCGTCTTCGTGCTCGGCCGCGGGTAGTCTGCTACCGCAGAAATCTTAATCTCGCTGGGTTTCCTGAAACCCTGACCTACATTGTGACCCAAGTAGTCCACGGTCGCCCTTGCCAGGCAACATTTCTCGGCCTTTACGGTTAGTCCAGCTTGACGCAAAAGGCTCAGTACAGCTCTTAGATGTACCATATGGTCCGCCCATGAGTCGGAAAAAACCGCAATGTCGTCTAAATAAGGCACCGCGAATGTTTCACACCCCTTTAAAACCCTATCCATGAGTCGGGAAAAACAAAATGGAGCATTTTTGAGCCCGAAACTCATCATTGTTGGCTGGTAGCTGCCCGTCGGAGTGACGAAAGCCGCGTATCTGCTGGCGCGTTCAGTGAGCGGTACTTGCCAGTATCCTCGAGTAAGGTCCAGCGTAGTCACATATGCCGCTCTACTGACCTGTTCTACTCTCTCCTCAATATTCGGAATAGGATACACTTGATCCCTGGTGAGAGAATTTAGCTTTCGGTAGTCTACCACAGGCCTAGGGTCTTTACCTGGAGCTTCTACTAAGATCATAGGCGAAGCATAATCGCTTTCCGAGGGTTTTATTACTCCCAATTCCAGCATGCGAGTTACTTCCCTATCCAGAATTTCTCTTTGCCTTGGAGAGAATCGGTAGCACCTTGATCGCACTGGCACGTCTGAAGTCAGCTCAATATCGTGCTCAGTCAAATCAGTCCTGCCTGGCCTGTCCACGAAACAGGCCTCAAACTCTGTTATTATTTCGCCCAGATCGGACAGCTGGGATTTCTTTAGTTCTCCTCTCTGCTCCGTCTTTCTGAGAAGCTCCTGAGCGTTGCTTCCTTTTCCGCTGAGGCAAATCAAGTTGTCCCCCATCTCCTCGGGAAGGTTTAACGTTAGATTTACCACTGCTAGCTCCATAGCTAAGTCCTCTCGGGTTCCACTTAAAAGTCTAGTGAGATTACTAGACACTGGCGGCAAGAGGTTACTCTCAAGAACGTCCTCATTCCGCGTCTCATCAAGCTCACTTTCAAGTAGACTTATCTGAGATGCCTCGCTCTCAAAGCTTTCTGACCTGCTATCTTCCGCATCTACCACTGTTTTAACTGCCGTTTCCACCGCTGTGGATTCTTCTGGAATGAGCAGTGTAGCTAGTTCTCGCGCCTTTGAACGTGTTAGGGCTTGCACAACTCTGTCTCCGAAAAGGATGCCCCTCTTTCGCAGTAGCATGTCCGATTTGTTGGAGAACAAATACGGATAGCACTTAGGAAGCTTTCCTGAAACGGCAGCCTCGGTTGTTAATTCGCCGAAAGGGCCCTCGATGACCACGTTCGCGATTGGCAAGCACACACTCTGTTCCTCCACTACCTGGCGGATCCACGCACACTGTCCTGTATAGTCGGAAGGCGACACATACGCCGGATGGACAACATCCATCGTTGCGGCCGAATCGCGCAGTACCTTGCAAGGCTTCCCATTGACTACTAGGTCATGCAGGTAGGGTACTAAAAGCTGCATATTTTCATCGCAGTCACTGACATACGAGAAAGCAATCTTTTCTTTCCGGCAGTTGACGGCAATGTGACCCTGCTCATTACACCTAAAGCATGTGAGCGGCTTCCTAGCCTCAAGCTTATTCTTTGTGTTCTGCGCGTTGGTCACTTCCCCACCTTTCTCACTACCGTCCTTTCTAGGGCGTTTGCCTGAAGAAGCCTTCCTTTCTTCGTTTGCAAATCTAGCAAAGTGTCTTTTCTGACGGTTATTCACACTCGACTTGGAATTGCGGGGCCTAACCACTACTGGGTTGCTGAATTGTCGGCGCGAAGCATAGTCCTCAATGAGTTCGGCAGCTTCAGTTGCCGACTTAATGTCGCCTCGGTCCTGTAACCAATTTCTTTCTTTTTCTGGGAGGCAGTTATAAAACTGCTCCAAAAGAATTCGCTCGACTACAGCGTCCCTATCACTGTAGGAATCAGTGCTCTTTAGCCACTCGCCCAAATTAACTCTTAAATTGTATAGGAATTCAGGGTAACTCTCGTCTCTGGACTTAGTAGCGTTCCGAAAACGTTGTCTGAACGCCTCGGCGCTAAGCCTATACTTTCTCAGAAGGCAAGCTTTGACCTTCTCGTAGTTGTCCGCGTCCTCCTTGCTTAGCCGCGCGACAACCTCCGCTGCCTCGCAGGGCAGAACCGTCAATAATCTCTGAGACCAAGTGTCTCGCTGGAAGGACAGTTTTTCGCAGGTTCGCTCAAAGTTAGCCAGATACAGACCGATATCCCCTGATATCACATATGGCTGCATGTACTTTGACATCTTGAAATCTGTCTCCTTGTTGAGAAGAGGTACCGCTAGCTGGGGACAATCGCCCGACCTCTTGCTCAACTCTAGTTCTAATTTCCGGAGCTCAATGTCTAGCTTCTTTGCCTCTCTTTCCCTCTCACGTTCGCGCTCCTTTTCCTCTTTTTCCCGCTCCTTTTCCTCTTTTTCCCGCTCTTTCTGCTGTCTGAGCTGCTCCTTTTTTTGGGCGATGAGGTTCCATGCTTCACTGAGCTCCTCATCATCGGCTCCCAAATCTGTGATTGCCTTTATAATCAAAGGTTTTCGTGCCAAACCTCTTGTATCAATTCCCAATTCCTCACACAATTGCAACAGTTCCGGTTTCTGCAGCTTTTGTAGGTCCATGATCGCTCCGAGTGTCGGCTACTTCCAAAACAACAGTGCAAACTACCAAACCTAAAGGCGTTTCAACACTTTTTACCAGTTCTAAAATCTAACCCTGTTCTAGAACCTGGTCCACATCAGAAGAAAAGCCAAGCACTCACCCACACATGCGATCGATGTTCCGAGCTGCTCTCTTGTTGGTCGATTGTTGCTCCTGCTTGTTGCTTGAGATGCCACCTCCGATCACAAGATGTTGTGGCTTGTAGATTCTGATCCACCTCGAATCACCAGATGTTGTAGCTTGTAGATCCAGCCCCACCTCCAGTCATCAGATGTTGTGGCTTGTAGATTCAGATCCCAACGCTGGTCACCAGTCGTTGTGCTTGCAGATTCAGATCCCACCGCTGCCACCAGTTGTCGTGACGCTGGGGCTACGTCGACCCGGCCTTCACTTGGGAGCGTGCAGAGACTCGGGGTTGAAGTAGGATTGAATCTTCGAAGTTGGTGAAATATGTACAAGCAGGTTTAATGGCACTTTGAGAAACTTATTTACAAGATTATTTACACGAAAAAGAAGGGTACATCAGCAAAATGGCAAGCGTTAAGAGTTCATAGCGAGAAGCGACTGGATGAGCCGTTTACCCAGGGCCCAGAGCGACATTTCGTGCTCTGCAGCGTCCTTAAAAACCCCCTATGTCCAGCCCCTCTCTGAAGATGCTGACCAACCAAATCCAGGGCACGCCCCTCAGGTATCGGCATCCAATCGAACACATCACTGCACTGATGGTCTGAAGCACTGACTGGTCCGGCATTCATTCGTTGGGCGTGATCACTTGTTGGCGGGAAAAGCTTGGGAACGGCGAGGAGAGGAGGTACATTTCTATTCTTCAGCAAAGAAACCACAGGCTGGTTCTGACAAGGGGTTTTACTTCTCAGAAACCCGAGTGCACGTGGCGCCGCATAGGGCTCCCAACATTGTCCCTTTTCGACAATTGCAAATCTTTCCTGCATTCCCGGGAAATCACTTAATGGCCGTATGAGTCATGCTCCTTTCTTGTCCTGCACGTCAGCGGACATGTCACTCTATCGTCTCCTTTGGATAGGAGGCATTCATCACTGGAGGATAGCACTTCTCGACTGGAAGGGTGAACAAAAGAAAGAAAGCACTTCCTGCTATTTCCCGCAGGGGGACGTTTCTTTGTGTTTTTCCAGACGTTCTCTTGACAGGGTCAATTTGGCATTTGCAGGTTGTCCACAAAGCAAAACATGCTTACAAAACAGGATTCCTGGAAACAGGCTCACTTAGAGCCATTGGACCATCACCACATATTCACAAAACTTATCCATGCCCACAGGCGAACAATAGAGCGCGCAATTGCGGATGCTTGGTCGTAACAACACACACACACACACACACACACACACACACACACACACACACACACACACACACACACACACACACACACACACACACACACACACACACACACACACACACACACACACACACACACACACACACACACACACACACACACACACACACACACACACACACACACACACACACACACACACACACACACACACACACACACACACACACACACACACACACACACACACACACACACACACACACACACACACACACACACACACACACACACACACACACACACACACACACACACACACACACACACACACACACACACACACACACACACACACACACACACACACACACACACACACACACACACACACACACACACACACACACACACACACACACACACACACACACACACACACACACACACACACACACACACACACACACACACACACACACACACACACACACACACACACACACACACACACACACACACACACACACACACACACACACACACACACACACACACACACACACACACACACACACACACACACACACACACACACACACACACACACACACACACACACACACACACACACACACACACACACACACACACACACACACACACACACACACACACACACACACACACACACACACACACACACACACACACACACACACACACACACACACACACACACACACACACACACACACACACACACACACACACACACACACACACACACACACACACACACACACACACACACACACACACACACACACACACACACACACACACACACACACACACACACACACACACACACACACACACACACACACACACACACACACACACACACACACACACACACACACACACACACACACACACACACACACACACACACACACACACACACACACACACACACACACACACACACACACACACACACACACACACACACACACACACACACACACACACACACACACACAAAAACACAGGCCGCCACATTCCTCTTCAGGCGACCACCTCGCCCGGCTACAACGCACCTAAATCCGTCCCCGCTGAGGAAAACCGTGCACTCGAAGTCGGGAAATAAAACCAATACAAAATAACGGCACTGAAAACACGAAATTTCTTCATGACAGCATGCCAAATCTTGCATTGCGCACAGCAGTGTGCCCTATATTTGCTATACATGAGGTACATGTGAAGACACACACAAAAAAACAAATTGCACTACATGAGAGCGTGTAGGCTGCACAGAGTTCGCCATAGCCCGAGCAGCCTGAGTGTCAGCACAAAGGCACTCCTCCGTGGCGCACGGTTGTAGTGGTTGTAGCACGCGTCACACATCACATAACACGGCGGTTGGCGGGAACACTCACGCCACTGCACAGTTCCCGCTCCGTCATGCAACTGTTTTTACACCACTGCTTGGTGTCGCCAAACAGTTCCGTGCACGCCACCCGTTGGGTGAGCAGGAACCTTCGCTCCTGGTGAGGCCAGCCTGGCTATGCCAAATGACCAGATACAGCATTGGACAGTGAGGCTTTCTTCGTCCCTGTACTTTGCGCAACATTTGTACGGGGGCTCTAATGACGAGGCTAGCCCATGCAGTTTTTTGCGCTGACGAAGTGAGTTGGGCAGGCGCCCGCTGCTATACGCCGGAACACTATAGATCTCGTGCGCACATCGGCGCCCGCGTTGTCGTGTAGCAGTGGCCTTTAGCGCCTGCGGCACATCATTTCCGCCTCTCGCGGCGCCAGCACTAGAGATCCTTGCACTGACCGTCGATGGGAGGCTGCTTCCCAAAACAGAAACGTCGTCGCGCCTTACCTTCGGCGGCCTCGACTTTCTGAGGCCGCGTACTGCTGTCGTGCCTACACGAATTTTGAGAGGCCCACCTGCGTACTCCTTGCTCCAGAGGTGGGCAACCTCATGAGGTTTCGACCTCATGAGGTCAACCTCAACCTCAAAATGACCTCAACCTCACGCAGTGAGGTGAGGTTGAGGTGAGGTCGGCCACACCTGAAATATTTTTGAGTGAGGTCAGCAAATGAAACCTCAACCTCATGCGTGAGTTTGAGGTTGAGTGAGGTCTTAACTTAGTGAGGTCGGTTTGTGAGGTCGAAATTATTGTTTCCCACAGAGATCAAATAGCCAGCAAAACACCTTTCATAATACCTGTCGTGTACACTCTTTTGGCTCTACCAACGCGCACGTAACGAACGGTTTGCGTTTGTGCGTTTGTGTTCGACACGAAAAAAAAAGGGGGGGGGGGGCGTAAAGTGCAGCGCGGCAAACAAGTGGGGTCGGACTACGCTTGCAAACTCGAAAGAAAGTGAAACAAGATCCCGCCACCTTTCCGAGCGAGTTTGGGAAGTAAAGAAAGTCTGCGCAAACTCGAAGGCTTTCCAGACCTACGTGGGTGTGCCGACTTATGGGAAAAAAATTAGAAAAACTAGAATAGTATAAAAGAGGGAAGCGCAAGATCTAGCAACCAAGGAATTGCTTGTGGAGGACGGCCCGAGAGAGGAGGTTTCACAGAGGCATATGGAAAGAACAAAATTGCAGAAGAAACGAGAGATGAATGGCTTGACGATAAGTCGCCCCACGAATTAGTAAATAAAATCTGCTTTTGCTATTGTATATGGTACGAGTTAACGCGAAAGACAGCATTAGGACTGGTTGTATCTGTGCAATCCACTCTTTCATTATTATTATTATTATTATTTCTGCCACTAGAAATTAAACTAACCCTCATATAAAAAGCTGAATTTTATGTGCCCTTCTGGAAAAATCATTGAAGAACCGTTACAGTTCACAATTGAATGTGCTATTTTGTTTGTTCTAGGCACTGAAGTTGATCATCAGTATATTTATCTTCTTTATTTTTATTGGCGTATATTCTAAACGTTGTTTTGTAGGTTGTACTTTTATACTAATTACTTGTTACACTGCTTCCCATTTTTTTTTGTACATTTCTACCTCACTTGCTTTGTTCTGGGAGGTCCCCCTGACAGTCTTGTACTACGGGACCTCCTTCTGTACAACTCTTACTGTATTATTTTTTTTGTATGTATGTATGATATAAACTTGAAACTTGAAACAAACAGGTGACTGACGACTGCCTGCAGTCATTCCTTTCTCATACCCTATGTGAGCTAGCGCCTTTTTCATTTACATGTTTGTTTATCGAGGACCTCCCCTCCGTTTTACAGCTTGCAGCCAAAGTGGCGGGTGCGCCTTTTGTTCGTAAGCTGGCTTGTGTTCTTTCGGCTCCGCAGCCGGTGTCCGATCTCAACTAGCGGATGAAGCGCGAACCCGGGAACCCCTCGGCATTTCTTGGAAAGTAAGCCACTGCATATACGCGCGCCTCAGCCTCTGTTTTGGGGTTCCTTCTGTGAGTTTGTGAGCTTTAGGTATTTTTAAGTGCGTTTCTGTCAACGGGGTTGAGAGTTACAAGGACAGTGGCAGTGTGGGCGAGAGAGCGAGATGCGTGCGCGGTGCTCGAGCGTGTGAATGCGCGAGTGAAGATCTGCGTCGCCTCTTCTCTTTAGTTTTCCAGTACACTTTCACACCCCTATTTTTCCTCCTTTCCTATTTTCGTTTTGCGTGGTCACTTACCAGTGCCCCCTCTCGCGTTTGTGCACCCGTTTACTCACAACCAGCCGCTTTTCTGCGGTACGGCCGATTGTCACCCCCCCGCCCTCCTCCCCCTAAGAAAAAAAGGAAAAAAAAAAAAAACGATTCTTTCTCTCGCGACAGTCTTTTCTTTTTTTTTTACTTATTTGGCTTTTGGTTGGGCGCTACTTCCGACTGGCGTATTCCTGTTGGTCTAAAGAAATATAAAGACAGGCCCTTCTCGCTTCTCGGAACGCCGCGGCGGCTGCGCGGACTTCTGTCTCCTGTCGACCATGCAGCCATCTCATCGTTTCGCAGGGGGGACACGCCAGTCAGTGTTCAAACTCTGCTCTTCCTCGTAGACTCGTCGCCACCCTGCTCACCACCCGCTGGCTTCCTCTCTTGACTGATGTTATGCAGTCGAAGAAAAACGAAACAACTCCCGTAACATGGGTTAAGTGTTCGCGCTTTTCATCCTTCCAGTGGGCGTGCTTCTCTCGCCGCGACTAGAAGCTGGTGTCTCAACCCATAGTAAAGGAGGCTACCCCACGTTCTCATCGACACCAATCGTTCCTAGAACGTCTGCTTGGAAGTCACCCCCAAACGGCGTCGGTTAGCCGCCCGAAATTGGCAAAAAAAAAGGCAGCATCTAAACAACATCCTATGTTCTTCGCCCTTTACCGTGGCCGTCTTTTTCAAGCGAAGAGACGCAGCCACGGCCGTGGTCGGCGACTTGCTGTAATTTATGACGGAGGTTTCCGCCCTTCCCAGCCCAGGTCTGCCCCTCTTCTTCGAGGTCTATCGCATTGTTGCGTTCAGCATCGAGGGTGCATGACATGGTTTTCGCTTATGGCAGATGTGGTTATGGCAGATATAGCGAAAAAATCTAAATATGCCGATAATGATGTGTACGCGCGCAGTTGTCGAAATGACAAAGACATCGAAGGACATTTCCGTTACATTAGCCACGCAAAAGAAACGAAAAGCACTGTGAACTTGGAATGCATTCACTGCGACATGAAGCTGTGTGAGCTTCATGTCGCAGCTGAAACCAGCATGAAACCAGCAGTTGAGCTTCTCTCAGCATCTCAAGGTAATGTGCGAATTATCTCCCTTTAATGTACATCAATGAAAAAAGGACTGTTTTGGGGCTGCATATTCACCGTTAGTAATTATATGTAGAAGAGGGGGTAATCTTTCCAATAATTTGTCACGGCGTTTGTTCCAGGCAGCACAACCCACTCGTCAGGATTATCGAAAGTAGCGCAAAGTCAAAAGTCAAGCACGCTTTACCTTTTCCTAAAAGCCGCGTTCAGACTACGTGCGCAACGTCTCTGCATATGGCAACATTTTGTTCCGTCCGCGTCTTGTGATCAGTCCAACGTGAGAAGTCAATTTGATAAAAGAATGTCAATACGCTTTAAAACGCGAGATTACTAATAACACGCCTTTTTTTCATAAACTGGCTAACTCTTAACTCAGCTACAAAGTCTACGAAACGAGAAACATCGATAAGTGGCATATTAAAACATACAGAACAACATACGGCTGTCAAACACTGGAAAATACGCTGCCACGTCTCCTGAATTCCCTTCATTTCAATAATATCCCACTAGAATATAGCTCATACAAAAAAATGCTTGAATATTTCCTACTGAACGACACTCCATTATGAAAGTAAAAATTCTACATGGTGATTTTATTTTGCATGTGAACAATTATGTATGTGGTTTTATTTTTGTTTTTGTGACGAATACTTGTCATGTGCTTATGTAGTTTTCTGTGATTGTCGTTCTCTAAATATGATGTACTACTTTTGCTGCCAAAGTAAATGGCTGGGTGCCTGTGGCCTTGTCAAGCTGCCCAAGAGGCAGCTTTTACTGTAGGCATCCTGCCACCATGCACTTGTGGTGAAATAAAGTTATTATTATTATAAAAGAATGTTATGGTACTACAACTTCCATATACACGTAAGTGATCGATCTATTTTTTTTTGTAACAGAGACGTAACACTGAAGAAACATTAGATTGCTTGTGATTTTGTCATCCGATTCGATTTCAAATCGCAGAAAAATGTCTTCACCAAGACATTATTACTTGCTTGTCATAGAGGAAACACTGTTTGACGGTCACAGATATGTGCGGCGTTTCACTGTAGACCTTCGGGTGTTCGCATCCAGCAGCGCCAAGGACGCAGAAGCATTACAGCGGGAATTAGGTCAAAAGTCACCATATCAAAATAAATTATAAAAATAAAATTTAAAGAGTTGAAACTGACCAATTATGCTGCCATTATTAGGTCAGCCTGCTATAAATCAGTAGCCTCGCCGGCAAATGTTCATTTCAATTGCTTTTTTTTTTTACTTTATGAGCAAGCTTCATCATATTCAATGCTATTTAAAATTTCTGCCATCATTCTGGCGTGTCACTGCACAGAACTTGTGCCCTGACGTTTTATAGTTAGTGTTTTCAAGGAAAAAATCTTTTCTATTTTTTTTTGAGGTCGCGCAATCGACCTCAAACTCACACTTTGAGTTTGAGGTGAGGTTGAGTGAGGTCGGTGGTGGCATCAGAAAAATTGAGGTGAGGTCACCTGGTCAAACTTCAACCTCAAAGCATGAGGTTGAGGTTGAGTGAGGTTAGGAAATTTGTATTGAGGTTGAGGTGAGGTTGCACTTTTTGAGGTCAAATGCCCATCTCTCCTTGCTACTACTGTGCTGTAGTTTAGCGTGTTCGCTCTCTTGACCAGAGATATCAAACTGGCCAGAATCCGTAACTGCGCACTCTGTATCAAATGGAGCGGGCGCCCTCCCCGTAAGCTCAGCCTCGACATCTGTTGCACGTAGATCCCCACACGGGACGCACTCCGTCTCCGTCGGCTGATCAGCTCGCACTTCGGAAGCGAAATTTCTGTGCGCGGGATCCGCGCCGCTGCTGTCGGGCTCAGACGGCTGATCTTCGCTATCCCGCACCGAGCGATATGCTAAGCCTTCTTCAGATAGTAACTTCTGCTGGTGCCCGTTCATTTGGATTAGCTCCGTGTCGCGGTCTTTTCAAACGGACTCACCAGACTTAGCCATAGCTGATACTGCCCCGGGGTCGCCAGCTTCTTCGCGAATTTCTATGTGCGCCACGACACTGCTCGTGCAGTTCGTCTCGCCCCCTAACGCAAGCTCATCTAGCCGCGCCTGCGGGGCTGCACTATCAGTTTCCGCCGCTCCCTGCCCTGAACTAGCAATTATTTGTTCGTCCTGGCTATCCGCATTCGTCGAATGCCGGGAGGGGCAGCTCTCAAGTGAACTAATGCTTTCTGCCACGGGGCCGTCTAACTGTCGCTGCTACAATCCTGCTAACGGCTCGTCTGTTTTTTCGCGAATTTCCAATCGCGCCACGACACTGCTCGGGCAGTTCGTCTCGCCCCCTAACGCTAGCTCCTTTAGCTGCGCCTGTGGGGCTGCACTAGCAGTTTCCGCCACTCCCTGCCCTGAGCTAGCAACGCTTCGCTCGTCCAGGCTATCTGTATTCGTCGAATACCGGGAGGGGCAGCCCTCAACTGCACTAGTGCTTTCTGCCACAGGGCCAAGGTCTAACTGTCGCTGCTCCGTTGCTTCGGACGCAGTTTTAGCCTTTCCGCCGCCGGCATGCTCACGCATCAGCGCTCTCATCAATCTCTCTTCCTCTTTCAGAATTTCCCGTTTTTTTCGCTCAAAATCCAATTCAAGTTGCCGAATTACCAGACGCTCTTCCTCCGTCAGGGGATATGCGTAAGCCTTGCTTTCAATCATATCTGGCGTCTTTACTGCCTAGTACCTCACTTTCCCTAGCACAAGCCAACCTCGACCAGACGCGAGAAATCCCACTCACCCGTCACCAGCGTCGCTGCGGGTAGTAGCACACAGCCCGGGAGTCACGCCTTGGCTGGTCGTCCTCGGCAGGTAGCTTGCACAGCCGTCCTTTGGCTGCCGCTGCTGCTGCCCGAGGCCTTGTTGCTTGCTTCTTTGTGGTAGGGTGCCGAATCCTGTCGACTGCGCCAGTGATGTTAAGTTCGTGTTCGGCAGGTAGAGAAGCAGAAGACGATGATCTGATGATGGTCAGGAGGAGATATATATTTAAAGAAGCAGAATAGATTACATTGGCAAACAGTTACAGTAACAAGTCACACAGACAACTGCAACTTAAAACAAAATAGACTCTCACACAGAGAAGTCACTCTACAAGCCCTTACTTTTCTACCGAGCATTTCGGTTAAAGCCTAGGGACTGTAAATACGTGCTAAGCACGGAGCCTCAATCTTGACTGTCGAACATGGTCCGAGGACCGCTTTTTGATACCAGACATCAACAAAGACCCAAGGGCGGTCACCTTAGGTGATCCGCCCCGAAAATGAAGCAGCCAATCAAATTATTTAAAAACATGCCACAACCCCAGTGGGTTGGGAATAATCTCGGACCCAGGTTAGTTGGTTGGGAACTTTGGGATATTCACGGGGGGGGGGGGGGGGAACCGGACACGGGTTATGCCGGCCTAATGTCGCGGCGGCACTCTTGGTGTCCGGGGGATGGGGAAGTGGGATGTGGGGAGGGGTGGGGGGGAGATCGTCTTGTCGTCTTGGCCCGCACCAAGCAAACAGCCCGGTGAACGTCGGCAGGTCGGTGCGCAGCCTCCGGTGCAGCAGCGCTTGCGGGTGTTCCAGGCGAAGCCTGGTAAGGCGCCTCTGCGAGGCACAGGAAGGACTGCTGGTGACAGCAGGACGCCACGGCGATTGGGGCAACCGCCGCAGCAGGAGGGGACCGTGATAGACTGCTGCCAAGGCAGCAGCGCGGCTGGTGGCGCTGAGGAGACCGTCAGTAGACAGCGCGCCGAGGCCCGCGAGCAGGGAGCCCACGGGGAGCTGTCTCGGAGTATCCAGGTAGCAGCAGGAGGGGGTGCCAGGATTCACGGGAACACGTGGTCCATGGCGGCGAGGTGGAGCCGCTTCGGTGCACACAAGTGGTGCTGCGAGGACGGCGGGTGGCTTGCACGTGGCAAGCATGCTGGCTTGGCTAGAAGCGCGAGCGCAGCGAGGACTGCGGCATCACAAAGATGTCAGCAGGGAGTCACCGCGACGACGAAGTCGGGCGGCAACTGGGGAGGCCGCCGGGAACTGCTGCAGCAGCAGCAGCGCGGCGGGTAGGTCGCCAGGATCCACAGCAACACGTGGTCCGTGGCGATAGGGGAGGCAGGGTTCTCGCGTCACCAGGGTGCAGCGAGAGTTAGCCAGGGTGCGTCCCAGATCCGAGGAGCTGCAGGAAGCCGCGGGCGGTTCTGCAGGCTGCTGTCCATGAAGTAGGGAAGGGGGGCGCCGCCGCCGCAGCAAACGACGGCGGCCCCGAGGAAATCCTTTTTCGAGGAGTAGGGCGCCGCGGCCGCCGAAGCGGCCCGCCGAGCTAGGCCTCTAGGAGAGGTAGCGGGTGGCCGCTGACGCGGCCGACTGCTGGGAAGACCTTCTAGTAGAAGGAACTCGCCGGCGCTGGGGAGCGCGCGACGAGCGAGGACGTACGCCTGCCGCTACGGACGGTAGCGTGCGCAGGCGAAGGTGCTCGGCGGCAGCGAAGCTGGCGCGACGGAGCGAGGCGCGACGATATCGCGGGAGGCGAGCAGGGACACATCCGCACACCTCGAAAGCCTGAACGAGAATCCGACCCAGGTCCTTAATTACGTCAAATAAAAATGCAACATTCAAAACACACACTCTTTCCACTCGCTGGTCCCCAAACCCTCTCACACGGCGCCTGTCTTTGCGCTCCTTTCCCCGGCGTGTTTGCGACGCGACCTTGCAGCTGCCGCCTTTGTGAAAGAAACGCCGCGGGGGATCTGTCTGGAGACTAGGCCACCCCGCCGTCCCGTTCGAAAAAAACGGGGGGGGGGGGGGGCACAGTCCCAGAGCAGAGTACAGTCGCCGTCGCTCGGACCCAAAGTCTCGCGACACCGCGGGAGGCCGCTGGGCTGATTGCCTACTTGGGAGGGCCGAGGGTCGCGCCTATTGTCGCCTTCTGCAGGACATTTAGTGAGCGCTTGTGGCAGTGCAAAAAGCTTCATTAACGGCGTCTCCCTGCACCCATGCTTGGCGCCACGGCGGGAGATCGCTGGACGAGCTGGCCGTAAAGTGGTTCGCAGAAGCGTGCCACTGTTGTTCTCGGCTGATAATTGGATGCGTCTGTCGTTCGCTTCTTGGCGACGCCTCGGGGCGAAAGGACGAAACAAACCAGGCCTCCCGCGCGCCCGCGCCCAAGAAAAGGGGAGAAAAGGAGAAAAAAACAACAGCGCTCGCTCCTTGGCCTCGGCGCGTGGGGGGTTCGACCGCCAGCTCGACTCCACGTGCGAGTCGCTTTTCACTGCGGCCTTACAGGCTCCATCCATGACCGGGGCCCCCAGGAGGTGATTAGCTCAGGTCCGAGCCAGGGGCGTGCAAGACGGTCGGGCGGGAGGTGGGGGCCCAACGCGAGGTGCCGAAGCGCGCGGCCAGTCCAGTTCCTTCTCAGTTACCAAAAACAGCAGATTTTAAACACAAATAGTTTTAAACACAATTTTAAACACAAACCAGATATTTTACCCGAAGTATGCTACTTATCCCTTCGTACGGGCTGTAAATTAACAGCTGGAAAACTTTTGGGGCTCGCCGGCAAATTGCAACAAAAAAAGTTTACGAAGGTTTTCCAAATAAGCGTGCTTATTTCGTGTTTAGGTCGTCCCAAAGGATTATCACCCGTCTCCTCCAAGCTGAAAATATCTCAAGTGCTGAAATTGTGTGAAGGAAACTTATTACAGCCTTAGCTGGAATCAGCTGTGCTATTTAATTTCTCCTGAGCCAGATATAATCGTTACCAACTGCTTCCAACATTTGCAAGCGATTCTCTTTATATGTCCAACAATTTCGCCTATGAAAATTTTTTGCACTGCATAAACACGTTATGCTTCGCTAGTTTGTAATCGAAAATTCCTGCCTTGAAGGATCAGCACAGCATCTGCACCATGTTCACGTAATTTTAGTGCACTAGACTAGACTTCACACGGTCAAATCCAACCGCGTAGCTTGCGTGAAGCTTGTTTCTAAAACCTCTTTCCGGGAGCCATCGGAAACGAGTAGATTCGAACCCAGAAATTTCTCGTGGGAAGCGGGTACCAAGTTCCGTAACTATCGCCCCAGCCGATTACTCCATGGGCAGAATGCAATCCACTCTCGCGCTGTTTTGGCCCATTTGGGCCGAAAAGCTTTCGGCCGCGCTACTCGATCAGGTTAACGATGTTAAAACCGTACCCTTTTTGTTGTTTTTGCTGTCCTGCACTCAGCCTCAGGATGTCGGGAGCATTATGGTGTCGTCATTAAGTCCTAGAACTTTCTGCTATAAATATGCTAAAAACTACGGCATCGCGGCATTTGCGGCCAGCGCAGCATGATTCCGTTTTCTCAATGGGACCGTTGCAGAGTTTTTGACTGAGCAGACACACAGTTTAGGTTGCATTCAGAGATAATTTTTAGCCGAAATCGCTCTTTAAAATGCTGAAGACGACCATGCGTAGGGAGTTCTAGTACTGCACTATTCAGACGTCGAAATTATGCCGTGTCGCCACACGATCACAACTGATACGAGCTATACGGCACTGGCCGTTCTAGCCACGCGAAAACACTCTAAAAGCAGCCAGAACTTTAAGCCAATTTAATACAGGTGTTTTTAAGAGGAACTACGGCTACGCGTTGATCGTTGGAGGCGTGCAATTTTTGCACGCGTGCATTAATACGTGTCCTACTACAAAACAGCGTGCCCCACTTTTAAATTGCCTCTGCAAAGTAAAAGAACTGATAATTAAAACATCTAAGGCATAAATCGCTGGCATAAATAGCTGACATAAATAGCTGACATAAATAGCTGACATAAATCGCGCTACGTTACCCAGCCTCATACGCTGGCGGCGCCGGAGCGATCCTGCAACAATCTCTCCGCTGCTCGTAGGGTGGCGCTGGCTTGCTAGGCGATCGCGGCGGCTCCAAGCGAATGCCCGTTGCCTATGGTGACACCCATGCAACGGTACTGTGAACAATTGTGGTGGCCGTTCGCGCGCAGGCATTTGTGGACAGTGCTCGGACACTTGCGCTCTAGCGATGCGAACTCGTTGACCTTTTGTATTTTGTCAATAAGGTACAAAGCTCCCCATGCCCTTTCTTCTTATCGTTCCCCTCTATTTCTATCCTCTCCCTATCCCCTTTTCTTTCCCGCCGGCCGCCGCTCAGGTGCTTCAGATTTTTAGATAGCAGTTGCTGAGGCCGGCAACACTCTTTTCCTTCTGTTTGATTATTAACTAATAAACCACTAGCACACCTACAACTCTACATTCAGAACCACGCAACTACTCCGGATGTCATAGCCCTTCAGGAAACAGGCTGCTCCCCCACCTTGACCCGATGCAATACCATCTCCATATCTGCACGCCCTACGATTCTCGCCAAACACACTCTCACGGCCATCGAGCAACCAAGTAATTGAGCATACGCTGACTGAAATCTTCTTGCCTACACCAGACGCCGCCAGCCTTTTCATAGCGAACGTTTACGACCCACACCGAGCCACAGGCCATAGCTTCCTCACATTCCTGGACGACATCAAACGCATATCTAGGTCACATACATTGATAGTAGGCGATTGCAATGCCACACACACAGCCTGGGGATACCTTAAAAATACGCCCAAGGGCGCACACCTGTGTAAAGTTTTTATGCAACACTCCCTCACCTTCATCACGTACCCCAACGCTCGTACCCGAATCGGCACTAGCACCACCAGAGCCATCACCCCAGACCGTATACACTTACCAACATCCGCTTCCACATTTCCTACAACATACCACCAGACACAGCGATCATTACATTATCTAAACTCAACTGCAACATGACGCCAAACAGTTAGCATCCAATACCCAGCATCTCACTAATTGGAACGAATTTCGTGAGCAATTAGTGGCTGTCACTTCCGAGGACAGCGATCTCCCGTCTGCACTCAAACGCACCACTAAACACATTCAAAACACTACAAGCACCCCAAATTGATCCTCACCTTTTGCATCTCTGGGAGGCAAAGTGAAGCCTCATTAAGAGATGGAAAAGACAACGACACAAAAGAAAACTCCGCTTCCGGATTGCCCACATTACCACTGAGGCCATAGAGTACGCAGCCAATCTGGCCAACTCCAACTGGCGAAACCTCTGCAATAACCTTCAGGGTACCTTTTTTCATCATCATCATCATCATCATCATCATCATCATCATCATCATCATCATCATCATCATCATCATCATCATCCCGACTATACCCACTGCAAGGCGAATGCCTCTCCCACATTCCTGCAATTAACCCTGTCATGTGCTAGCCACATCTATATGACCCCTGCGAACTTCTTAACCTCATCCGCCCACCTAATCGGCCGCTCCCTGCTACGCTTTCCTTTTCTTGAAATCCAATTTGTTACCCTAAGCGACCATCGCTTATCCTCCCTTCGAACTACATGTCCTGCCCGTGCCCATTTCTTCTTCTTGATTTCCACTAGAATGTCGGTAACTTGAGTTATTTCTCTGACCCATTTTGCACGCTTCCTATCTCTTAATGTTACCCCTACCATTTTTCGTTCCATAGCCCTCTGCGTTGTCCTCAACTTAAGTAGAACCCCCTTTGTTAGCCTCTACGTTTGAGCCCCATAGATGAGCACAGTCAAGATGCAGCTATTGTATACTTTCCTCTTGAGCGATACCGGTAAACTGCTAGTCATAATCTACGAGTGCTTCCAAATGCGCTCCATCCCAATCTTATTCTCCTTGTTATTTCCCTTTCATGGTCCGGACCTGAGGTTACTACCTGTCCTAAGTGGACATTTTCGCCTACTACGTCAAGTGCTTCGCTACTTAACGTAAACTGCTGTTCCTTCCCGAGGCTGTTGAACATTACCTAGGTCTTCTGAATATTGATTTTCAAGCCTTCCTTTCTACTTCTCCTGTTAGGTAATCAATCATTCTTTGGAACTTGTGGAGATTCAAAGTCCCCTTCCTCCATTATAATGACCGCGCGTAATTAACACGCGTGATTACGCGCGTAGTTGGGGAGGACCGCGCGTGGAGAGGGCACTTTGAACGCCCCTCACGACCTCCAGTTTCCCGCGGCTACACCACGCGACACCATCCGGCCTAGCCGGGAGACATCCTTTCCCCTGTCCGAGTTGAAGAGCGCGTCTGTCGCCACCAGGGTGGCCATGCGGGCTAGTTGGTTTGAATCAAGGATAATGTAACCAGCGAACAAAACGGAACACGAGAAGAAGAGTACACAGGACAGCGCTGGACTAACAAATGAAGTTTTATTGGAGAGTGATAAACCCAGGAAGCCAAACGACCCACGCGTATCAGCGCGTTACACCCACGTGATGAGACCCCCTTACACGCTCAACCAACAGCACCCCCCCCCCCCCCCCCCCCCTCCCCAACCAAAATGCATCGACACAGGGAAACTTCTTTTTACTTTTTCCCGCCTACACGCGTACACTGTTTTTTATCAACCAATATTCTTTATCCGTAAGGAACAGAGAGGGAGCGCTAACGCACTTATCACTGCCTTGCAACCTATTGTGAAAGGCTTCCAGTATTTCCCTTTCCTCTTTGCTCTTTCCTTTTCCTAGTATGGAAATCTTGTCTAAAGCGGGCACGCAGTCTTTACATTGTCTACAGTGACGCGGAAGGTTATTTGGGTCTGACATACTTTTCAAGGAATCATTGTGTTCGCGCTGTTCCTTACGAATACGTTCCTCCCATCAAAAATCCCACCCCCTCCTTCTGGGAGGCCGCCCTTCTGGCCACGAAACCCGCAGATCAGCTACAACTGGTCGAGCGGGCCAAACTAGAGGGAGCAGCCAGAGGGCGCCTGAACTAATGGGCCCTCCTGGGAGTGTCTGCCTTAATTTTAATTAAATAAAGTATCTCCTCCTCCTCCATGAATTTGTAAGCTTTCATGAATTCTTCTCGGGTTACAAAACTTGTTCTGCGCACAGAACAATCTTTTTTGCTTAAGACACGCATGCGTTCGCAGTCTCACGTCTGGCATCACGTCGGAGTTTCTGTAGTTGTACGTACAGATCGGTAAGCCTTTTAGAGACATCTGCCCTTTTCTGATGCACGCAGATCATGGGCGTACCCGCTGAATTTCACTGTTGTGAGCCAAGCGGAGACAATGCAGCGATATTCGCAAAGCCATCGCTGCGCTACTGTGGGTGTTCTGCAGCGTCTGTAACAGCGACCGCGAACGTGGCAGAAGCCGCGCCAGTGGCTAGCGCCCCTTGCGAATGGCTACTGCAGTTTCAGCTGGCGCGTGTGCCTCGCCCATGGTCGTTCTCTCTGTGGTACTGCTGCACTCCGATATGAATGAGAAATTTTCTTATTTGAACGTATGTGTTTCTATATGAGCAATCAAAACACGCATTGAACTTACTGATGACACTTGCAGTTTTCATTAATGCCCCCCCCCCCCCCCCCCCCACACACACACACAATTTCTCTCTCTGTTATCCTTACCGTGTCGTCACATCGGCAGGGCAGTATCTCTACTCGCTGCCGCCTGCAACCTGATTCCGCCGTCATCGGGCGATCGCGCCCTTGCGGGACAATCACATCCAAAAGGAGTGAATCTCCGGGGCATCCGTTGGTTTGCTGATGGCGGACGTTCAAAAGCGGATATCCGCCAGATCTTAGACAACCTGAACTGGACTTGTTAACTGCCTTGAAAAGACGTCTCGAAAACGTGTCCTGAACATGTCACTGGGTATTTATAACCTTGGCTTGGCTTTATTGTCTCTTTGTCATTGCACACGACGCCTGGCGCCTGAGAGCCATCGGTTGACGAACAACCACTTTCCTTCGTGCTCGCTCTTCTCTTTTCTAGTTCCCATGAGCGCCTGTACAGTACGGCCCAACGGTTGCCATAACTTAAAGGTCCGGTTCAGCGTCGAAGGGCGCAAAGAGAGCGCCGATGTATACGTACGCACACGCAATTCAGGCGGAAATACGAGCTCTCCGGAAGCCGACGCGCGCAGCGGTCGGCGTGTTAGTGGATGGAGAAACGACGGGCAAAACCGGAAACGAGCTAACCAATGGTGACAGCACAACAACGGGCATCCTTCAGCTGCGATGGCGGAATATCGATGCGCTCTAAGATTAAACCGGATATTGGTATGTTTGGCATCTTCATACTGGTCCACTCCTGCAGGCCCCGAGTGGCGTTGTTCGCATTTTGAGGCGCGTCGCTACAGGCGTAATTGCGTCTAATCTCCTGAGTGTGCTCGCTCGCTCAATTGCTACGGGCCCTATACAACATTCAAATGTTTTAGATGAGTGTACTTCTAAAGTGTAGTATTCGAAAGCACTTTCGTTGTCCGCATCATTCAGGCTGCAGAGGATTCGAGGGTAGTGCGCCACAGTGCGCGATGGCAAATAGAGCTGACCTCTTTTTTTGCCCTACAGACGTACGCTTCTTTTACATACCATTTCCATTATGGCAACGGGAGGACGAAAGAGGATGGAGAGTTGCTTGAGGTTGAAAGAATTGATTAAATTTTTTTTAAGGTAAAGCTGCACTACTAACATATAATAAAAGCCGAATAGGCTGATGGATGGTGTTGACGCACGGGCTGCTGTGGGTAATGCGTGGATTGTTTAATACGTGAGCCCCCTCATTTATATATCTTTTTGTTGTGTCCGCCTGACTTTCGTTTGTTTTACGGTTTCAGTGTATGCTTTCTTAGAAAAAATAATTTACTAAAAACGTTCTTGAAGTTATGAACGAAGCTATTCACGTGTAATAAACCTGCTCGTGGCAGCGTTGGCCGCATGCGCAATTAGATCTCTTGGCCTTGCTTGCAGATGCAAAAAATAAAAATAAAGGCCTAATTGGTGACTGCCCTTAAAGGCACCGTTAATATAATTTTGATAATAACAGTGTGGGCTGTTCACGGAGCTCCGGCTCCGATCTGAGAACCGAAGCCACACCGCTATCTCTGACCACATCCGTGGCCGTGAAGAACGAAACACCGAGGCACAGCCTGCGGGCCAAGCTGTTTATTGGGACTGCCCAATTTTCATCCTTGGTGTCGTAGCAGCATCCGCGCGCTTCGGCGACGCGGCGTCGTCTCTCCTGGATGCGGATGCAGTCCGCCGAGATGAGAGGGGAGGGGCAAGGAGGGGCCGCCCGGCGCGCTACGCCAGTTCTCTCACCCCCGCCCTCTCCGCCACAGCTCCGGGGGAAGGAGGCCAGGAGGGGAAAGATGAGAGACCCCGGGACGGAGAGAGAGAGAGTGTTCGCCGCGTTGTGCGGGCGAGGGGTGTGTTGAATTCTCACACAGTATTCTCCCCCCTCCCCTCTCCTCCCAACATCCCATCTCCCCTTCCCCCCGGACACCAAGAGTGCCGCCGCGAATAGAGGGTTTACAAAAGTACGTCTGGCAACCGTGAGCGGCACCCTGATCCCGCGCTGGCCGCCATATTTTGTTCGCTCCATCCGTTCGCTTCGTGTCCGTCCGTCAGCACTCGCTGTTCTGCTCGCGCTTTTCACGTTTTAACCTAGTGTGCTGTGCTTGGACCTCTGTTCGGTCCCTGGCGATTTCTGTTAGAGACGCCTAGAAGCGTATTTTGACAGCCGAGACGTGGCGGGGCCCACCGGCTGCGCTGCCGAGCGCAGTTACAAATTGCTCTACGAGTCGTGCATGCCCCCCCCCCCCCCTCCGGAATCTGCAGCGTCATCCCTATCCAGGCACAGTATCCAGAGTTCTGTAATGTGGATTTTTTTTTGTCTGTGCGCCTTTGCTGTTTACTTAAATGCCTATAAGAGATCATCGCGAGTTTGTTTGCTTGGTTTGCGCAATCACCGTCGCTCATCGCACTGGAAGATACTTGGTTGGGGAAATGAGCGAGGATGCATTTTATTTTATGATAAAAGGATCATGCGTAATTTGATGTAAGTTGGACTGGCGCTTAGCACTTTCCTTCCCATGCCGCCGACGCAGTAGTTGGCATTAGTCTCGGAAATAATCGGGGGCTGCGTAAAAAAAAAGTGCCATGGTAATTTGTGCTTCCAGTGATTGAATATTGATTGGTGTACGATAGGCGATGACGAGTTAATAAAATCTTTGTAATTAATTTATCAATTGATGAAATAAAGAAACGAAAAAAAGGAAAAATTGGAAAGTGAGGGTTTAAAGGTTTCAGAATGAAAAACCAGTGCTTGGTGATGCTAAGGAAGAAAATTTAGAATGTGTAATTGATTAATTGAAATAATTGAAGAATGTGTTCAAAAGTGTCAAATTGCTCAGAATGGAAAGCCGATTGTTGCTGACGCATGCGTATTGGTGTATAAAAATATAAAACGTCAAATAAAATAAAAATAAATAAAGAAATGATAGAAATATAACATAACATATAAACATAGAAATATAACATACTACACTTGTGTGTAGTATGTTATTTTTGATGAATTCATATTTCACTGCATTGTATTCTTTTCGCCCCTCCTGCTAGGGCCCAGTTAGGGCCTGCAGTATTTGGTAAATAAAATAAATAAATAAATGAAAGAGCTAAAATATAACACGCGAAGAAAAAAAACATCGTGCGTGTGTGTGTATGAGAGATAGACAACAGCGCGTTATACCTTTAACGGCGGAGCTTAAGTGACCCCCTAATTTTTCTATTACGATATGATATAATATAAATCTGATTTTATGAACACAGCCAGTTGCACAAAGCACAAACACTTCGCAGTAATGTGAGTTGACTTTTCAAATTTCTTTTCGTTTCAGCCGAGTTCTTCCCCCCCCGAGTTCCTCGAAGCTTCCAATGTCAGCGCTTTCATATCAGATTACGGCTTCAAATGTTTACTTTCTGACAGAGGGAATAAACAAGAAATCGACATATTTAAAAATTCCAGTGAATTCCAGGTAGCTGTGAATTAGCGAACCATTGGTTGACTCGAAAAAACACAAAAGTGAAGCGCACGCTTCGTTATTTTATCGGCCGCGCTGGCAGGTATAAAACCTGAGCTGCGCGCTCTGGACGTGGACCGGTAGAAACGGGCTGCACGTGAGCATGTTACAACACACTAGTGGGATGTCATCTTTTCCAGCTTTTCTAGACGCCTCAGGTTTGTTAGCCGCTTGCTTGTGCAGCGCGAAACACGCACCTCGAGCGCTCTAGACAACCGTATTGCTCTCTGCACCAAGCACTACCATTTCGTACGACTGTAAAAAGTAGTTTCGGTAATCATGCCCGTGTCTTAAATCAAATACACAATGGTAAATGTAACCTACGTACAAAATGTTTCAAAGAACGTATTTGCACAATAGCATTCGTTACACATGCATTGCTCCTTCTCCCGTGTCCTCCATCGCAGCATAAGTTTATCCTTCAAGTTCACAAGGCTCCATAGCGCGCAAAACAATTAACCTTGCTGTTTTAGGTGATAGCACATTCTGTGGGCTAGCTCCCAGTCAGAGGGACGTGCAGTAATGCTTTACATGATTCAAGTGACCCTTGTAAAGCCAATTAGGACTGCAAACGAACGGTCGCATACACGCGTATACCTTGATTCCGTGCCCGTCCATGACGGTGCGCTGGCTGCAGAAGGGCACGCAACAACACGTTGGCACCGTTCCGAATAGAGCTTGGAGCTAACAGCGACTGCTGTGATGTTAAAAAATGAAACAATCGCTTCTGAGCATTCCAATGCACCTTTCGGTGCATGCACGGGTTCTACGAAGGCGCACGTTGACAGCATACTCGATGGGAGGCGCGGGCGGACTGAGCAAAACATGGCCGCCACGCACAGTTTCTGTTTCTTTCACTAGATGGCGCTAACTTTTGTAAAGCCTCTATTATGGCCGGCAAACCCGTGTCCGGTATCCCCCCCCCCCCCCCCCCCCCCGAGAATAACCCAAAGACCCCAACCAACCGACAGTATTCTGTACAAAATTATTTTGCTGGGCTCGGTTTGGTCATGTTTACGAAATTGGACTCTATTATTTGTGACATTTGAGTAGCTCACACGAGCACTGACAGTGTCGCGGGGGGCTTTCTCTGTTTCTGAAAAAAAAAAAAAAAAAACTTAAGCGATATAACATTGTCAGTATTGGGCTTATTAACTCTTTAAATATGCCACCATAAAACTTGCCCACGTGTGCTTTTAAGGTGAACGTCAATGCAGTACATATATTCAAACGGCACAATAAATGACGTCTGAAAGCAAATAAAACACACTGAATATTATTTGCAGAGATTGTAAGTCCATTTTGTTAATAGCAAATACGTGAAATTGCTACAGGCGCACCTTAGAGGACTCATAAATGGGTAGCTGTAATGCGTTACATACCCTAGAAACTTTGGATACTTTCTGGGAAAGAGCTATTTAAGGCAATATTTTCGTGCATATTTAATATCACGATGACAAATATATCGACAAATCTTCCCTCGGAATATTTCAAGTTTTTTTTTTTTTTTTTTTATTGATCTAAAAAATAAACGCGCATCATTAGTATTCTATGGTAGTCTGCCCTACATTGCGTAGGGCGAACTTCAGCAGCAAGATTTTGGTACGCATCGAAAGCAGACCATTTCTTTTAGTATATTCGTGAAAAGCTTTTACAATTTTCTACAGTTGCATCATAATTATTTAAAAACGCAGCCCATTGGGCTTCTTTGGAAAGCTGTAATTACTCGTCGCGGGCACAGGAGAAGCTTCACAAGCCAGATCTTTCTACGTACAGCAAGCTTAGATCATTTATATCAATATGGTTGAAAAAAGTTCCTGATGATATTCCACAGTTGCTTCACAATTATTTTCAATAAAATACCCGATTGGTTTCTTATGACAGTTATAAATATACTCGCTGCGAGCGCAGGAAAAATCTTTAAAATGCGCGCCGCAAGCTCCTCCCATTCCATCAATATGTCCGTGACAGTGAAGATCCAGCAGTTACCGTACTATTAAAAGGTGTCCCAGAACCCTGGTCCTGACTACGAAAAAAAAAAAAAGAGAACTAGGAGGACGTTTGAGCTTCGCCTTAATAGTATTAAAGAAATAGGGCGGCTTAAGTGTGCATCCTATATTGAAGGCACCGTTTTGATTTTTTTTTTACGCTTATGATGTCCAAAAATGACTTTCGCTTCTCCTTTGCAATCTCTTCGGTTGTTAACTGAATTTCCGCTCAATCCGTAATTATATAGTAACAAAACCGCGGAAACAACAGGACAAAGGCAAGAGGACATCACCTGTCCGGTCGTTTCCGTGGTTTTATCACTTATGAAGTCGCACCAACTAGCCTACCACCACGCCCTTTTAGGTTACGATTCATTATGTTGTCGAAAGTTTTTATTTCTTATCTGTTTACTTCCCCTGCTGAACACCAAGGTCCGAGCAACAAACGACAGCTCTGGTAGCTCGGCGCAAATGAGGAGGGGATTTCTTTGTTGCGATAACGACATTATCCCAACTTTTCAAATTTTTCGCTGCCCATCTGCTCATATGCGGTTAGCTTGATAGGGAATAGCACCGGCAGTGCAGCAGGCATAATAGCGCTTGAAACTGCGGGATGCCATGAAAGCGTCGATATACCGCGGTCTCTTGACACGGCCCACTTCCCTCTTGGCACGCCACGTGGCATTGGTAAACTTTTTGCAGTTCGCTCCAGAGTTCTCAGCCATTTCTATACGCATAGGGCCTGTTTTGCAAAAAAAAAAAAAAAAAAAAAAAAAGGTATTTATTTGCTCCATGCCTTTAATTAGCGCTATGCGTGCATGAGCTGCCCTTGTGCTCACCGTCCGCTACATTAATTTTTGCTCTGGTTACCCAGCTCTTATTTGCTCCTGCTCGGGTGGTGTGCTGTTTTGCTTCTGCCACGTGTCTGTATTTCTTGCTCGTACAAATAATTGCCGCATTTGAAGCTTCCGGCTCAAACAAACAACGTTCGCCCTGTTTTGTTTTATGCTCATGAGCGTGGCAAATCCGCACGAAAACGTTTGCGAGTACGTATACGGTGCAGTCAACCTCTTTCGAAATGGGCATTGTTTGATGCTAAACGCTTCTCTTTTTTTCGCTCGTACCCAGTATGCGCGAGCAGACTTGTACCGAGTAGTGTCATCCGGAAGAGGCGATACGTGAGTGACCACCACTCCATTCTTGCGGTCTGCAAGGAATTCGATGGCCGTTACTGCTCTCTTGAGACTTGAGGCGCAGCCCGCCACGCAACGGACTGCGACACTTGTAGCCTGTAACGACTGGTGGAGGCTTGCCCTTTTTGCAGCAACCCATGACACAGGTTCTATTGTATAGCGGGTAGAGGCACTGGCAGGTGAGGGAGGGTTGTTAGGCGCCCTTCTCTTGCCGCTTACAGAGACCAACCTCCAGGTTTCAGCCATTAGTAAATGGACCATTTATCTGCGAATGAATTGCATTTCCTTGCGGAATGGCGGCTCGGCAAGAACAAAAACAACACTGGCGCCGGCGCAATGACTGTCGTATGTGCCGAAATCGTGTTTTCAGCACGAAATTCTTTTAGCTCATATCCTTAACAACCTAAGGGGAACATCACCCGTAACGAGCGGCAAGCCTCAAGTCGAACATGAGGCTGAACCTGTGATTTAGAATCTGTGGGCACTTGCGGTCAATTTGCAACTTATCGCACCCGTATACACTGCATTTATATGTCCCGCTTTCGCAAAAAAACGATCCCGCGGAAAAAATGTCACTCTAAATTTATGCGAAAATTGTGGAAACATGTAAAAATTGGCGTATACCTCGCGAAGATACTCGGACACCTTTGCGATAAGTCTCATGTCTCACTACCACAATTTAGGAAATAATGAGTCACGCAGACTTTTTCATTCATTCCTATGGGGTCGCAGGATAACGGACTCATCAGTCAGTTTGGATTGTTAATGAAAATGACACAAGAAATTAACTAACATATATGTGGGGTTGATGAACAGTTGCTGCACCATTATAGCTTTTTTTCTTTTGTCATTCAGGGCAACTGCTCAAAATTTTATTTCTTCAGATTTCAGGTTCCAGGTTTTTTATTGTCAGAAATGTATTACACAAATTAGTGTGGCTTATTTCGTATAGGAGAAGGTCCCAAAGTGAAGCTGTCAGGGGTACCTCTTATAACAAAATGCTTAAAACAAATTAACAAAAATGACAGAAATTTAACATTAAAATATGTTAAAATTCATGAACAACAAAAACAACGATACATCATTAAAAAATAAAAAAATAAAAACTTTACTGTGGTTATAACGTTGCTAATAAAATTGCTTTGATGGTATTATTAAAAAGCCTGTACGACTGAACTGTTTTAATGCATGAGGATAGTGAATTCTGCTGAGCTATAGTTGAAAACAAAAGGGTTTGTTTGCCATAATTAGTGTTAACTCTGGGAAGTAGCAAATGGTCGTTTTGGGAAAATCTAGTCAGAAGACTGTTTATGAGGGAAGATGACGGAAGGGCAGTAATGACAATGTCACCATTACGAGCACTGTATATAAGTAGGTAAAAAACGGCATTCGTTACTTCGAACGAGGTTTTTATGCTTAAAGCTTATCCGCTCGCTTTTGCATCTGCAACCTTTCAGATAGGGAATAATGGACTCTGTTGTCTCGGGACCCAAATGGCAAATGTGCCTGATGTAAACGTTATCCAGGCGCATATATCGAGTTACAGGCAAGAAACAAAGCCCACCGTCTTTGCCAAAAGTAAACGAGCAGCTGTGTCGGTAACGAAGCTTAATGTGACTGTGTTTTCAGCAACTTTCGAGGAACACCTGCGACAGTTTACTCTCGTGCTTCAGCGCATGCGATCTGCGGGCCTATCGTTCACTACCGCCTACCAAGAACCACGTTCGATCTTGTTTGTGCCGTCGCTCTGATTAAGTAAGCTGTTTCGTGAGATCACAAATACGTGGCCTCGCGCGGGTAATTCAAAGTCCGCTACAGTGACTCCAACGCGCGATTCTCCCTGGCGGGTCTTCCAAGTTCGCCAGCCAGCAGAGAGAGCGATGGCCATGGCTACGACTGGCCATTGACTGACAGTGACCTCTTGTAGCACATTCACACTAAAAAAAAAAAAAGAACAATCGGAGTGGATTCGAATCGGCGGGGTTCAGTAGCAGAGCGTCTTTACCACTCAACCACCGCGCTGGGTGCTCGTGACGTTATAACCAGGTTTGAGTCGGGTTAAACATAGCGGCTTCACGATGGCGCCGCAAACCCATGGCCTCCGCGATGAAGCGCGCCGTTGCACCGGAACTGATCGGGGAGGCCATAGTTAAACCTCTGCAATTTGACCCGGTGGTTCCCACATGGCACCAGATGTAAATGTAAAGCTGGAAGTGCAGCTTAACCCTTGCCTATAATAATAATAATAATAATAATAATAATAATAATAATAATAATAATAATAATAATAATAATAATAATAATAATAATAATAATAATAATAATAATAATAATAATAATAATAATAATAATAATAATAATAATAATAATAATAATAATAATAATAATCTAACCCCTGCCTATATAAATAAATAAATAAATAAATTAATAAATATAAATAAATAAATATATATATATATATATATATATATATATATATATATATATATATATAGTCGCCAAATTGCTTACGTTTAAGGACGAGAAGCTTTTGCACCTTTTACCACCGACTTACTGCTGGCTTCTCTCATGTTGCTTGGGAATTGCATCGCTGAAACGCGATAATGCCGTGTTTCAAGGGGATGCAGGGCAACAACGAGCATTTAATGAGCTTTGGCCCACTGCTAGTGGTTCACCCAGTCACCAAGAATATTAATTAGGACATTATTTTTAATGCGTATTCAGCTCAGCCCACTGTACATATTCTTTCCTCAAACACCAAATAGCTGAGGAACGAGCCTATCCGCGATAAAAGGCCACCCACGGGAGAATACAATGCCTCCATGTCCTTGCAGGAACTAAAGGTTTGGTTTATGGTGTTCAACGTTTCAAGGCGACTCAGGCTATGAGAGACTCCGTAGTGGAGGGCTTTGTAAATTTCGACCCCCCCCCCCCCCCCCCCCGGGGTACTTTAGCGTGTACTGACATCGCACAGCACTCGGGCGCCTTACTTTTCTCCTCCATCGAAAAGTGGTTGCCGCGGCTCGGATTCGATCTGGCAGCAGTTGAGCGCTCCAACCACTGCACCACATTGGCGGGTAGGAACTGAAGGTGGTACTGGAAACACGGGATAAATCGCCAGCAGATCCTGAAAAATGTACGGCATACTTAAACATCTTGATCAAGACACGCTCGAAACTCTTCCCTTTCTCTTTAACAATAAGATAATGTTCTCCGGGCGCTAGTCCAAATCACCATACAGGCTAATATCATTCCGATATTCAAATAAGGACAATAAGCCGTTCTTTCCGGTGAATCGGCCTAATTGTTCTTTGTGCTGGCTCTTTGAAAACAAAAATGATAAACTGGCGTATTAGTTATTATTATCATGAGTTCGATGGTCGATCTCGGCCAGTGAAAAGCCGAATACAGGTCTGGCCGGTCAACAGTTGACAGCATCTTACATTCTAATCATATATTCAGGATAATTTTGCTTATAAACATCATTGCCTGTCTGTATTGTTTTATCTATATGGTACGATACAGAGTTATAATATCCTCAGTGACTTGAGTTCTCTTGGAGTCTCTGGGCAAATGCTAAATATTCTTGAATACCTCTCCGAACGCACCTTCATGGTTCGTGCTGGAAACACTTTGTCAAAGCAGTTCACACGGGAGGAGGATGAGCTCATTCAAGGACGTCTACTGACTTTGAAGAACTTCAAATTCGTTTTTCTGTTAGAAATGTCTTAATATTCAGCATGCGAAAATTTTGTACCTCAATATTTTTTGCTATGCCACATATTTTGCTTTCTTTACATCGCATGCAGTGCATCTATCATTGTTATTATGCATTATGTTTGGGCTTCATGCCTCTTCCTACCAGAGCCAATATAGCCCGCATAATTATGAAAAAAATTAATCACACACACACACACACACACACACACACACACACACACACACACACACACACACACACACACACACACACACACACACACACACACACACACACACACACACACACACACACACACACACACACACACACACACACACACACACACACACACACACACACACACACACACACACACACACACACACACACACACACACACACACACACACACACACACACACACACACACACACACACACACACACACACACACACACACACACACACACACACACACACACACACACACACACACACACACACACACACACACACACACACACACACACACACACACACACACACACACACACACACACACACACACACACACACACACACACACACACACACACACACACACACACACACACACACACACACACACACACACACACACACACACACACACACACACACACACACACACACACACACACACACACACACACACACACACACACACACACACACACACACACACACACACACACACACACACACACACACACACACACACACACACACACACACACACACACACACACACACACACACACACACACACACACACACACACACACACACACACACACACACACACACACACACACACACACACACACACACACACACACACACACACACACACACACACACACACACACACACACACACACACACACACACACACACACACACACACACACCCTCCCCCCCACACACACACACAAAGCGAAAGTTTGGTGCCCACGAGAATTGACTTCATAATGCCAGCAACTGCCCCCCCCCCCCCAGCACACTTAATATAAAATACAAAATTAGTCTCAAGGAAATTTGAATTCGCTGGAAATAGACGTTAGACGGTTTTACGGGGCTATATAAAAGCGCACATACTTGAAACCTTCGAGTGTACATTTCGTTCCGCTCGCATTATTTGTTTGGTATGAACTATGAGACGCGTAAAGAAAGGGATCAAAGTGCCACCTTCTGCAGGGACTCTGATACTGCAATATCTGTCACCTGCTCGTCATACTTTTGAAGAATAATGATTTGATTTTTAAACTCTTCATTCTATGTGGAATACGTTGACGACATGCAGATAAATGATCTGTTTTCTTCATTTCGATGCTGCGTTTACCAAGAAATCAGCGGGAAAACACAACCCGCCGCCGCAGAAGCAGGCAGAGAGCCGAGCTGTGGAGTCGTCGCGCTCCTAGCGGCGGTGGAGGGCGTGGCTTATGGAGAAAAACTTCCATTGCAGCGCGCGTTCTCCTCAAGACATGCCTATACCAGCAGTGGCCTCCGAGGCGCACTTTCAAAATTACCGCTTGGCGGCTTTTAGTGGCGCCCCTATGGGTGGTGGGCGGACGACCAATCGCAGCGCCAACTATGGATGGTTGGGAGGCTGCCCTATGCAGCTCCGGATTCAAGGCCCAAAGGGCCCTCGGGACACGAGCCGCTGGTGTCTCGGACTAGAGATCCCACCCACACATCCCTCTCCGTTACCTTTCAAGAGTTTTTCAGTCAGTAAGGTAGTGGACGGAGCGTATAGCGTTGACCCAAGCGTACTTATAGACATTATATTTACGCAGATAGCCAACCAAACACGCAAAAATTAGCAGAGGTTTAGCATAGTTAAACATGGTATTCAGCGAAAGCTTCACAGCATAGTTACGCCTGGTAGAACTCTTTCGTAACTGGCATCGGTATGACGCGCCAAAAGCAGCATCATCGCCACTGGCGTCCATGGCTGGCGTCGAGGCGTGGTTGCTCCTCGTAGCCATCGATTGACGTCATGGCTGTTTCCATCGCGCGATGGCGTGACGTTACGTGATCCATGTGATTCTCCATCCCCTTCCACTCTCTCCTCAGCTCCATTTCAAAGGTCAAATGTCACCCAAAGGTCAAATGGTCAAGGTCATTCTCTTGTGAGGCGACACCAAGGTGGTTCACAAGGTTACACTGAAGGACTTAGCTTCTTTTAGCCATGCATGAACACTAGCTCGGCGAAAATCAAATTCAGTGATACTCGGCTCTACCTAGTGTAGTGAAGCTTTCGCTTCAATAGCAATCACACACCGGCAAAGCAAACGCGGCCACTGCAAGCACCACGGGCGAGCGCGGACAATAACAGTCGTGAGGGAGGCTACGAGCTCGTGCTCGAATGCAGCACAAAACATGTAAAAAAGACGCCTTGCGCACGCCAAAACGATTTAAAAAAATGTGGAGATTAAATGTACTTAAACCGAGTAAGACGATCGAGAGCTTTTGCACACAGATGGAAGTCGATGGAGACGACGACGTGCGATGCACAGCGCGAGAGTGCGTTCTGCATTCTTCTCCTGACTGTTGATCCTGTCTTGTCTGCAAGCCTGACCGTTCTCTCTGCCTGACCGTTCTCTCTGGTGAGGCCATTTCACGTCGGGGGATTGGCCAGTATTTGTTTTAAACCGAACCTAGGATTCATGTACAACTAGGCCTATAATGTCTCTAGCTTCCCCAGGGGGGGGGTTCGGCATCCTGGTTTGCCAGTCTGCCGGCCCAAAGCTTGGACTTGGAATCTTTCGGACGAAATGGAATAAGTATAATACCGGTGGCATTTGTACCAATTGGGGATGGATTCCTGAAGTTGAAAAATCCAAAAATAATCCAGGAGCAGCTAAAGGCTGTCACCCCCCCCCCCCTACCTAGAAATCTCTGAGGTGCGTCCGTTTGGCAGGAGAGGTATCCTATGTAAGTCCTCGAATATACAGTGTGTGTCGGACTTGCTTCGATGCACATCGTTTGCATCATTGCCTGTTAAACCGTTTATACCTGAACAGCTGGCATGTGCAAAAGGTATTATACGCGGCGTGGATTCGTCGGCGTCTCCGCAAGAAATGATTGAAGAATTTAATGAGGCTGGCATTGGCATCTTATCACTATTCCGTTGCAGCAGGGATGCTGGTGGCTCTAGGGTGCCGACAGAATCAATGATAGCGACGTTTGCCGGGGCTAACTGTCCAACAGAGATTAAAGTATGGCCCATTGTGTACCGTGTAGATCCCCTGCAGCCTCGCTCTTTGCAGTGCAAAAACTGCTGGCGATTCGGACACAGCAGCAAGGCGTGCAAATCCGCATCACGCTGCAGACTGTGCGGAGACAACCATTCATCTGACATGTGCACTTCTGCTGTGGCAATTTGCGCACTATGTCACGCAGATCACCCTGCTGATGATGGTACATGCCCAAAACGCGCAGATGAACAAACTGTTCTTAACATCATTCAGCATAAAAGGTGTTCTAGAGCAGATGCCTATGCCCAGCTAGACCATAAGAGGAATTCGTATGCAGCTTGTGCAAAAACAATAGCTTCAGATGTGGAAACAGGCATAACAAAGTCGGTTGTCTCAGCTGTAGAGAAATCTCTTGAGGGTTTCTTCGAGCGTATGTTAAGCACATTTACAGAGGCTGTGTCACAGGTCATAGCTACAAAGATTGGTTCGACCGAAATTGCAGCTTTGCAAGTTGGCAACCCTGGTATAGCTGAATGCCATGCTCCTATGGTTGCTAGGGCCTCAGTTGAGGGAGATTCTACCCAGACGACGCCTGCTCCTTTTTTGTCAATGAAAGTACAGGGACAGGGTCCTGTGGATACCCACGTGTCCACCGTTTACCCATTGGATGTAGAGATGCCATGTTCGTCCCAGAAGCGTCGCGCTTCTTCCTCTCCCTCAAAATCCGCCCATTCTAACACTAAAAGTAAAAAAGGTTCCCCTAATCCTCAGAATAACATTGATGTCTTAAAGGAGGCTGTTACAGCCTCCCGGATTCTACAATAATCATGGCGGGGTTAAAAGTACTACAGTGGAATTGTCGTTCAATTGCATCTTCGTTTCACGATTTACAGAATCTTATCTCAAATTTCAACCCAGACATAGTTTTATTACAAGAAACTTGGCTTTTGCCAAATCGGCCATTTTCTCTAAAGTATTTTAGAACTTTTAGACCAGATCGCACTAGCGGCCGGGGTGGCGGCTTGCTAACATTAATTTCGTCAAAAACAATTCATCGGGCGAAGGTGTCACACAAAATTCTACGACAAGACTGCGAACTGCTTGCAGTTGATATCGCAATTACACAGTCTGCTCCTCTCACTATTGCAAATGTCTACTTCCCAACAGGTGTCCGTACAACAGATGATTTGAGTGATCTTTTGAGTTCAACAAACGGACTGATTATTGCTGGCGATTTTAATTCACACCATGTTATTTGGGGTTACCGTTCAGATATATGTCGGCAGCGACTTTGGAACTGGATGTCTGTAAATGATGTGCATTGCTGTAATAGTCCAGGCATAACCTTCATGCGAGCAGCTGCTAGGTCAGTAATTGATTTAACGTTAGCAGCAAATGGAGTAAGGGTATCATCATGGGCTACGGTGGATTGTGGTACATCTAGCGACCACTTTCCAGTTACGTTTAATATAGAATCTACTCCCCTTAGAGTAACTACTTGTGAGCAAAAATTTGTCAACCATAAACTATTTAAAAAGTTTGTGAACTCCTCTTTTTCCTCAATAGCATCATCTCAGCATTCTGAACGTGCTCAACAAGCACTCTCTTCACTGCTAGATGCCACTGAGCGTTCAGTGTTCACTGTGAAATCGTCTGTCCCTAACAAAATGTCATGCCGATGGTGGAACGAAGAATGTGAGAAAGCATTCCGTCGTAGAAAAGCTGCGTGGAAGAGCCTTTCCCATAACCAGTGTCCCCAAAATTGGATAAATTATAAATTTTATGCGGCTTCATTTAAACAAACTATTCGTATAGCAAAGGATGAGTATAATGCTAATATGAATATCTATCTCTCTAATCCAATTAATCGGAAGGCATTGTATAGGTTCATGGAACGCAACCAAAATTCTTCTCCACCACATGTAACCGAGTCAGAGGTGTTATCACCCAATGAAGCAAAAGCGAAACTTGAACAAATTGCGAACGGTCTTGCTATTCGCTTTCAAGCGCAAACGGTGGCTCCCTTACTTCGACCTACACCACGTGCTGATTTCGTTGCTGTTGAGTCACCGGAATTGCATTGTATAGCGGCTGCTCTGAAACCTGCAGCTTCTGGGTGTGACGGTATTACAGTGGCTATGCTGAAAGCTTTAGTGCAAGACCACAGCTCGGAGGTGTTGAATATTGTCAATTTTTCTCTGGAAAATGCTTGGTTACCTCAAGACTGGAAAGTTGCAAAAATTATACTGAGCCTCAAAGATCATAAAAAAGGCTTTGATTTGGATAATATTCGGCCAATTTCTCTGACTTCAAATCTAGTGAAACTTATTGAACGCATAGTTCACCGCCGCCTCACAAACCATGTGATGACCCTGAATGTATTTAATGATGCACAAATTGGTTTTCGTCAAGGGTGCTCCATTTGGACGGCTCATACAGATTTGGAAAGTAGAATTAGGTTAGCAATGAAGAAGAAAGAAGTGTCGGCATTAGTCACTTTGAATATCGCCAAAGCATATGACAGTGTAGAACATTCTATTCTGTTGAATAAGATAAACGAAATTAGGTCGCCTTCTTACATGTTTGCATGGTTAAAAGAATTCTTAAGCAATAGAAAATTTTTCTGCACGAGAGGGTCTATAACTTCTGAAACTTATTACCAAACTAGAGGCGTGCCTCAGGGATCGGTGCTGTCTCCATTGCTATTTAATATATTAATG
Source organism: Amblyomma maculatum (assembly GCF_055883805.1). Lineage (NCBI taxonomy): Eukaryota > Metazoa > Arthropoda > Arachnida > Ixodida > Ixodidae > Amblyomma > Amblyomma maculatum. The sequence goes on along the minus strand of NC_139344.1, from coordinate 199,981,337 downwards.
AGAGATATTCCTGTTCATCCAAATATAAAATTGTACGTGTATGCGGATGATATTGCCTTTTTCTCTTCCGCACGAGATGTTCATTCCTTATATCAGCTATTGCAAGCCTACTTGAATGCCCTTGAAGTTTGGCTCGGTAAAGTAAAATTAACTCTCAACGTGAAGAAATCCTCAGTACTCGTTTTCCCACCGGCGCACCCTCTTTATATCTCCCTTGTGTATTGCGGTTCACAAATCTCACAGGTTGAATCATTAAAATGCTTGGGTGTATTATACCACTCCCAATTAGACTGGCGGCCTCATATCAAAAGTAATTGCCTGAAAGGTGAACGAGCCCTTGGTCGCCTGATTCGAATTAGCCATAAGAAATTCGGTATGCGTAGAGATACTCTTTTGTTTCTCTATAAAACATATTTGAGACCAATTCTGGAGTTCGGCTGTGTTCTTTTCTCGGGCAGTCCTAATTACAAACTACGACCTTTGCTGCTACTGGAGAGGCGCGCTTTACGACTATGCTTGGGGTTGCCAAGAACAGTTTCAAATGCAGTCCTCTATTTAGAGGCCCGTGTACGTGACTTGAACTCTCGATTTGAGCTGCTAACTGTGCGAACCTTTTTAAGAGCACTGGAATCTCTGTCTGGAATGGCTTCTCCCATTTTTATTACACACCAATCTCAGTTTCTAGATTATCATTGGCCGCAATATAAGCAACCACAATTTGTATTTACTCAGTCCTTGCGGTCCAAAATTGCAGTTTCGCTTAGGTCAGTAAGACGTGTTGGCAATGTTCAAGCTACTTCCACACTGTGCTTTGACCAGTCGTTGCCATCTAATGCATTACACTTGACTACCACGGTAATAAAGGGACACCTTGAAGATTATCTATTACAATATCCCCGACACGTACCTATTTTCACAGATGCCTCACAACGAAATGAAAAAGCAGCAATAGGGATTTACTCCAAAGCACTTGATTGGAGTTTTACTGTACGGATCCCTGATTACACACCAATATTTACTGCTGAATTGCTTGCAATTGGTTTGGCCCTTCAAAAAGTTCCCGGTAATGTTACTCACGTAATCATACTCTCTGACTGCCTGTCAGTCTTAGCAGCATTAGAAAGTCCGAAAATGCGTCTTTTGAAACAAACCCTGATGTTTTTCCTTCCGATACACTTACAGGAAGTACGTTTTCAGTGGGTTCCGGGACACTGCGGCATCGCTTCTAATACAATGGCGGATTATTTAGCAAATTCAGCTCTCAGTGGGCCTGTTGCCGATGTTGTACCCAATATTATCTTGCTAAATATATCCCGTTTTGAACGATTTCAAACGTTAAACTCCTTGAGCCATGAGCCACTCCTTGCGACTACGGATTTTAATCATTTAAATTTCCATTGGAATGTCCGATGTTGTACCTCGAGGCAATGTGAGGTTTCAATGACGCTCATGCGTTGTAGAATTCCTTCCCTCAATCTTTCTTTATGTCGCTCTGGATTCACGCCATCCAATCTTTGTGCGTCATGTAATGACGTGGAAACAAGTGAACATTACATCCTCTCCTGCCACAGGTATGCTACTCAGAGAAGACGTTATCTAGAAATACCTCTTGCTCGCCTAGGACTGCCATTTACAGTTCCTGTCCTCCTCTCCTTTGGTGCAACCGTCAAAGGGTATGCCCTAAAACCGGTGTGTGAATTACTTCATAATTATAATATTGCTACTGGAAGATTTGTGTGTTAGCGCTGAGCTGTCTGAATTGTATTTTTTCTTCTTATTATTTTTAGTAATTTACAATTTTATTCCTTTTTTTCATTGCTTTCTATTACATCGCCTCAAAATTTCAAGTTATTTCAGCAACACTAGCTCCTAATTATTAGGTTATTTATATCATATGGTCAAATCGACATTATCAAAAATAGTATGTCACCTACAACGAATTCTGGCCAATCCCCCACTGTGGGTATGTGCCATTACAACGAGGGAGAAAAAGAAGAAGAAGAAGAAGAAAAAGAAGAAGAAGAAGAAGAAGAAGAAGAAGAAGAAGAAGAAGAAGAAGAAGAAGAAGAAGAAGAAGAAGAAGAAGAAGAAGAAGAAGAAGAAGAGAGTGCGTTGCAGTTATAGCACGCGGGGCGATCGGCTGCGGCGATAGCTTTGAAGTTCCGTACGCGCTTCGATCAAGGTATTGCTGTGTTCGCATCTGCTCCTCTGCGGCAGTTTTTTGTCCAAGCTCGGCATATGCAAGCCGCAACTTTCTTGGCTTGGTTTCAACGTTTGAAGTAGTGCTTCCAACTAAACCTATTCGGGGCGTCACCTGGGTAGACCGATGACACCGTGTAAAGGTACTGTTTTAATTACCCCAACCAGGACGCGTGGGACGTGACGTCACAATCCGGCTGGTCAGTCAGGAGCATGGTCAGGAGCCAGACACAAGCATGATCGTTGCTCGGCTCTGACGATTGTATGAGTGCTTTCGCACTAAAGATAAACGTTTTCAAGGAGGGAGTTTTCTTTCGGTCATCTCGCGAGGATATTGCGCATTCATAAAAAGGTGAAATTCATTCCTCGTGTAGTGTTTTTTTTTCTTTTTTTTTTTTTTTTTCACGAGCATTTGATGATGAGTCGAACGTTACCGCGTTATCGGCTTCCACCCGTTCGAGCCGTGCGTTCTCTAGGCCCAACTTTATTCAGTTTGAATCAGCTATCCTTCATGTCGTATACGATTAGCGTGCCAGCCTTGGAATCCGAAGGTGCTAAGTTCGATTCTCAACGTACTCAAATTAACTAATTGTTCTTTAGCTCAATGTGTTTCCTTTAGCTACAGGAATCTCTCTAAGAACTTTGAAGTCAATCTGAATATTTTGATAGGTCCCTGAATTAATATGACCCAGTTGGGATAGCCATTTCGCCGTGCTGTGGACAGACACAAAAGAAAGGTCAAATTGCAGAAATTGAATGCATTTCTGCACTAATTCTTGCACACACCTCTTATTTTTCTTAGTGACAATGAAATGTTTTCGGTGAAAATAGACTTTCAGCTCTCATGAAGAGCAGGCCTTTTACATCTAATGTCTTAACGACATGCTAAGAGACTAGACTTTCTCAATCTTGAGAAGATGCTTGAGTGCTTGTTTTATTCCGACAAACCAGGGGACTAGCAGTCGTTCTCATATAAGGACTTCAAATCCTATCATGTCATCTTTAGTAACTTTCGCATATCTGATTATACCTATATACACCGCCAAGGAGTCTTAGGCCCTATGTACCATTATTTTATCTCCTTAAAATTTTACACCCATAACAGTTTATGAACCTGAGTTGACCTGCCATTTTTGTTTGGCGTTCTTTGGTCTCAGGTGCACTCGCGCAATTAAAATATATCACCATCCTCCTCATCATCGTCAGCAATCTGGTGGCGCCTGCAGACGTCGCCTTCCTGGCACACTTTGACGAACAGTGCCCCTCCGCTGCTTCGTACGTATACGCGAGTAATTTGGGTTCAAACGTTGTATCGGGCGATGTTAGGGCGGTGCGGAAAAGTAATCACATACGTCAACAGAACTCTGTATAACGGAGAAGGCAGCTACTCAGACACAGAAAAAGAATGCCTTCCAGTGCTATGGGCGGTTATGAAGTTTCGCCCCTACTTTTACGGCTACCTCTTCCTCGTCATTAGCGAACACAACTATAGAACTTCAAAAAACCCATCAGTGAGACTGGCGCACTGAAACAGAAGTGGACGTGACGGTTGTTTACCAACCGAGAAGAAGCATGAGGACACCGACTTGCCTTTCACCAGCTCTGGTCGAAACTGCCAGCATGGCCGATGAAGACACCGCAATTTAAAGTCTCACTCGTTCGCAACAGCAACGAGGTGGCCAGGAGTTGCTCCTCTTTATTTCATGGAGAACATCAGTACGCTTGTGTCTTAGATCTTTGCACGAGTACTATCGTCATTCTGTCTTCGCAATGACGTCCTTTACAAGAAGTTTCATCACGGCGAAAAAGGGCACCTTCTTGACGTTCCTAACCGAAGTCTTGCAAGCCTGCCATGACGAGGCATAGCAACCTCCAACTTCATAGGTTACACCTTCGCCTTGGTCAAAACCAAGATGGGCAATACTGGTCGAAACTGATTGCGGCTGCGGTGAAGCACTTTCCAGGCACCTGCGCAAACTACCATCGCCACAAACCATCAATAGTAGAAACAGCCGGACTTCTCCACCCTCTTCAAAACCCAGGAACACCGTCTCATCAAATTGGGAATGGACTTCCTGAGATCATTTCCAACGTCAGCTGGGAACAAATTAGTAAATGTTGCCTTTCGATTACTTCATGCGTTACGCGGAGAAGGAGGCTCTAATCAAAGCCCAGAGACACTGCCACCGAAGCCGCCCGGTTATTCGTTGGAATTATTATTCTTGGGCGCTGTGCTCCGGCCCTCATAATAACTGACCAAGGGACTGCGTTCACGGCCGAACATAGGTAGTTTTTCTTAGACTCAGCGGCACCAGTCAATGTAAGACGGCGGCCAGTCATCCTCTAAAAAATGGAGTGACAAAATGCCTGAATAAGAGCCTCGCAGATATGCTTTGCATGCACAAGTACAGCCAAATAAGCCCCCCCCCCCCCTCCCCCCTTACCCCATAAATCTGCCCCTTCGCTATAGTACTACAACTCCAGGATTATAGGACATCTTTCACCAGTCAGTCAATTTTGGGATATTATATGAAATACGTGTTTTGCAGAAGTTGATGGGAATGCATTCCCATATTCCCATCTGAAGCTAAGACCATGGTCAGAGCTTCGGATGCGTACCAAAATTTATGTATGTATTCAAGCGCAAAACAACAAGACACACGACGAAGAACGAGAACACACAAGCGCTGAACTTCCAACTGACATTTAATGGGTCACCAACTACCAAAATTTCGCTTCTGAAGTTTGCCCTGCGCTCACGAAAAATAAGTGAGACTGGCTCAGAAAGCCAATTAGGGTTGTTTTTGAAAGTTAATAGCAAGAGAAAAAAACTAGAAGCCCCCTGTGGGGGTATTTGTTGATACATTGATAGTTATCGCGATGTTAAACAATGTGTAAAAAAATTACGTTCAAAAACTATTTCCCAGAAAATGTCTAAAGTTTCTGGCTATGGGCGATGTGTTCCACGCTCCGAGCCGAAGCTATCGGGAATTGGCGCTGATTGGTACTGCCGCTATTTTGTTTTGCGTTTTTCTCAGTCGGTTCAGAGCAGAACATAAAAAAATGAAAATCAGGATAATGACAGCCCTTAGGTGTTTGACTTTTATGTGTTTCATTTGAAACCTTTCTGAAAATTTGCACTCGCCTGCACAAATCCAGTTTCTTGGATCTTAGTTTTAATTGCGAAGTATGTGTGGAGTATTGTAAGTGCCTGTTATGAACATGACAATCGGAATTGTCTGACCTTCCAACGCGTAGAAAAGTGTTACTCTTGAAACCTTACCTGGGCTTCGAACGGTTGCCATATAAAACTAATGAGCTGCGTTTTTGACAATAAATAGAAGAAAAACTACAGACGCCCCGAGGGAGGGTCTGCGGACATAATGATTATTATGATGCCATCTTACCATGTGCGAAAAAAATTCATTCATAAGCTAATCCTCATTGAAATGGTCTGCTTATTGAATATCATTGCTCAACCGTTCATTTGTTAGTACTCACTGCGAGAAGACGTTGTGTGATCTAATATTTGCTTCGGTTCATGTGCCAAGGCTTGTTACTCACATCTCATGTGCAGGCCCACTGAACACTTCGCACGGTATTTTTACCCCTGCAGTAGTGGTCACCAGCAATGCAAAACAAAGCGGCTAGCTTGCCCAGAACCTAAGTGCTTCTCTGTTTTTCAACTTTTTATTTTTGTAGTGCACTTACTGCAGGTGGGAGCCCTGCATTTCAAGAGCGCACTGGTTGCTGGAAGGGTTGCTGTGCTTGGTACCGAAAGCCAGTTCTTCCTCCATCTTTAAGGATCCATGCAACCAGTGTTCGGATAGGCGCCTTCCGTCTTGGGGACAGCCACAATGATAGCTTGTCGCCGCGGGCATCTTGTCCGTGCACACAAATTGCGGTCGTGCATGCTTCGCTTGCGGATGCATTACTCATCGCGGCCGCCATGGATAAGCGCGTTCGAGTCGGGCCGCTGTCGCGCGCGCAGCCTTCGCTCGGGCCCTTAGCAACGGCGGCGAGGGAAGGCGCAGTATGCGCTCAGAGAAGGCCAGTGTTTGCCCAACGAAGAGGACGACGTCGTTAGCTCCATAATGTAATGGAGTTTTGCTCTGCAACTTCCCATACCTCTGGCGTGCACCTGGGTCCATTAGGAAATTACTGCTCCCGCGTTTGCTCTCTACTTAGTGGCGAACGCGAGAGACGAATTGAAATTGACGCAAGCAGTAGAGGCAAACAGGCCGAGCCAAACAATCCGGGTTCTTGCGGCGCTCCGCCATGTGCAAGTGGGGACGGAAATAGCTTGCCTCGGCTCTATTAGGGCGCCTGTGCGGCCGGACGCCCTTCTTCTTTTCACTCGGCTAAACACTCGGGAACCCCTTTTTCCCGAGAAAGAAAAACGGCCCCAAGATCAGTGTGCCGCAAAAACATCATTTAGCATACTTCGTCGCAATAGTAGCTGCTTCTCCGTGCTAAAAGCCCGGCCTTCGGCCAACGCGAACAAATGCGCTGTGATAGGGACGTAGGCCTCGCACGGTGTGCCAACCTGCTTTGCTGTCGTCGCAGACACAACACGCATCGCCTTGTAGAGTGCTCGGTATACCCGCTCTCTTTGGGTCACGGAGAGCATGGGAGGATCGCTGGTGCTTCGCTAATAACACCAGTCCGCTCTGTGGCGCTGCTGCCTCGAATCGCGGTGAACCTTTTTACGAGCGCTGCGGCGTTTCGCACATACGCGCGCCATGGAAAAGCAGATCACCGCCGGCAGATAAGAGTCAGCTGTTGCACAACTGTAGCGACCATTGCTAACAGTTTGGAGGCTGTCTCGACACGCACAGCCGCGGGTGCCCGTCTGGGGCAGCGGAGCGTTCCTGAGCGCTCGGCGTTGCTGCCGCGCGTGGGACCATTCAATGCCTACGTGAGCGCGCCTGGCAGTACGAAACGCCGGGCTAGCACTATAGCATGTCGTATACTTCGTCAGTTTGAAGAGCCGCCCACAGAGAGCAAGACAGTCGAGCTTGTGCGCAAACAAAAAAAAAAAAAAAAGTAAATTATTATTATTTTTTCTGTCTTTCTGCGAACCTGGCGTGAAGCAACTGTAGCCGCAGCGACTTGCCTAAAGACCAGGCTCATGGTTCTCGGAAAGCGCTCCGTATTGGCAGGCAGCAATGGTACAACAAGCGGTTTATAATGTACGCGTAGGAGAGGGCTTCGGGTTAATTTCGGCTGCCTGAGGATCTTTAACGTGTTTACGGTTTATCAGCGCTGCAAGGCTCGACGAACAGAACAGACGCAATAAAAGCTGCTGTGTTTTGTGTATTCTTTCTCTCATGTACGTCTTCTCGCACTTTTAAACCACAAATACTTATTAAGTTGCCCAAACCGCTGCCCTAATTCTTTAAAGCGCACTGATGTCGCACGGTATACATGAACGCATTCTGTTTCGCCTCCATTGAAACGCGGCCGCCGCGGCCAGGATAAAACCCGCATCCCCACACACAGTAGCCAAGCGTCCTATACCATTGAGCCACTGCGGATTTGTGGCAGGCAGTAAATAAAATCAGTTGTTTTGCACGAAACAAATGCTTTGCGCTGGTTTTCTGGAGCTTGTAGCATGTCTGACAATGTCGAAATAGCAAACGCGACACCAGTCATCATCGCGAGCCTTTTCATGTCGACGCGCCTAGAGAGGCGTCAGATATCGAGCTTTCGTTAGATGTTTCACGCTGTTTTACTTTCACCGCTCTCCAAAACACATTTTAAAACGATGATATATTCCTCTGATGCATTCACTGGTTTAAACAACTGTTTGGTGAAATCGTAGCATCACGCCAATGGAGCATCATAGCAGGACTGTCGCAGTGCACGTTATCAGCGACTATATATCATTCAGCGGCGTCCTTACTTCAGTATAAGAGCGCTTGATGCGTGTAGCTTCTGCACACTCGTTGCATTTAACGCTAAAGCTGTGTTCTTACGAGTTCTAATCTGAATTCTGACTTCGATGAGGAATTATGAATGATAACATACAGCAGCTTGTCACATTTCAAAACTTTTCCAAGTGAAACAGCGCAACGGCCCTAGGCTAAAAGAAGAAGGGACGAGACACAACGCTGACTAACAACAGGTAGTTTTATTCAGGAAGCCAATGCATAAATAGGCACTGGCATTACCAAAAAAAGAGAAAAGCATCGAGTAGAGCAAGGCATATCACTTTGAGCGCGCAGAATTTTGTTACAAATTAAGAAGTTACAAGTGGCCAGAGGTGGATGTTAGCGAGGTAAATGGCACACAAGAATGATAGCCGAAAAATACAATCTATTGTTGCTCATTAATCTAAGCTCTCAGGTACTCTGGATCTCGGGAGGCGACGCTCTAACTCCTTGGCGTCTTTTGAGGTGTCTTTTCCCCCCACACCTGTCGTTCTGCCTGGAAGCCGCGTCAGCTGTCATCGCACACCAGTCCTTACTCTAGTACGAGCCCCTCGGGAGTGAAAAACAAGCGTTTCATTACGCTTTCATGTCGCGGTGTCCAGCACCGAAAATAGGACACTGCCCGTTCGTCTCATCGAAAGGAGGGGCGCGTGTCCTATCGATCTTTGTCCAAACTCGCCAAAAACACGCCAGCAACCAACCCTCGGAGACGGTTGCCCGAGGAAGCTGAACAAGAAAGAGGCGAGGTCGGACGCTTGGGGCACATTCTCGCCCTTAGGCGCGTCGTCTGTGTCACGGCAGGGTGTGCACCAGGGGCCACGCTTGTGGCGCGGGCGTGCGACCGGAAGGAGCGCGTCTCGCCGGACAGCCTCTTTACTCGCGCCAGTCGCAGTAATAGATGACGTCGCCGCCTTTGTAAGCTGGGCGTGTGTGTATCAGTGTCTCATGAACGCGCGCTTCACAATGTCGCGGGATGAAAACCGGCGCGAGAGGCCGCATCCAGGGCCTCCCGTGCCTTGTCGCCGACAAAGCGGCCGGGTACAAAGGGCGAGCGTCGCAGCGATGGACACGAGGGGCGTGGCTGCGGGTCGCGGTGTCGGCACTCGCTGAGCAACACACTCTCTTCTTCTCTGGATGAGACAGTGTCACTGTCTAGGTGGGTAACATCTCGGGAATATTCCGCCTCATACGTCCTGGGTGTGCCTCGTTGGGCACCTACGTTCTGGACGGAAAGAACGCGCGAATACTCGCACGAGGGAGAGGGCGAACGTGAAGGGGAAGTAGCGCAGCTACGTTGCATGTAGTGCGTACATCACCTTGCTCTCCGCAGATTGTTGCGCCTTAATTCGATCACTAGCGGAGAAAACTGCTCGGTTTCAAAGCTTACCCCCAGCGCTACAAGACTCGAGTTCTGAAGTCGCTTCGAGTTCCTACTGAGACCTTTCAGCCTCTGCAGGATTGACGAGCTTGTTCTAAAAAACCAGATCAGCCTCGCCCAGATTACCCTCCTATTGTTGTGCTTGCGTCCAGCGGCGTTCATGACACAAAAACAGTTGTGTTGTGGCTCGACGCCGTGCTGTGCGCCAACGAAATCCGAACGCGCTTAATCCGTCACTCTTAAGTTTGGATCGGCACTCTCTCCCCCTTGGGACCTAATTTCTTAAAGGACAACTGCATCACTTTTCGAAAATTCTGTGATATTTAGGAATAAAATTTCTATAGGCTGTAAGTATGCTTGAAAAGTGTTTTTGCGCTATATATCCTTAAAACTGATGACGTGATCGACTTTTCAAATTCGAGCTCTTCCTCACGGCACTGAACGACTGCGGAAAAGCCCGGTGATGACTTCAAGGACGGTAATATTTCTTGTTTTCGTCGCATTCTCCCCTATCCTGCGGTGACTTTTCTGACGCCGCTAAACGATGATTTTACAGCTTTGATTTCGTTAGGCTTGTTTTTACCAAGCGGTTCTATGAGGGAAGCAAACCGATACCGTCAATGACGTCATCATGCGCCCCCCCCTCCCCTCGCGTCGCTGTGCAGTGCAGAGAAGTCTGATAGCCGGCGCGGTATTAATCGCTAATTGTGCCATTGTTTGAAACGCTAGCGCCAAAATATTTCAAACGCTTAACCTGGAATATGTAATCCTTCGATTCTTCGAAACTCGTCGAAATCTACAACAGGTGCAGTTGGAAGGGGAGGGAGAATTTTATACGTGTGTTCGATTCCTGCGCGCGCGCGCGCACCTACACACACACACACACACACACACACACACACACACACACACACACACACACACACACACACACACACACACACACACACACACACACACACACACACACACACACACACACACACACACACACACACACACACACACACACACACACACACACACACACACACACACACACACACACACACACACACACACACACACACACACACACACACACACACACACACACACACACACACACACACACACACACACACACACACACACACACACACACACACACACACACACACACACACACACACACACACACACACACACACACACACACACACACACACACACACACACACACACACACACACACACACACACACACACACACACACACACACACACACACACACACACACACACACACACACACACACACACACACACACACACACACACACACACACACACACACACACACACACACACACACACACACACACACACACACACACACACACACACACACACACACACACACACACACACACACACACACACACACACACACACACACACACACACACACACACACACACACACACACACACACACACACACACACACACACACACACACACACACACACACACACACACACACACACACACACACACACACACACACACACACACACACACACACACACACACACACACACACACACACACACGCACGCACGCACGCACGCACGCACGCACGCACGCACGCACGCACACACACACACACACACACACACGCTTGAAGTATTGACTGCAACGTTGTTCCCTTCCAACTAAAAGAAACAAAAAAAGCGTTTTTCCCGTTTAGACAATTGCCACATCTTTACCGCGCGTGTTCGCGGGTTCCATCGCGGTTGCTGTGGCATTATTTCGATGAAAGCACAATGCAAAATAAAAAACAAAAAAACAAAAACAAAAAACAAAGCCGTATCCTGAGATCTCCTCGCACATATAGCCCAGGCGTAGGATTTGATGGCACACAAAAAACAGCATTGACATATTTTCCTTGATTAAGACAACAAAGAGAATGTTTATGTATTTTCGGTAACTGTATGCAATCGTTCTGCTGTGCAACTACAAACTATTCCGAAAGCCCTTTCGTTGACTACGGAGCGAGTGGTCATATTCTGAAACTATGATGAGGCGCGCTCCTGATAGGAAACCTGGTTATGGCGGGCCCGAAGCGACCTAGTCACGCAGACTATATGGTACGCACATGTGGAGGGGTTGGCGGTGTCGCGAAAGCGCCGAGATTTAGCCTTTTTTCCTGTTTTCACTAAATTGCCTACTACGACGCTGTGATAGGCGCAGGTTCAGATCCTGAAAGTGAAATCGGTTAGCGTAGAAGGGACGGATAACTACATTCTAGAGCAGCGGAATAAGAACAAGGCTTTCGTAATGCTAATCGACAATGGGCCTTTTTCGCACTATCAGTCAGGCTAAGAGAAAATGGCAGAATGATGACCAACCTGTACGTATATTCTCTATATGTTACGGTGAAGCATTTGATTTAATTAGTCGGAATCTCGGCAACGATGAAGACATTATTTAACCATGGTGTAGAAAAAGAACATTTTAAAGGCGCAAAAAAAGTTGAAGGAGGGCAAAGCGCCTTGTCCTGTCGTCACGCCACTTTCTTCCTCAACTTTTTGGGGAAAGTTTATTTCCTTTTTGCTAATATGAATCAGCTCGCCCAGATCCTTTAGGAAATTATAGGGGTGCACTTAAGTCTCCTTACGTGCGGCAATGAGAAAGCATTGCTGGCTCCATGACTAGTTTCGTTTTGAGCTCGTTCTGAGATGAGTTGATTTTTTGAAGTGTACAACTTTACTTACGGTACTTTCTTTATCAATGTTATTATTTTTTATTCTGTTCTTTTTGTGCAGATTTTAGTTCTTTTTTATTCCTTTTATTTTTCGTCCTTATTATTATTATTTATTAATACTGTAAGCGTTCTGCAGGCTCATACAGGAGTGGGTAGAAAATCAAACTCGTACAGAAATAATTCACAATGTTTTTTCTTCAGTTTATCTTTTACTTACCTACTCACGTTTCTTTTATTATCAGTCTTATCTTTTATTCCGTCCTTATGCTTGATAGGGAGCATTACGGACACGTTCGCAGGGTATCGCACTACATGATAATAGTTCTGAGCCTTCACACTCCTTGGAGGACAAGAATGCAGGTCACTTACGCCAGTGAAAATGTTCACATTACGCGTGAAAATTTAATTGCCGGTGTGACATATGTGCGGGGTGTTTCCAGAGCTCAGCCCTAGCCGCCCAAATGGCTGAACCTCTTTGACAAATTGGCTGCATTGAGGAGCGCTGTTATTTAGATATACATTGAAGAAGATTTAGTGTTATGTGAAAACGGATGCTTGGCACGTCCCTGTGTTCTTTGCTGGCTGTACTCAGTTTATGCTAAAGCAGACAAAAAGAAGAAAAAGTCCTCTTAGAGTAGTGCTTAGCGCACTTGGTCGAGACACGGAAGGATGATGATTGTAATCCTGGCGTGTATACGATTTTTTCTTAAAGATTAATATGCAGAAGCATGAGGTAATGTTAAACAGCCTGGGAAGGGAACAGCAGATTAAAATAGGTAGCGAAATACTGGAAATGGTAGGCAACACAGGACAGGTAGTAACCGCAGATCTGGACCACGAAAGGAAAATAAGTAGGAGAATCAGATTGATATGGAACGCATTTGGAAAATACTTATAGATTGTGACCAGAAACTTAGTAGTTTAGTTCAAGAGGAAACTATATAACATTTGCATTTTACCAGTAATCACCTATGGGGCTGAAACGTGGAGGCTAACGAAGAGGGCTCTACTCCAGTTGAGAACAGCGCAGATAGCTATGGAACGGAAAGTGGTAGGTGTAACGTTAAGAGATAGGAGGCGTGCAGAGTGGGTCAGATAAATAACTCGAGTTAATAACATTCTAGTGGAAATCAGCAAGAAGAATTGGACATGGGAAGGATAAGTAGTACGAGTTCAATAACTCGAGTTAATCACAGTCTAGTGGAAATCAGGAAGAAGAATTGGGCATGGGAATGATAAGTAGTACGAAGAGAGGATAACCGGAAGAGTAACAAGTTGGATTCCAAGGGAAGGGAAGCGTAGCTGGATGCGGTAGAAAGGCAGGTGCGTGGATGAGGTTAAGAAGTTCACAGGTGTGAAGTGGATGCAGCTAGCACAGCACCGGGTTAGTTCGAGGAATATGGCAGAGGCCTTCGACCTGCAGTAGGCATAACCCGGCTGATGATGGCGATGATAATGAGTGATAGAGACCTCGTGGTGACACATTCTGTCCAAAGCTCGTGGTCACGTATCTCATGAGGTCCCGCCACTCAATACGGACTTGTGTGCGCTGACCCCGGTGTCGTTTGGAAGTACTCGGAAATGTAAGATTCAGTGGCCATAGGATGACAAGGTCTCGCATTAACGTGGGCTTGAAAAGGGAATGGAATAAAGTAGTAAAAAGGAAGCCCGTAAAAGAGTTAGCGGTAAGAACGAATGCTCGGCTGCAATTCAACTTGACGGCCTTAGTGTTCAAATAACGCAGAATAATCTCACAGATATAATTACGGAGTGCGCAATAGATAAAGACGGTAGAATAGTTAAACAGAGGGCTTCTAAATTCTCTCTGAAAATGACATGATTTGATTAGGAAGCGCCCGATAGACAGGAAGGCACCAAAATACTTATAGGTGGAACTGTATATAGGGATGACTTGCGCCCACAAAAAAAAAAAAAAAAAACAAAAAACAAAAAAACTAAGCAACTAGGCGGCAGCCCAACGTGTATGGTGGTCATCGGTGAACGGAATGCCTGTCCTCTCGGCCTCGCTCAATTGGAAGTTGGCAAAGAAATATAGAGACAAGGAGCCAAATGAAACTGAAGCAATCAAGAACAATGTAGAAGCCGTGGCTTCGATATGTCGAGATAGATCTAGGCGCATTTTGAGTTAAAAAACAAACAAACAAAAAACGAATAAAGCGGCGTTTTGGCGCCTTTCAGAGTGAATGAACAGTACAATGCCTAACAGCGCAATACAATCATTAAAAAGAATTATATCTGTTTATAGCTACAAATTACCTTCCTATTATCAAGTAAAGTAATGGGCAGATGAGATTAAGCGGGGTATGAAACCAGTTAAGGATAACCTCTCGTTCACCACGACCTGTCAAAACATCTGCAGAAAAAATGAGTCCTAGATAAGAGATGAAGATTTTAGAACATTGCAGGATGAAAGGCACTCTCATAGCTTATTAACTAGGTGTTTCAGCAGGTATACCTTCCAGTATAATTCATGGTGCGAATGGTCAGCTTCCGGTGAGTGCTACTAACGTCGACGCCTGAGCAACATACATCAATCTTCCTTGTCGTCGAGAGCGGATGTAAGCGTGAACTGTTTTTCACTACCGGCGTAGTACTGCCTAGCTGATACTGTGGGTAGTAATAGCCGCATTTTTGAAACGGATCTCTTAATTCCAGGACGCACCACGCCACATCACTCCACGAAGTAGCTTCGCCGTCGACCTGGTTGAAGGTCACAATAAGCCAGATGCAAGTGCGATAAGGAGTCAACGAAGCAGACCTGCAAGATTGCTGTTTGTGAATTGAGCTGATCCTCATTTCAAGGTCTCGTCCTTGCCAAACACAATTGCATGGATACCAATTTCAAGTTTGGTGGCTCGACAGCAGCGCCGTATCCCGCTTAAGAGGGCGCGAGGCGAAGTTGTAGGGAGCCGGCACCGGAGTGCACCTAAGTGTGTCGATGCGTTAGCAGAGCGAAACGTGTATCGCGCGTAATATTATTCATGATTTTGCAATGAAATCTGTTTCGTCATCTTCGTGTAAAGCTGAAAGTCATTACTGTTGTGCTGGGAAGTGCCACAACAGTTTGAGCAAAACGAAGAACCATGCTATCAGAAGCAAAGGCGCAAAGCGTGGATAGCACAAGACCGCAGAATCAAGTAAGTGACTTCTTTGCGGTAACGTTGGCTGAATTAGTATCGTATAGCGGTACTATAGTAATCGCAGTCGTGTATGTCTCTGAGACTGATTAGAAGGCGGACCCCATAAAACGAAAGCGGCTTTCCACGCCTGAAGGCAATGCGCCCAGAATTCCAGCGCATAATATTAGACATCACAAAGATGTGCGTAATTAGCAGGATTGAGTTTTAGCTAATTTGTTTCAGCGATCCCAAACTAGGAGTGTTAGAACACGAAGCACAAATGGAGAAGCAACGAGCTTCGAGTCATTTGGGTGCATCGCGTCTTGTGTTTTTCGCGGTGCTTTTCAATTATCTCAAACACCTGGCGACCATTTTCGAACGTAGTTAAAGGTCCTTACAGCGCCCGAGTGCTGGCATTGCCTGGTGTGCGCTGTGATTAGCGAAATCAGCGGCGTCAGCTGACTTACGGGCGAAGCTTTTTAAGGACAGCTAAAGGATTGGTCAACCAGCAATCCGTTGCAATTAAGTTTCAAAAAAAAAAAAAAAAGCTTTTGAGAGGATATTTCTTTGTTTAGCGCTACCATGACGCGCCACGTTTAATCTTTATTTTATTGTTATACTGCTTAAGTACAAGTTCCTAAGTCGAAAACAGCCTTAATTAAGTCACAACGCGAAGAATCCGCAGAAAGCGATCGTTCTTACACAGGCTCAAACTGTTTTCCATACTATCCGCAACTATCGATCATTCAGGCCTTAGGGTGAACAGTAATCGCCGTCACTTAAACGATGTCCCAACCTCTCTGGCTACAATAATAATTGCTTCATTCTTGTAATTATTAAATGGCAGTATACCATTTGGTCCAGAAAACTAAGTTTCTATGAATGCCAAAATACTGAATTCATGTTTCAGCGTGGCAAGTTAGGGGTCAACATCTATGTGATTATCTCACACGCTGCGTGATTTTAGGTGAAACACAGATAAAACATTGTGCACTGGTTGTAATTCCTTCAGGATACCGGTGAACGATGTTCCATCACAGTAACGAAGGTCGTTTGCTGTGATCGCCGTTTATGCCTTGACGCACGCTTGGATTTGCGGCATTAAACCAAATTGTTGACGTCGTTCTCGAATGTTATTTTGACGATAGACTCACCTGGCTGTTTTCTGTCGAGCACCTTTACATTTTACACCAAACGAACTGATTTGACTTCTCTACGGCTCTCAACTTATCCAGCCGTTGCTTCTAGCACATTATCACCAAGAAGTGCCCGTTCATATAGCCGCCGCTTATTCGTCGCTCGCGAAGAAAAGCGAACATTTACGGCGGGCACATTCTCGGGTTTTCGAGGCAGTCTGGGGATAGCCTCGAAGTCTTTTGTTATTACTTCCGGAATATGAAGTTGGCGTGTAATCCTATTACATTTCACTGAAATGTTTTCATATTCACTGCTCTCAATATCATGTTTCTCAAGGTTTTGCTTGCTACTATTCTTGTCTAGGTCATTACTCTCCTGTTTCGGTTCTCTGATTTCCCTAAGGGATTCTCCAGTTTCTACTTTCGCAACCCTCATACTAGGCCTACTAATCTCCTTGTCCTGTGACGTCAGCCCATTCAGCGGGATACTATTATTCTATGATATAAAGTCGACAGCCGTCTGAATAGTTTGAATGGCATATTTTACAGATGTTAATTCAATTATATCTTGGAGAAATAGGGAAATATGGGCTATTGTTTTTTTATTCAAAGCGGTTAGTTTTGTCGAAATATTGGTTCTAGGCTCATGCTTATGTTTTGGATAATTCTGGCTTGTTATCAGTTGACGTGGACATAGACTTGATTTTCTTATGTCGGGATTGGCCTCAATTGCTGTCTGTCCCACACCGGAATAACCACCAGCAGGATAAGAAAAGAATATGGGGTTAACCTCAAAAGCCTGACATGCCCCGCCGTGCTGCCACAGTAATAGAGCATTCAACTGCTGAACACAAAAACATGGGATTGCGTCCCGGCTGCGGCGGCCACTTTTAGATGGAGGCGAAAAGGCTCCCGTGTGTTGTGCGATGTCAGTGCATGTTAATGAACCCAAGGTGGTCGAAATTTCCGGACTCCTCCACTACGGCGTCTCTCGAGTCCCTTTCGGACGTTAAACCACATAAACCAAACCAAGAGTTTGACGCGACAGCGTCCACGGTCTCGTTCAGGGGAAAACCCGGCACTGTCGGAGTTACCGTAACAAGAATGTCCGGATTTGTCGAGCGGGTTATGATGTTACACATAAAGATGCATCAGCAGAAATCAACGTGAGGTTATGGCGCGTATAAATATGAAGTGCAGTTAAGCAAAGTAAATACTTGTGCTTAAAAAATTGCGAGGTGAAGTGATGAAACGATCTTCTAATCCTTGGGTCACGAGTCAGACACTATACCACTACGCCACCGATGCACGTTCGTTCGACTGGCTTAAAAAGCATAACGACGAGTTTATCATATTTTTGTGGGGGAGCGGGGCAACAGTCAAGCTCCGCTTTTAGGGTAGTACGCGCCAGCGTTAATGGCTGCCGTCATCAGCGCCCCACGGACTCTCTTTAACATATATGTAATTTGCTACTCGCTTAATCACCAATTCCTTAATTTATGCCTCTTTATGTCACACATACCAATTAGGACACAGCCGTAACATACCGCATTATGTGTAAGCCGCGCAGAGGCGATGCAGTGGTTAGGGCGCCCGACTGCTCTGCCCAAAGATGCGTTGGTCGCTTTTCGATCGAGGCGAAAAGCAAGGCGCCCGTGTTCTGGGCTACTTCAGCGGACGTTAAAGAGCCTCAGGTGGTAGAAATTTCCGGAGCCCTTTACTACGGCGTCTCTCATAGCCTGAGTGACATTAGGACGTTAAATCCCATAAATCAGCCAAAAATTACTGCTCGCTCACTTGTACTGCATTTCAAGATCCGTCTTATAATTCCTTCTTGGACCGCGCCTTTTTCTGATCCGCAACCAACTCGGTCTATATTCCCGCATATAAAGAGAGACACGTGCAGTAGGGTGTTACACTGCGAAAGTTATCGTAGGGCTGATCTTCGCGGAACAAACGCCACCCTGCCGTAAAGGTAAGAAACCGCACGAGCGATAGGCTAGAAGCGAGCGGGATACCTACGCGGTGTACCTTGTGTTGCGTCATCACGTGCGTTCTTCGCGGCGAGTTTTCTGTGAATAGCAGAATCAACCTACGACGATCACACACAAAAAAGGCTTATAATATACATAAAAAAAATCTGTACGGCTTGGTTGTCACGCAAGTTTAGACCGTGAGCCAAAGCAACCAAGTGAGAATAGAATAGGCATAGTTTGCAGGAAAGTGATAGCGCATCCGAGCGCTTTTTTTGTGACCGGTGACTGGGAATAGGTCCTGCCCGCACAACGGTTCGCACTTATCGCTGATAGTAGGCTGCTTGCCCCGAGGGCAGCATTCGAGGAAGGCGAAGCGAGATACGCGTTTGGCGTCTACCTGTATTTAGTACATTCAGTGAAGGAGAGATTCAGGTTCTGAGAGAGCGCTGCTTTCCCGCAGGCTCCGAGCAGAAGCGGATCTCTCGATCGCATGTGCTCGTCCCGTATCTTTCAATTTCACCGGGATCCGTAGAGAATCCCGCTTCTTCGAGCGTCGGTTGCTACAGACAGGGTAGGGGTTAACACTAAATTTAGGCCACCTGCGAAAACCTTTAAAGCGCCGAGCTGAGTTCGCTTCCATACGGGCACGTGCGGTGACGCAAGCTGCCTAGCCACTGCTTTCCGCAATGCGAATGCTGCTGGGGTACTAGCCTATAGCTTCGCTGCTCCAGGTGCGAATCACCTGCATTCATCTCTCTTGGAGTTTAAGAGGAAGTCGTATCCATAGGCAGCAATGTTGGCTGTAGTCTCAATCTTTCGAGGAATCTTTGCGAGCGATTTCGAAAGTGCGCTGCTACATTTCTCCTTGTGCGAATTTATGAGGCAGGAGTTATTCAGGCTTAGCATTGATGCTCGTATTTACTATGTTGTTTCCGAATATATTAATGTGCATTTACCTAAACTAGGAACATGTGTCGTGTGCTTGTCTTGCTATGCAAGACAAGCGGTAGAATAAAGATTCGCATACCTGTTGAATATCATGCACACATATGAGTCGTATGGTTAAATTAGGAATGTGCAGCCGAAAAAATAAAAATAAAAAGAAAGCGGTCATGAAGTTAGAGCAGACATGGAAAAGTGCAGACAGGAGCCGACCTCATTGTGTGTGCCTTATTCATCCCACTTCCCAGTTCGGCTGCGTGAGTTTGAAGAAAATGGTAGCACACTAGAAAGGGAGCTTCTCAAATCAATTGCTCAACTAGTCTTTTTCACTTCCCTCTCAAATTGCTAAAATATGCGACTTGATGAGCGGAAAAGCTATTACCCGCCAACGTGTGAAAGAAAGAAAGAAAGAAAGAAAGAAAGAAAGAAAGAAAGGAAGAAAGAAAGAAAGAAAGAAAGAA
Organism: Amblyomma maculatum; assembly: GCF_055883805.1. Classification (NCBI taxonomy): domain Eukaryota; kingdom Metazoa; phylum Arthropoda; class Arachnida; order Ixodida; family Ixodidae; genus Amblyomma; species Amblyomma maculatum. The sequence continues at coordinate 199,961,424 of NC_139344.1, read as the reverse complement.
AGAAAGAAAGAAAGAAAGGAAGAAAGAAAGAAAGAAAGAAAGAAAGAAAGAAAGAAAGAAAGAAAGAAAGAAAGAAAGAAAGAGAGAAAGAAAGAAAGAAAGGAACCTTTTATTAAAGATAACAATTTGCAAGAGCTACATGGTCGATGCTTTAGTCCAGAACTCCATTGGCGGCAGCTTATTTGCAGAGTAGCTAGATGATTCAGACTTGCTGGTCCAGGCTGTCAGTGACCAGGGTCGCCTCCCCTTACTCGTGCTTCGGGTGTGGCACTATTAAATTTTAATTAGATTGTTCCTCGCATTCTCAACAAGTATGGTAGAACGGGGGGCTTGCACCACACCAAGGACAGTAGCTTGGGTATTTTGTTGGAATTGTTTTGTTTAATATATGAAGATTAAGGAATGTGATGGTCTACATTCTCCTCGTCCGAGGAGGATAGCTGTCTGTGTGATGGTGAAAATTTATTCTTTCCAGCCTAAGATGTTCTAGCCTGTCACCATACGGTCCAATGAGGGGGGTGGGATAGGGATGGGGATCCGCTTGGTTTGTGAGATCTCACTAGATCATTTGCCACTTCGTTTTCCTCAAGGCCTTCGTGTCCAGGCGTCCATGTTAGGCTGTATGAGTGGGGCAGTGTATTTAATAAAGTGCTCACCTTCTTGAGAAGATTTCCAGCAAGATAGTCTCTGCAGGCTTGTTTCGAGCCCGTCACTACATTCGATGACTTCCCTCGTTGACCTTGATTCTTGATGGGGATATGGCTATGGCCAGGGATTCTGCTTCTGCAGGATCCTTAGCATAGATCGAAGCTCTGATAATAGGCCTGTCCTGATTGTCGACGGCAGTCATCGTGAACCTGCCTGGCTTGGCATAGGCCCCGATGTCCACGTAGACCGCTTTCGGGTTTTTGGATAACTGTTTTGCGAGAGATTGGACTCTGGCATGTGAGCTAAAACCTGAGACGTGGGCGCTATAGAAGTTAATTAGCCGCAAACTGTTTTCTTTGCTCTTGCTGACAGCAGAAATGTGGGCAACATAAGTTCAAGTATAGACCGTTCTCACGATGAGGAGGAAAACAACTGCAAACTCGGAGCGAGCAGCGCCGCTCCTCTTCTCTGGTAGCGAAAAGCGCATCCGCTACGCAACCTTGCACACAATGCTTCTTGTCGAAGCTGCTCAGCCACGGTGTGCTGAGCTGATACGAAAATAACAGGCGGGCGGTACGCTATCTTTACAGTCATTTTTTATATTTTACACGTTGTTTTACCTACCCGACCCCTATCCTTTCTTCCTTTTTCCTCCTTCTTTCCTTCCCCTTCCTATCTTCTCCCTGTTTGCTTCATTTTCCCCTGCCGCAGCTCAGGTGCTAACAAGTTTCTCGGCTTGCCAAATAGTTCTTTTTTATACCTTGTCCGAATCAATAAGAGAATAAGAATCGAACACAAGCAGTTAACAGAAGATAAACCTATTAACCACGGTGGTGTGCGTGCGTGTCGCTCTAAGCTGTTCCAGTTGAAACTCACAATCCGGCGAGGGCGAGCAGCGTCTGAATTTCAAGTACTAACCGAAAGCGTATCGCCCTGGCAGTCTTCCTTGCCTGTTACGAACGCTTTGTTGGTAGAGGAGAGACAGGGATCACTGAATGCCCGTGCAATAAGCAGCCGTTGTGCGACAAGCGAATTTATAGTATTTGCAGCAAAAATTTACGAAATACCGTCTTGCAAAGAACAACCATTTCGGCGCAGTCACGTGAAATTCGGTATGAAAGAATACGCATGTCCCGCTTGAAGACGACGATGTCTAATAAATTCATTGTCAACTTATTTAGTGAAGCAGCTCTACAATAATTTTTATCTGATGACGCGCATCCCGCAAGATATTGCTGCCAATAATAAACGTGAATATGGTCATGGGAGCAGCCCCTATTCCTTAAAATTAGCAAACTACGGCCACAAATGTGGATATAATAATTTTTACAAAAGTAACTTTCGCTGAGGTCGTTATGGGACATTATTCCATAACATGGCGGAAGGAAACAACTTAGGAGAGGCCCTTGCCATTCCCAATGTATTGGAGAAAATGTGGCGGAAGGGACGTCAAAATTTAGGGTTAGCCAAGTCGGGCCATTAGCAACGGCGACGCTGTTGCTATGAAAACTCGGGCCACTAGCAACAGCGTTGCTAAGGGCCCTAGGTACGTGAGCGTCGCGGAGAAAGAAAATGTGGAGGGTAAAGAAGGAGGAGAGACGTTGAGCATCCGGTTTCGGCGCGGCCGCGCCGACTTCAAAAAAATGACGTCAGGGCCTCTCCTAAGTTCTTTCCTTCCTCCATGTTCCATAAGGATCAATTGCCCAGTTTCTGCTTCATCATCTTGTCGGATGTCAGCATGACGCTAACATCAGACGAACGCAGCTAGCGGCCAGTCACAGAAACTCCAGGATAGCAGGTCCCGCCGTCAACGACAGTCATCGCCACTCGCCTTACGCACCGGCAAACCGGTGGCTGGGTCATGCAGCCAATGCTCAAATCCGATCAGCAAATAGCCATTGCTACGACGAACAACAGTAACCTATATAGGGCCGACTAAATGGATCCGAAATGAATAATGAATCATTACAGAATAGATCCCCAGTAGATTTATGAGAATGGCACACAGTAGACACTCAAGCAGTAAGCAGTATATGCATAATCGGTGGGCCCAACGAATGGGATACGAATTAGCATTGCTACTAAAAAAGTCATGAAACGGCCGCATTCGCTTGCTTTTACTTCTCAGTCTGTTACGGTAGAACGGTAGTCCGTCTCTAAAAAGATATCCAAGGATAAAAAGTAGATCGAAATGTGCCCTGCATTGCTTTCTTTACCACACTCGCGACCAGTTGTACGCCGTCAATTCTCTGTACCATATAACTCTTACACACTAATTGTAATCGGGTTTGTAGTCCTCGGCCGACCAAATCAGGCGCATAAGCTCCGATCATATTTCAAAGGATGGCTTAACTGCAGCTGAAAAGCTTTTATTCTCTCAGAACGAAACAAAAAATTAATGCGAAAGGGCCAAATTGCCGCCGATGTGCGCTACTTGTCCCCTGTACTTAGAGTCACTGTACCGCGGATGTAAGCGCACATACCAGCGTGACGGTTGTTCTCAACATAGCCGCTAGATATCGCCACCTACACAAAATGGCACTGCCCATGATAAAACGCTCTATAGAGCTCCAAATAAATCATAAACCAAAATCGGAATGCGATACATGCTTTATAATTCATTTTTGCATGTCCTGTCCCTCCTTTTCTGTCTTGTTTGCCACTTGTTGGATGTTGGGTTTGGGTGCCGTGCTTGGCAATTCCTCCGTCATGATGACGCCCCTTTTACACAGGAGAGAAGGGCTGAGTGGTGCAGAGTTGGAGGACGAAGAAGACCGGTTTTATTTACATTTTACATGGATGAAGAAAGAATCAATTATTCAACGCCCGCACGCCCAGAGTTTTATAGGGTCCGTATTCCCTAGTTTCACTAGGTGAAAGACGGGCGAGTGGTCGAGGGAGCGTGCTGTTCACTTCAGTTTCGCACGTTTGCACGCACTCTCACCCTTGATGACACCCCCTTCCCTTTCCGATGTGTTAGGAATTGGTGGTGAGGAGGAAGTTGAGCGGTGTAGATGGTGGCACAAGAAGTACCCAGTGTTTGCCTACGTCCAGATGCGCACCTGTTTCAAAGGAGCCGACGCGCGCCGTCGAAACGCTAAGCGTGAAACGTATAGGCCGGGCATAGTTCATTTGTTCCCCCACAAGGGCCGCGGAGTACCGGGAACGGACCTTTTCATTCCAGACTGTCCGCTCGCCGAGTCGTTGACCGGCCAAACAACACCGCGCGCCTCTTCAGCTCGTCTGTGTTGCTGCTTCAAGTCGCGTCTCGCCGTCGTCGACCTCTGCAGCTTTCAGCTTGATGACTTTGGGCTCTTGCTTACGTGGTTCGAGGCGGCTGCTTCCCTGCTGGACTTGTTGTCGCCGTTCTTAAAGGAGTAAGGCACACAATTTTTTAGTTCGTGTTTTATCCTTTGTAATGATGCTTAAGACATTACTGTACACGGATCACCATGTCATATTCACCTACGGCTGCTGAATAATTTATAATCGAATTTATTTTTTCGCTTGTTTTGGTTTCAACGGCCGATCGATGGCTGTGACGTCAAAGTCAAGTCTAGGTTACGTGAGGGACGAACATACCACGCTATAATTATTGCTGTGTCATTTGAATTCACTACAGTGATAAAGCCAGCCTGCCATAAGAACAGAAATCACCACAAGTGAAGGAACAGCGATTATATCATTGTTTTTCATGCCGTGCGTCAAGGCTTAACTGTGACGTCACAGCCATATCTCGGTTATCGAAACCGAAACTGGTGAGAACAGAAAATTCAATTGTAAATTATTTAGCGGTCATAGGCGAAAACTACGTTCGGATCGATATACAGGAATGGCTTACGCATCATTAATAAGAAGAAAAATGCCACCTAAATTTAGTGTTTGTAGTCCATTAACACATTATGCTTGAGTGCCAGTCAAGCATCGTAAGGACTCGTAAGGGCTATGGAACCAAGGCTACGGATATGTGTGGACTAAGCTCCCGACAGTACACCATTGTTCGGGCTCGTAATGATACACGAAACTGCAACGCGGTGCCCGTGAATCACGTGGCCCTATAATGCGGGCTCTAACGCATGAGCCCACACTGAGGTGTCGAGTGGCTGAAGTTCGTTCAAAGCCACAAATTGAAGCGGCTCAGAAACAAAGATAAGAGAATGCTTCTGCGCCGCATCAGAATGACCAGAGGAGAAAGATAATAAAACGTAGAGATAAGAACACGATTTGGCGCCCGTCATCGAAATGACCAGGAACCAGATGAGAACCTAGAAAGATAAAGGAACAGTCAGATTAGAGAATGCTTCAGCACCCCGCATCAAAACGGCTCGCAGAGAAACGTTAATAAGCGAAGAGATGAGCAATAACGAAACAAAACACAACGACTTGTTTCTACTAATTTCATCCAAGCTCAAGCTTAAAAATTGTTTTGGAAAGCAAAACAGCGCACTTCAAAACGCAGACACAGAAAGGAAACGACAACACAGCGCTGTTTCCTTTCTGTGTCTGTGTTTTGAAGTGCGCGCTGTTTTGCTTTCTAAAATGATTTACCAACTAGCCCGTTCCTTTACCCTTGCAACTTAAAAGTGATGCTACTTGCTCAACTGAGCTACTGAGGCTGACGTGCTTTGGCACCAGCATACAACAGAAATTCACGTGAGAAGTATAGAGTTGGTCTAAATGAAAGCACTGGAATTCATATACCATGTCTATTGACGACAGGTATCAATATCTGATCTCCTCAGTCACTCCAACTTAACATCTGGATTCGCTTCGAAAAATGAAACGTTTGAAAATGTTATTCTCTACCCATTATTACTCACGGAAAAATAGCAATGTATACTTATTTGCAGTTCAAGGGCATGGCAGTCTCGGCACGACAAAACAGTTATGATGCCTCAGTGCAGAATCAATGCATACTACTGCGATCCTTAGCCCAAGAACGATAGTTGTCTGAAATAAATTACCTTATGTTGTGGTCAGGTTGTCATCACGCGAATATATCTGAACTTAGTTGCATACATCAAATTCAGTGCATTTCGTTTGGTTCACGAGTGTATGCCTTAGATGCTATTTTTTCTCTTTACTTGGGTGCAAATGCTATGCGCTTGTCTGTTATTCATGAGTTGATTTGTCTGTTCTTCATGAGTTGATTTACTGCGTGCCTTTTTGATTTCTTTGCTGTTGTTGACGCTGTTTGTAGTGGACCTATCACTTGCGCAAGTCATGTACCCACTCCTGCCTTGGCTACATAAAGGTGGCCAATTGAATAAAGAAATGAATAAAATAAAATAATGCACTTGTAGATGAGACTACAGTGGTCGCTTAGTCGTTGCGTAATCAAGACTGTGCACACGTTGTTATACGGAGCTGAAACGATTAAACAGCAGCAATCGGTAATGATAGTTCGCGTCGATTGTCGAATCACGCAATTGCATAGTCTAGCATATTTTTAAATATTTGTTTTGAGACAAATTTTGGCGTCCTCTTCAAATGAAATTGTCGAACGTGGCCTCACCCATTTGCTTCCATTGGTGGTTAAAAAAAAAAGCAGGTTGTGTGGCAGTTAGTTGATGGTGATGATTGTGTGGTACAGAATTAAATGAGTGCGCCCAAAAAGTTTTGTTCGCACCATGTCGCACATGCCGGTATACTCATGAAGTATAGGTGATGCCAACGTATCGGCCACAGCTCTGACTGCAATAAAGTCGCCAAGTCAATACACATACGCACGAAAAAGGTCAACGGAGAAACGAGCAAGGCTGACAAAGAAAATGAGGCTATCACGCACGTTCCTTTCAGCATCGCGTACTTGATGCGCGCAGCGCCTTAGAAGTGCTGAATTACTGCCAAAACAGTTCTGTGCAGATCATGGCTTGAGGCCAGTGCTCTTTAGGCTGTTCAGAAAATGAGAAACATTCCACCTTGCTAAGCACAGGGAAGATGTGTGCAAAGTTGCGCAAAACCTAGAAGCAACGAAGTAGCTCAGCTTCTTAGCATGATAAAATATCGTGTGGTAATTCCACCTTGCATGACACCGCTCAAATTCGGCTGACTCAGGCTAGGGGACATATGACTGTGGCTGCCAAATGAGCGAAGCTGCAAGATTAGCTGCGGTGAAAGCGGCAACCACTCGTTGGGCATAGCTGAACGTTGTTAAGTGGAAGCGCAAACGGGCGCAAGTAGCCTTCAATTACAATCGGAGATCAGAAACGTGCTTTGTCTCTTCTACATCGTACATTGCCAACTAGGGGGTCAATGGCTGCGCGCCCTCTCATTTTGATTTCCCCCGTCTTGCACGTGCTCTGACCTCCTTAGTGGTGTCGGCTTTCTGCCCGCCTGGACAGGCGAGGACGCCGGCGTGCCGGGGGGAACTGTGTGCGACGCAACCACGCAAGCACAGAGCACGTGCCTCGATCTACGTTCTGCAGGGTTGCATAAGCCAAGGGTCACAGGCAAGCAAAAGGGGGGATCGGTGGCAGCTGCTCTGCCTGATTTAGAGGCGCTATGCGAATCGTTTACGAAAGCTCAGCTGCGTGCTTTATAACATGCGTGGGCAAACAGTTTAATCAAACAATAAACAAAACTTGAACCTCTTACATAATCTCGATAGATGCATGTATATTATGTGCTGATTGCACTCTCTCATGTGCTTTTCACGTCGGTGATGCGATCCATGTTGTACACTGTGTAAGGTTCAACCAAATCTGAACAGCCTACGGTAACTAATGCGGTACCTTTATGTATGCATGTTGATATTGTTACGTATATGCCACGGAAGAGGACGATGATGGTAAAAAAACAGAGTGAGAGACGAGGCTGAAGCCACGGTTGGTGCTTGCAAGAACATTTACGTCTGTCATCAGCTGTGGTTGTTTTCCCTGAACTAGCCTTCTGCCGCGTATCAATATTTTCAAATATAACAAGACCACTAAGGGCACCAGCTTTGAAACTAAGACAAATTAGTAACTTTTGTGTGTAAATAAAACATGTTCAAGGTAGCAAACTCCTGCTTTGAGCTACAATGTGCTCCTGGTACATTGGCATCCCGTACAGCGCGGAAGCAAAACATAGAGCACGCTTTACAGGGGTTCTCACATGTTTACAGCTGCGGCTGCTACGGATTGCCAAAAGAACCAAATAAAACTTTAATTAGAATAATAATAATGACATATTTCTTGGTGTATATGACATGGATAATAATATTGTTACGCGCCTTCGTAGAACGTCGACGGAAGATGAAGAAGAGCGGTCAGGTGGATCGGTGAAGAAGAAGGAAGAGCAAGGGCAGAGGAACGTTTGTACGCTTCGCCGCAGTCCTCTTTGTACCGATCCCTGCGTACCCCCGTGCGTACCCCCGTACCCCCGTGCGTACAAAACACGTAACAATATATATTAGTTGCATCTTACCTGTACTCACCTATGAGGCTGGAACGTGAAGGCTAACGAAAAGGGTTCTATATAAGTTGAGGACAACGCAGAGGGCTATGGAACGGAAAATGGTAGGTGTAACATTAGGAGATAGGAAGCGTGCAGAGTGGGTCAGCTAGTTGAAATCAAGGCTAAGAAATGGACATGGGCAGGACATGTAATGCGAAGTTAAGGAAAGTGTAGCACAGTCGGTGGAAAGTCAGGTGGGCGGATGAGGTTAAGAAGTTCGCAGGAGGTTAAGTGGATGCCGTTAGCACAGGACCAGGTTAATTGAAGGAATATGGGAAAGGCCTTCGTCCTGAAGTGGCTATAGTCCAGCTGCTGCTGCTGCTGCTGATGATGATACGGATAGAAGCCGATAGATTGATGAAAGCTCGTCTAGTTGCAAATATATTGACGCATGAAAATGAGACGCCGGTAAAATAAAAATAAAGACAAAACGTTTCGCTTCCCGCACGGGGGCCTTGTTCACATAAATATGAAGCAGGCAGGAAAGGGGGATTAAATGCGCACGCTACCTGCACCCTATTTTCAAGCATATTTATTCCTTTTCCTTGCTTGGTTCATTTCTATGTGAACAAGATTTCCGTACGGGAGCCGAAACGCCTTGTTTTTGTCTTTATTCGGTAGACGTTCCACTTTAAAGTGTCAACTGATAGTTACAGTTGAAAACCCGTAAGCCTCTTTCCAATAACATACTGTAAAATCAGCTGCGGAATGTCGATGGAGTTCCCTGCATTTTATATTGTCCAGGAGTTAAAATGACCGCAAAATGCGATTCATTTTTAACTAGGGCTCCAAAAATTTCTCATCGTGAAAGGCTTAAATGCAGCGAAATCCAGCGAAATTTGACAGTTTCTGCAAAGAAATATGGGGCAAGCCATCTAACATTCATTTTTAACTAGGACTCCAGAAATTTCTCATCGTGAAAGGCTTAAATGCAGCGAAATCCAGAGAAATTTGACAGCTTCTGCAAAGAAATATGGGGCAAGCCATCTAACACTGAAATGAAGGTAAGCGCCAAGGAATGTTTTTAATGCGAAAGCATTTCATGGCTCATCGGTGGCGTGAACAGAATATGTGGATAGGTTGTGTGATCGTGAGATGTGTACATGAGATAACGATAACGAGGCAATTAACAAATAAATATATTGAGTAAGAATTAGGTAAGCCATTGCAACGTTGTGTATAGATTACTAGCTAGAGTCATGACAATGATAATGAGATAACATACATGAGACTGATGACGCAACTCAGTGTGAATTTAGGTCACCATTAACGGTAAACATACGGCGTAATCAGATTACATTAATATTGATAGTTAACGGCGTCATTGACGAATAAGGTGATCAGGCCCAAATAAATGGTCATCTGATCGAGATAGTTGCGATACAGACGATGTCACGCTAGCATTAGACAAACATGTCTTGACAAGAACTTGTGGATGTCGAAATAACATCGGAGATCAAAATCACTAGATACGGAACTTGCAATGGTTTCGCATTTATGCACGTAAGGAGATTTAAATTGACCACAGTAATTTTTGAGTTATATTTGTTGTGTTGATCAGAGGGAAATTACGAGTAGTTCGTAATGGAGCTTACACTGCAAGCACGAGGCGACGCCTTCCGCAAACGAGCTGCTCACGCGCGGTCGCTTGCGGGGCTTGCACGTCTCAAAGCTGCAGCCTCTCGCTCGTAGCTTCCACACCCCTGCGAAGGACTTGTGAAATAACTACAGTGGAATAATATATATATTTTTTTACGAGGATAATTATTTGCAAATGTAAGAAAAGGCAAGTACTCGCTGCTGCTGGGATTGGAACCAATCGCCTCCACATGTTTAAGGCATGTTACCGACTGAGCTACCCAATGTTACCCAAACGTCTACTTTCAAGAGATCACTCCGTTTGGGTTGGTTTAGGAGGATTAATGTTCCAAACCGACTCTGGCTCCGAGGGAAGCTAGTAGAGGGCTTCGGAAATTTTGACCACATGGGGTTCTTTACCGTCCACTGACATCGCAACAATACAGGGACGCCATACTTTTCACCTCCACCGAAAAGCGGTTGCCTCAGCTGAGATAGAACCTGAGTTTTAGGGATCAGAAGTCGAGCGCCTTAACCACTGAGACACCGCGGCGGGGCAATTGTGTGTAATTCCCCGAAGTGTAGAAGTATAGGCAACCCTTGCCGTAGCTTAGTTGCTAGAAACACGCAAGCGACACTGGAGGGCATGGATATGGATTCCACCAGAAGCAAGTACGTGTATTTTCATGAGATTCATAATCGATTGTCTTTCAAGTAAAAGTAAATATACTACAAAATACTCCTTATACTACTATCGGTTAGTCTACTAATACTCATTATGATCACTTATGCTTTCCCTAGATTCAACTTGTGACTGCTGCCTTCCTTCACATGCATGTTGTAACTAGCCCCTTATCTTCCTACCCTTCTCTGCTAAACAGCTATACAAAGGCAGCGCATTCTCTCGGCAATGTTTTCGTTGTCTCAGCTATATGTGTTTAACGAGAAGAAACAGAACAATTGCATAGTTATAGCAGCGCGTAGCCGGACAAGGACGAAGACGGAGGAACACGTAAGACGCACAGGCGCTGAACTGCAACTTTATTTTTGGAAATCAGCCAACCATGTCATATATACCAGAGAGAAACGCCCACTAGAGGAACAAAATCTAGACACGTGGCGAAAACCGGTGCAACAAAATCAAACACGAGCATAAAAATCGATAAATCTAAATGCCTAACACACGATTGACATGATACAGGGACATAACATGATAATAGTGGCCGTAGTGAAAGTGCGTGAAAAATCAACAAAAATTCCCAGTCCTTAACAAGCAACAATGGCTAAAAAAGGTGGATGCGCAGAAAACAGTTTTTATATAAGAACTTGTTTAAAAACCGCAGAGAAACTTATGAGATGGACAAAAAATAATAAGTAAGTTAAACATGAAAAAAGAAGAGAGATAGATGCAAATGTTGAAACAAAATTGGAAGCCAACCAATTAACACCGCAAAACAAAAAACCAGCAATGACTTAAACAATGTGACTGACTGCAATTCAAGATGTATAAAACGAAGGCATGTAAAGAGTGCAAATAAAATCAAAGATAAAATCAAGCACAATCAGAGAGAAAAGTAATTTCTTTGTTCGAAAGGAAAACTGAGGATGTGCTGACGCATTCATCCTTGTGCTTAGCAATCAAAGCGGCTTCCACTATTTCGCGTGTAAGCTTGCGATGGGATCGGTTTACGAAGTCATGTAAGCACAAATTTCAGGATAGCTTTTCAGCTCAAGTGTGCAGGCTGACGCAGTCGGGATACCCGCAGGAACTTCTTTCTTCTGTCGCTAGAAAAATGTTAAAGAACTCCAAAGGGAAAATGACAGGCCCTTCAAAGTCCAACAGCGAAATAAGGTAGCAATAATACCTTATATCCACAAGATTTCTCATAATCTCAAGAAGATTGGCAAGAAGGCAGGTGTTCGCGTGGTCTTTTCAGCCCCGCACCGCCTATCAAGACTTTGTCGTATGGTCAACAAAACGACAAAGAGAGATAATGGCTGCACCACAAGGCACAAGAATCCCGCCGTAACATGCGCAGAAGGGGTTGTACACTCCATCCCTCTATCTTGTGGCAAGGCACATCGGCCAAACCGGCCGATGTATTAATAAACGCTTAATGGAGCATCGCAATGATTTTTCAGGGTCATCGTCCAAAAACCTGCCAGTGCATTGTCGCACATGTGACCGCAATAGAAAATGTTCCCCTGTCTTTCAGAAAATGACCATTCTAAACCGATCCCATAACAAGCTTACACGTGAAATAGTGGAAGCCGCTTTGATTGCTAAGCACAAGGATGAATGCGTCAGCACATCCTCAGTTTTCCTTTCGAACAAAGAAATTACTTTTTTCTCTGATTGTGCTTGATTTTATCTTTGATTTTATTTGCACTCTTTACATGCCTTCGTTTTGTACATCTTGAATTGCAGTCTTGTTTTGCAGTGTTAATTGGTTGGCTTCCAATTTTGTTTCAACATTTGCATCTTTCTCTCTTCTTTTTTCATGTTTAAATTACTTATTATTTTTTGTCCATCTCATAAGTTTCTCTGCGGTTTTTAAACAAATTCTTATATAAAAACTGTTTTCTGCGCATCCACCTTTTTTAGCCATTGTTGCTTGTTAAGGACTGAGAATTTTTGTTGATTTTTCACGCACTTTCACTACGGCCACTATTATCATGTTATGTCACTGTATCACGTCAATCGTGTGTTAGGCATTTAGATTTATCGATTTTTATACTCTTGTTTAATTTTGTCGCACCGGTTTTCGCCACGTGTCTAGATTTTGTTCCTCTAGTGGGCGTTTCTCTCTGGTATATATATGACATGGTTGGCTGATTTCAAAAAATAAAGTTGGTTTGGTTTGGTTTGTGGGGTTTAACGCCCCAAAGAGACTCAGGCTATGAGAGACGCCGTAGTGGAGGACTCCGGTAATTTCGACCACCACCAAAAATAAAGTTGCAGTTCAGCGCCTGTGCGTCTTACGTGCTCCTCCGTCTTCGTCCTTGTCCGGCTACGCGCTGCTATAACTATGGAAAACCAACTAGCCCGACAGCTTGTCCTCTTCAAGAACAATTGCGTTTATTTAGTGATTATTTATTTATTTATTTATTCATAAATGTGCGGTTAGAAGTGCACTATGAAGCAAGTATTACAGCAAGAGCGCTCCAACTACCAGACTGCAATGGAACCTGTTAGAGACGAGTCTCAAACTCTTCTTACTACGCAGGACACTGTAAGAAAGGTTTGTCTCTCATGGTCCAGCAGCCCGAAAGGTAAGAAGAGAAAGAAAGGATCGAAGAGAAAAGGCAGAAACTAGAAAGTAAGCAAACTAGTCTGAAAAAAAAAAGAAATAACTGCACCGGGAGTGGTCACTAAACAAATAAATATATTTTTTTTCATTATCCTATGTCGTATTTTAAACTTATCGAACGTGCTCAGCGAAGTATGCAGGGACGACCGGACGTGAAAAAATTATTCACACCAACAGATGTCAGAGAGCCAAAAAGGGGGCACTAGGGAGATTCGGCAGGAATCGCGGCTGAAATCTTTAGTGTCTGCGGGCCGAGTGTGCGAGGTCCCCGGTTTAGAGAGATGCTGAGAAAAGTAGCTGACGCGTACTTTGAGAGATGATGTGCAGAGAAGGATTTCAGGAATGACTTTGAGACGTGTGTGCTAGAGAGGCTACCGAAAATTCTTTATTTAGGAGCATTTGATGCATTGTTTTGTGTTATTTGTCTTGGGTTTTATGGCGCCGCTTCGTCTCGTCTGCTTTGCTGAGCGTGTACAGCTCGTATCTGCTTCTCTTGAGACGGCGCACAAGCATATCTGACGAAAACTGAGTGAGCAGCACGCTTTTCCTCGAAGTGGCAAATGCGGCACAGCTGTCGCACGCTTTGTGGCTTTGGTTGCGGCAACGACATTATTATCAATGCCTCTCAGGTCACCCATATTGCAAAGGGAAAAGCGCGGGCGCTTCGTTCGCGGGCTTTCGGCACTGTGTCGATCTTCGGCGTGAGCGCGCATTCGTCGTTCAAGCTGCGGCCCCAGACGGCGTTTCCTTTTGGCGTTTTCGAAACGGCGCACACTGGCGGCTGTTTGTCAGATCATACTCTTAAAACGGGAGCAGCGCAGGCTTCTTATTCCCTATTTACATGGGATGGGGCACGCTCCAGCTGGTGTCCCGTGTTACGTCACCAGGGCTGCGGCACATCGTGGCGCTTCCCATAGACTTCACGACGAGGCGCAGTTAGGCATGATTCTACGTGACAGGCCTAAGTCGAGGTAAACGGAAAAGCTAGTCAGTGGGAAGGACAGGAAAGGGCTTGATTCGTAATTTCCGAGCGGCATGGCAGAAACTGCTAGAAAATAGGCGACGGCGCAAGAAATAAAAGCGAAAGTGCTTGTTTCCTAGCACGATGCTATCTCAAGGTCACTTTTAGGCAGCTCTATTTTTTGCCTAATTCTGTTCATCTCGGTTCTGCCATCTATATATAACACCAGCGTGCCAAAAATCAGCGTTTCTTGTTTTCAGCAACTGTGCTTACGCCTAATTTTTCTTCTTCTTCTTCTTCAAAAAAGTAAAAAAGGACTATTGCGCCTAATTTTTGTTTGACGCATGGTAGCCATAGTTGCTTATCCGCCATGAAACCCATATCACTAATATTTTTATCTTCTTATTTTGGAAATTGTTATTTCAGTCGCTATGATAAAATTGCGTATTTCAGACAAATTTCGTGCCTTTTGTATGCAATTGGGCTAGTCTTCACGCTCAAGAGCGAATGCAGTATATAATATTTCCCAGAACAGTCAGCTAACAGGACGTCCTTCGCCATTTTCGTGCTGTCAGATCTTGCCACGAGTAATAGTGTGATAATTTTCTGTGTTAGGCATCTTTGAGAAAAAAAATTAATATCTTTCGATCACTTGTCTACTCATTTAAATATATAACAGTGTTGCGGTGTTACATTTTCAACCATTCTGACACTGCGTACAAAATTGTATGGTCCCTAAAAGAAACAGCTGTATGCGTCTTACGTGGTAAGCCAGCCTTGCTGGTCTTTTTTTTTTTTTTTTGGCCGCGCATCAAGGTTGTGAACATTCGAAGCTTTGCGACCTTGTACAGTCTCTCATAACGCATATGACGATGATACTTAGGTTGATATAAGTGGTCAGACCTCTCTAACAGGAGCTCAACAAAAAGTTTTTACCAAACAAAAAAAGGAAAGGTAAAATAACTACTGAACAATTTTATTACTTTACGAATAATGAAGTTTACGAACAGGTTGCTCGATCAAATATTAAGGTCCCTATTCAGAGTTTGGTCGTTTCCGAAAGGTTTGTGTTTGGTGAACCTCCATTGGTTGAAATGCCGAAAGCAGATGGGATGGCTCGGATGGAGCAAACCATGTTCGAATAAGCCGCATGGTGATGTCACAACCATAGCGCACACTCCCATAGCGGATGCTCAAGGACCCAATCAAATAAACAGGTACAGTCCAAACTCGGAGGCATTACCGTTCGACACGATACCTAAGGAGAATGTGGGAATCGCTGAGGCATGGAGGGCACAGAAAGTGAGCGGAGACATGCTAGAATAAAGAAGGCCATGGGTGTCACAGCAGCCGCAACTACCCGGATAAGCTATATCCAGCTCAGATAGTTTCAAATCCTGCTGCAAGCGAAGCTCACTGAATTCAATGTAATATACTGGCGCTATGTCCGATTTCTGGACAGACTGGAGGAATCTCCATCGAAGCTCATGAACTTCAGTGCAGGGCAACTGTAACTGCTATAAAAGGTCAAATAACCACTTGTCCACCCTCCTCAGACCACCGGACAGTGGATCGCAGATTGCAAGCGGTGCATCACCCGGGATTCTTCTAATTGATCACGTGGCGCCATTTATAGTCCTGCAGAGCTTTTCTTAGGTGTCCCACGTGGGGACGTCGAGGTGTTGCCTCGTCGTCGCCTCGCGGGCCTGCTGTACGGCTCAGAGTTCCAGTCGAAATTTTCCTTGTTGCCATGAAAAGAGTGCTTGGCCACATAAAAGGGCCTCGACGAGGTACCAGCAACCGTGCACAAATGTCTACTGCGTGATTTGACCTTTTTGAGTATCTGACAGTCTCCGTTCTCTAAAATAGCTCTGCATTAAAGGAACTGTCCGCGTAATAAAATATCGCAACAAAAAGCTAAGATAAATAACAAATACTATGACCAACTAACAAGGAAAATAAGTGAAGCGCCCCATATTCACAAAAACCATAATCCCTGTTTAAGCACTCCCTCTGCAACCGTCCTTGACTGTGAGCTAATGCATATTGATTGAAATGACTTAGTTATCAGTATTGCTTCTAGTGTTGCACGTGCGCTCCAGGTTGTGAAAAGAGTATATTTTGCATGTTTCTTTCTAATCAACCTTAAGATCTTCGTCTAAGCGCTGTTATTCCCAACAATATCCACCCGCTGCAAAGAGGATAGGCACTATGTCATCCTCATCATCGCCTTCGCCATCACCAAAATTCTCCCTGTGTCTGCGTTTGCGTATATTGGACGATGTGACATGCATCGTAATGTCCTGCAAAAGGCTTGTATTTACTATACGCAAACGTGCATTCTCTATCACAGGTTTCTCCATTCGCTGTCCAAGAGTACCGCGTCATAATCGTGTGCAGTATCCGGCAACACAGATTAGCTCATTATGTAGATGGATAATTTGTAGCGACGCGTTTTCGTATCGAATCGTCTGACATACTGGAGGCGATTTTTCGGCGTCACTTATGGCTCTCAATAGGCCATCACCAATCTGAGAGGTAAATAGGTTGCGATGGCGCATCTGTAGCCAGCTGGGCTGAATGGGGGGTGTAAAGTAGGGTTAGCGCCCCCAGGAATACACATGTAAGCAAAAGTTTTCAAAGCAGATTTCTGATTTAACAGTCCACCTATGATGTCGTTCCTTCGTGACCCATAACCAAGCACATTCTAGACAGCATTGGCAAAGTATATAGAGAGCACTATTAAAAAGGCGTAACGTACTTAAAACACTGCGACACGTGCGTGCATGGATCGGCCCTGCTCGGGTACAAGACAAGAATGCAACTAATAGAAACACATGTAAGCAAAACGTTCCGAAATATTTTTTTTTTTGTTGGACAAAACAGCCATGGAGAGCGAATATCAAAAAAGTTTCAAAGTATGCGCCATAATTTCAAAGCTATCTCACATATATACCTTCAGGGAGCGGCCTGTCTGCTGGGCGCTGCTCTGAATCGCGCAAGCTTCTCGCATAGTCTGACGTTCGTCATGACGTCTTGCTGTTTCAGCAGAGCGTGCTCTGCGTAGCGTACGTGCGAGTGCACTCCACTGATTTTCTTTCCGCTTTTTCCCTTTCTACCTAAATGCCAGTGTCGTATTGTGCGAACAAGCTATTTGCCATCGGCTACTGGCGGCTGCAGTAGCCCAATCTGCAACTGGAATTCTATGCATAGTTGCGTAGATTAATTGTCTGCACGTGTCCAGGTTTGACGGTGCAAAAAGGAGCGTGTGTGAAATATTAACGCAACGACGCGAGAGGCTTCGGCCTGCAGAGAATCCGGTGCTGTGAACGAAAAAACCAAGAGCATGACTCTGCCAAGTGATAGCTAGCGGGTGGCATGACTAAGCACTGATTGGTTTGCAGGTTGTGTGACGTCACGAGACCATCTATGACATAGCGGGAGCTGTCAACTCGGGCTGTTACTTTTAGACGAAAATCCAACGCAGGGCTCTTGGATCCTGTGTCAGACAAGCTACCCCTATGTCATAAAAGCATGTTCGCGTTCAAAACGGCTATTTATGGCTATGTGGGGCGGCTTTTCACATAATGCGGTAGCTTACGACTATGTGTTAATAAGTATGTGCGCGATAATAAAGGCACAAATTAGTGGAGTAAGATTGGTCTGCTTTGGTTTATACGATTGAATGTCCCAAAACAGCCCATGCTGTGAGGAACGCCGCAGAGAAGAGCTCCGGTAATTTTGACCACCTGATGTTGAAGCGAGCAGTAAAGTGTATGTACGCAAATGAGGATCATTCAGGGGAGCTGTTGACGGGAGTCATCAACGCTGTTCTATCATACTCTTAACGGCCGAGCTGAGGCGTCCCCTTAGTTTTAGTTTTATTTATTGAAGTCTGCAGGTTCTGTGAATGAGCTTTTGATTACCTCTTTACTGCTGTCTCTGATGGGCATGTAAATAGCATGTGGCTGAATTTTTTCCTAGTAGTGTTGCTTTTGTTCGGCAAAGAACATAGTGCTGCTAGGCGTTTCACTTCGACAACTGAAGCGCAGTGACATCCTCAGGCCTCTCACAGTCGTAACCGGGGTGGCGTACGCTTCCGGGGTTACAACCAATCTTGTTACCAAAAACAACCATTCATCACCTATCTCTTAATACGGGCTAAGGCTGCTTGACAATGCGTGACATTTGTTTCTCGTGCTTGGAGCTTGGAGACGATTGCCCCTGTCTTTTACCACGGCCTGGCAGTCTTAGGCGAGGAACTGGTGATTGCTCTGGTCATTTTAATAGGACTAATTGACTATACAACAGCTGTGTCTTACCGGTGGTCACCTATGGGGCAGTAACGTGGAGGTGAAGGAAAACGAAAAGATTTCAACTCAGACTGAGGACCACAGAGAAATCTATGGAATGGAAAATGGCAGTTGTAACGTTAATAGAAATGGCCAGGGAACACAAGAAGAAAAAAATGCAGTGGAGCACTTGTCACTTTGTGTGTAGCAAAGCGAAGGCAATTTCGCAGCCCTGTCGCAATCTTTGAAACGCTCCTGATTTCTCGAGAGAAAGAGAGAGAGACTCTCTTTCGCTCTACTCTCTCTCTCTAGAAACAAAGAGTCTCTCCCTGTCTCTACTCTATCTCTAAAAGAGAGACTCTCCTCTCTCTTTTTCTCATCACTAGCTATTATTATTCATCTCTAACTAAAACTATCGGTCACTATATACCAGACCCCCACTGTATACTGCGGAATCTTGAGTACACATTTCGCGGACACATCTCGCGCACAGCTTCTGCGCACAGTTTCTGCAGACGCTACTCATGAGCTTTTAAAGGCCTTAAAAATGGTCCCTAAGGGTGGCAGGAAGGGTTCTAAGGGAAGATAATTGCTCCAAGAAGCGGCAGAAGGTTAAGTGGGTGGAAGAAATTAGGAAGTTTGCATGGATATGGATAAAACTGATGCAGCTGGCACAGGACGTTCTTAAG